>NW_020955033.1:42788406-42953583 GCF_900497805.2 Vombatus ursinus | reverse complement strand
GATAGATAGATAGATAGATAGATAGATAGATAGATAGATAGATAGATGATAGATAGATAGATAGATAGATAAATGTATATGCAATGGATGTAATGTTATATGATATAGTATAATAAATTACATATGTCATATATAACTTATGTAACATATCATATCATATATTACTTAGATATGGCTTGTATTTAACCATTTCAGTCATATCCAACTCATCATGACACTGTGGACCTCTGTCCATGGAGTTTTTTTTGGCAAAGATATTAGAGCGGTTTACCATTTCCTTTTCCAGTGGCAAACAAAGGTTAAGTGATTTGCCCAAGGTCACACCATTAGGAAGTTTCTGAGGCTGCATTTGAACTTAGGTCTTCCTGACTCCAAGCCTGAAGCTCTATCCCCTGTATCATCTAGCTGCATCCTGACTTATAGAACATATACGTGTGTGTATATGTGTGTATGTATGTATATATATATGTATGTATATATACACACATGCCTTACATATATAACTTATATAGTTACATGTTGTTTCCCTCCTGAGGTCAGGAGCTGTTTCATCTTTATCTTTTATCCTCAACACATAGCACAATGCCTAACACATGGTAATTGCTTAGTAAATTTTTGTTAAATGAATGAATTTACAAATTTATTAACTTACCTCAATGTCTGGGGGTTTAAAATTCTGACTCAAATTCTAGTATTTTTCTTTCCAGGCTCATCATACAATGAGACCTGAGGACGAATGGATGGATAGATGGATGGATGGATGGATGGATGGATAAATAAATAAATACATATTTATATACACATCTATATCTATATATACACATATATGCATATACATCTATCTATTTATATGTTAGGGTCAATAACCCTCATTTGAAATCTGAGTTTAATATTCACCCCTTCTAGCTACCTAATCCTGGTTATTAATTTTTTTTATTCTCACCTCCGGTTGCAAAGCAATCAAGATATATTTTGATATTTCCTCTTAAATTAATAAAATTGCAACATATTTCTCATTAATTAATCAGTAAGTTTTGACACTTCAATACAGTTTTGTTAAATATTATTTAGAAAATATACTAGAGAAACCTTTTTCCCATAAGCTTTTGTTCAACTTTGTATATCAAATTCCCTAACCTCCTTGGTTTAAATAAACATCAAGGTTACTGGCTATATAATTTATTAACAGTATATCAAAGAATAAAACAAAAACATAAATATTTATAATGTATCAGCTATGAGAAAACTCACAGAGTCACCTCTAACTAACAATTGTTACTGCTGACTTCTCAATTCTGAAAAACTCAGTCCTACTGTTCTCCTCTCTCAGGATGACAGCCAAAGTCTCTCAAGAACTCTCTTCATAATATTTCTTCACAGAATAAGAGTTAAACTCAGTTCTCTCAGGAAATGACTCTTCACATTCCTTTATTTTGACAGTTAACTCAGTCTCTCAGGAAAAATCTCTTAGTCCTTTATGCCTTTGACTCAACCAGTATCTTTCCAGGCATCACAGTTAACAACCTCCAAAAAAGACATTTCAACTAACCCTTTTAAAGATAAAGTAACAGTATCCAAAGTCCTTGAGGGAAGCTATTGAAGCTGGTGTTACTTATACGAAATACCTTCAGGACGAACTAACAATTGGTGGGATCAGAAAAGGGTTAGTGTAGAAGCTGGTACTTGACCTGAGCTTCAAAGGAAGTGGAAGTGAGGAGGGAGGACATTCTGTCCATGCGGGACAGTGTGTATTAAAGCACAGAGATGAGACATAAAATGTCACACACAAGGAGCAACAAGCAGGCCATTTTGTCTGGAATGTAGAGTGTATGAAGAGGGGGTAGTATGTAAGAAGCCTGGAATGGTAGACTGGGGCCAAGCTGGGAAGAAATTGAAATGTGGAAAATAGCAGCTTGTATTTTATCCTGAGTTATTAGGAAGCACTAGAGTATTTTGGGGTTGGGGGTAGAGTGATGGGGTAATAGCTATACTCCAAAGAAAATTAACTTGGCAGCTATGATGAAGATTTGGTTGGAGAAAGAAGGGACATGAAGCAGGAAGATAAATTAGGAGGCTTGTGGAAGAATTCAGGTGAGAGCTAGTGAGGACCAAAACTAGGATGGTAGCCTTTTGAGTACAAAGAAGGAATGAATGAGAGAATTGCTGTGGAGTTTTTATCGACACAACTTGAGAACTAATTGAAATGGGGTATGAGATTAATGATGCAAGTTTGATTCTGAGATTCTGAATGAGTTGGCTGAGAAGACTGAGTCCAGTGTTTTACAAAAGTTCTGCATGAGTTGTTATACTACCTATAAATTCCTCCAAATGACAAGGACCATAACCCTACACCCCCTACAACTGCTCCAACAATGATCTAAGAAGAATGCTAGGAAAATTGAAGGCAAAATTATAATATTTTTTCTGACCTAAGGTCACAAATTAAACTCACAGACAAGTGACCAAGGCAAAAATTGTAGAAATGTGGTAGGTAGGGAACATGGATTTGGGTTTTGGAATTGCATGCTAGGCCAGAAAAACAGGAACATATAGAGTCAGTGACAGAGCAAGCCCTGAGTTTAGGCTAATAGTGCTGACTCTCCCAGAGGGGCTGGGAACAGGGACTCAGTGCTCAGAGCTCCAAGCTAGCCCAGTAGCATAGGGGTATCAAGAACAGGTCATGGACTTAGTTCCCACACACATATCAAGTACAGTGTTTCCGAGAGTTCCAAACTAGGCAAGCAAGGTGAGAACACCTAGAACTGATGTAAAAGTCAGACTTCCCTGACTCCATGCCAGCAACACAGTTCTCTCAGAGTGTTCAAGATAGATGACAGTCCTTTACAACTCTCTGATATGCCAGCATCAGTTAGTTGCCTACATCAGATCACTAAAAAACTGAGTAAACACAAAAGAGCTATGATGATTCTAGGGGTACCTAAGATCCAAACTCAGAAGAAGAGCAATAACTCATCAACATATACAAATAAAACTTCAAAAAAAAGCCAGCTTGTCCATGAGATAAGTCAGAACAGTAGTGTCAAATTCAAATAGAAACAGGGACCACTACCCATTCACAAAGATCCTTGTGGGCCACATGTTAACTTAGAAAACTATATATTAATGTTTTATACCTTCTATTATATTTTTATTTAAATATTTCCCAGTCACATTTTTTAAGGCAACTGGGTTTAAGTGACTTGCCCAAAGTCATACAGCTAGTAAGTGTCAAGTGTTTGGTCTGAGGCCGGATTTAAACTCCTGTCCTCCTGACTTCAGGGCCGGTGCTCTATCCACTGCACCACCTAGCTGCCCTATTCCCAATCACATTTTAATCTGTCTTAGGCTGAGTGTGTAGACAGTTCTTTAATGAAGGAGAGGACTTCTAAGCATTCCTGATTAAATGTTTGAAAATAAATAAAAACTTTCAAAAATAAACATAGGGTGAAGGAAGATGGCCTTGCCATACCCAATCTCCAACTGTATTATTAAGTAGTAATCATCAGAGCAATTTGGTACTGGTTAAGAGATAGAGGGGTAGATCAGTGGAATAGATTAGGTACACAATATCCAGTAGCAAATGACCATAGTAATCTAGTGTTTGATAAATGCAAAAATCCAAGGTTTTGGGACAAGAACTCACTATTTGACGGGAACTGCTGGGAAAATGAGAAAGCACTTTAGCATAAAGTAGGCCAACATCTCACACTGTGTACCACGGTAAGAACAAAATAGATCGATGATTTAGACATTTTGATGAAATTAAATTAAAAAGGATTTGCACAAACAAAATCAATGCAACAAAGATTAGAAGGAAAGCAGAAAACTGGGTGAGGAATTTTATAGCAAGTTTCTCTGATAAAGGCCTCATTTTTTACATACAGAGACAACTGAGTCAAATGTATAAGAATATGACTCATTCCCCAATTGACAAATGGTCAAAGGATATAAACAGAAAGTTTTTAGATGAAGAAATCAAAGCAGTTTATGGTCATACGAAAAAATGCTCTAAATCAATGTTGATAAGAGAAATACAAATTAAAATAACTCTGAGGTACCACCTCATGCCTAATGGATGATAGAAAAAGAAAATCACAAATGTTAGAGGTGATATGGACACTAATACATTGTCGATGGAGTTGTAAACTGATCCAACCATTCTGGAGAGCAATTTAGAACTATGCCCAAAGGGCTATAATACTATCCATATGCTTTGACCCAGCAATACCACTCCATGTTCTATATCCCAAAGATATTTAAAAGGGGGGGGGGAACAACACACATGTACAAAAATATTTATAGCAGCTCTTTTTGTGGTGGCAAAGAATTGGAAATTGAGGGGATGCTCATCGATTGTGGAATGACTAAACAAGTTGTGATGTATAATTGAGATGGAATACTATTGTGGGATAAGAAATGATGAGCAGGATGCTTTCAGAAAAACCTAGAAAGACTTACATGAAATGATGCAAAGTGAAATGAATAGAACCAGAAGAACATTGTGCACAGTAGCAGCAATATTGTATGATGATCAACTATGAATGGCAACTATTCTCAGCCATACAATGATCCAAGACAATTCTGAAGGATTTTTGGTGAAAAATGCTATTCACCTCCAGAGAAAAAACTGATAGAGTTTGAATGCAGATCAAAGCATATTTTTCTTTACTTTATTTTTCTTGGGGTATTTTTTGTCTGTTTGCTTTCACAACATGACTAACATGGAAATATATTTTACATGACTACAAATGTATCATCTATCTAAAATTACTGTCTCAAAAATGTTATCCACCTCCAGAGAAATAACTGATAGAGGCTGAATGCAGATCAATGCATATTTGTTTAAACTTTCTTTAGATTTTTCATTGTTTTGTCTGTGTTTACCTATTTAAAATTGTTTGCTGTCTCAAGGAAGGGAAGAGGGAGAGAGGGAGACAATTTGGAAACCAAAATTATTTTTTAAAATGTTAATTATTTTACACGTCACTAGAAAAAAAGAAAATATTTTTTTAATTTATCATTTTATTTTACCCCAATTATATGTAGAAACAATTTTTAGCATTCACTTTTTTTCAACTTGCCCTTCCCTCCCCAACAGCAAGCAGTTTTATAGAGGTTACACATATGCAGTCATTCAAAACATATTTCAATGTTAGTCATGTTGTGAAGGAAAACACAGACAAAACAATGAAAAAAACTAAATATTAAAAAATGCATTGATCTTCATTCAGCCTCTAGCAGTTATTTTTCTGGGGGTAGATAACTTTTTTTTTTTTACCATAAATCCTTTAGAATTGTCTTGAATCTTTGTATTGCTGAAAATAAAAGTCATTCACAGTTGATTATCATCCAATATTGCTGTTACTGTGTACAATGTTCTCCTGGTTCTGCTTATTTCATTTTGCATCATTTTATGTAAGTCTTTCTAGGTTTTTCTGAAAGCATCCCGCTCATCATTTCTCATCCCATAATAGTATTCTATCACAATTATATATCACAATTTGTTCAGCCATTCCATGATTGATGGGCATCCCCTCATCTTCTAATTCTTTGCTACCACAAAAGGAGCTGCTATAAATATTTTTATACATATGGGTTCCCCATACACTCATACCTTTTTTTTAATTCTCTTTGGGATACAGAACTAGTAGTGGTATTGTTTAATTTTATTTTTTTAAATTATCTCATCATATTCAACTCACATCTGTGCCATCTATGTATACTTCTAACTGCCCTAAGAATGATGAGAATGTTTTAAGAGTTACAAGTATCATCTTCCCATATAAAAATGTAAACAGTTTAACCTTACCGAATCCATTACAATTTCTCTTTCCTGTTTACCTTTGTATGCTTCACCTGAGTGTTGTATTTGAAAGTAAAATTTCCTATGCATTTCTGGTCATTTTCAGTAATGCTTGAAAGTCCTTTTTTTCACAGAATGTTCATTTTTTCCCTAAAGGATTATACTCAGTTTTATTGGGTAGGTGATTCTTTGTAATGCCAGTTCCTTTGCACACCAGAATATGATATTCTAAGCCATTTGATCCTTTAATGTAGAAAGTATTAAATCGTGTGTTATACTGACTGTGATTCTACAATATTTGATTTTTTTTTCTTTTTGATTGTTTGCAATATCTTCTCATTAACCTAAGATCTCTGGAATTTGGCTATAATCTTCCTGGCCATTTTCATTTTGGGATATCTTTCAGGAGGTGATTGGTGGATTCTTTCAATTTCTATTTTACCTTCTGGTTCTAGAATATCAGGGCAGTTTTCCCTAATAATTTATAGCATGATGATATGTAGACTTTTTTTTTAATCATGGCTTTCAGGCAGTCCATTAATTCTTAATTTATCTTTCCTGGAACAATTTTTGAGGTTAGTTGTTTTTCCGATGAGATATTTCACATTTTCATCTATTTTTTCATTCTTTTGATTTTCTTTTGTTATTTCTTGATGTCTCATGACATCATTAGCTTCCACTTTTCTAATTCTAATTTTTAAGGAATTATTTTCTTCATTGAGCTTTTGTACCCCCTTTTCCATGTGGCCAATTCTGCTTTTATGGAGTTCTTCTCTTTTTTGTATATATACACACACACACATATGTGTGTATATATGTGTGTGTGTGTGTGTGTGTGTGTGTGTGTGTGTATACATATATATATATATTCCATTTTGCCAATTCTACTTTTCAAGATATTCTTTTCATTGCATTTTTCTGCCTCTTTTACCCTTTGGCTTATTCTGCTCTTTTTTTTTTTTTTTAGTGTTACTTTCCTTCCATATTTTTTGTGCCTCCTTTACCAAGCTGTTGACTTTTTTTAGGATTTTCTTTATATTACTCTCATGTCTCTTCCCAATATTTCCTTTACCTCTCTTATTTGATTTTTTTTTTGTTAGGCCATAGAGTTAAGTGACTTGCCCAGGACCACACGGTTAGTAAGTGTTATGTGACTGAGGCTGGATTTGAACTCAGGTCCTCCTTACTCCAGGGCCGGTGCTCTATTCACTGCATGACCTAGCTCTCCCCTTACTTGATTTTTAAAATCCTTTTTGAACTGTGTCATGGCCTGAGACCAATTCATATTTTATTTTGAGGCTTTGAATGTAGCAGTTTAGACTTTGTTATCTGAGTTTGTGTTTTGATCTTCCCTGTTACCATAGTAACTTTCTATAGTCAGGATCTTTTTCTGCTGTTTGTTAATTTTTTTCCAGCCTATTTCTTGACTTTTAACTTCATGGTCAAGTGAGGCTTTGTTTCTGGAGTGAAGGGAGCATTGTCCTAAGCTTCAGGTTTTGTGTGTGTGTGTGTGTGTGTGTGTGTGTGTGTGCATGCACGTGCACATGCAGTTGTTTTCAGGGATAATTCTGGGGACCTGTAAATTTTCAGTTCTTCCAAGGTGATATGATCTAGGGAGAGGTGTATTTACTCCTCTCCTGCCCTGTGCTTTGGTCTGTGAGTGATGACAAGCACTCTTTTCTGCCCTGAAACTCTGATCAGGGTCCAAGCTCCCCTGCAGCCACAAGTTCTGATGTTCTAGTGCTCCTCCCCTTCCTGGGACTGAGACCCAGGAGTGAGACCCAGATCCAAGTATGGGCAATGCAACAGAGTCTTTTGCCAGCAAAGGGACCGCTGTAATCTCCATCTGACCAGTTGTCTGATCCCCTCATTGTCTGTGAGCTGAGAGGTCTGGAAACCACCATTGCTGTCATTGATTCAGTTGCCCCCAAAGCCAACTGCTGATTTGCTTGGGCATGGCCTATGGCCTGTGACCTGTGACCCATGGCCTATGATGAACTGTGCTCTACTCTCACTCAGTTGCAATAGACCTTTCCTGCAGACCCAATAAGTTGTCTTGGACTGGAAAATTGTTTCACCTCTTCTTTTGTGGGTTTTTCTGCTCCAGAATTTTTTGAGGTGTTATTTTAAGTTATTGGGAGGGAGTTTTGGGGAGACCTCAGATGAGTCCCTGCCTTTTCTCTTCTATCTTGGCTCCACCAAAAAATTTTGTAAAAGAAAAATAAACATGAGAATAAAGGGAAAGAGAAAAAAGTTTAATGCATGTAAGCAATCAGAAAAGATTTTATAAGGATGAAATATTTTCACTCTAACAGGAGAATGGAAAATAATACAAACATCTGCTAAGAACCCAATATCAAGAGGTGTGATACAGGATTTCTAATAAGATGAGGATCCAGGGAGTGATTTTCATTGTGTTTTCATGATCATGAAAGAAAAAAAAAAGGAAAGGTAAGAGGAAAGGAATACATGAGAGATCCTCCTTTGCCTCTTTTTGTATCCCTAGAACTAGGCACAGTTGAGGGAAGGAGGGAAGAGAAAGGAGGGGTGGAGGAAATTGCTACATATAATAAGGGTGCACCAGTAGAAGACTATGACTTAGAGGATACTTGAAACTCAATTTCTTTTGAACTGATCAAAGGAGGTTATAGGATTTTCATGCACATACATACAAATACACAAACTCTGCAAAGGGTTGGGATAGAAATAAATAGGAAATGGGGACATGGAAATAGGGAAAGGATAGATTTAGGGCAGAATTAATCATAAGTAAGACCAAACCTAAGTTCAGATTGGGGACTCTGAAGAGTTTAAAAAAAAAAGAGAAAAAAAAAAGAGAAGAGTAAGAACCAGAAGAGAAGAGGGGTAGGAAACTGAAAGTTTTTTACAGCAACCATGAAGCATTGGTGCTGAACACACTTCTATTACATGACCCTCTTCTGTGTAAAGAGGATTCAGAGGATAAAGAGAAGAAAGTATAAGAGAATAGAATGGAGAAACATGCACACACACACACACACACACACACACACACACACACACACAGATTTTGTTTTGTTTTGTTTTCAAAACAAATCAGTGCAGCTAAAATTAGAAGGGAATGAGTTAACTGGGAGAAAAACTGTACAAAAATTTTTCTTTGACAAACTTTTTGTTTACAAGATACAGAAGGAACTGTTTCAAAA
The DNA here is from genome assembly GCF_900497805.2 of Vombatus ursinus. Lineage (NCBI taxonomy): Eukaryota > Metazoa > Chordata > Mammalia > Diprotodontia > Vombatidae > Vombatus > Vombatus ursinus. Next base: position 42,944,595 of record NW_020955033.1, on the reverse strand, counting down.
TTCTAACAATACAAAATATTCCCCAATTGTTAAATGGTCACAGGATATGAATCAGCTGTTCCCAAGGGAAGAAATCCAAGCTACCAATAGCCATATTTTTTAAAATACTCCAAATCACTAATAGAGAAATGCAAAATAAAGGAACTTTGGAGCTCTGCCTCATCTCCATCAGATTGGCAAAGTTTATAAAAAAGGGAAATAACAACAGTTGAAGGGGATATAGGGAAACAGACACATTGATATATTTAATGTTTTTGGAGCTGTAAGCTGATATAGTCATTCTGGACAAAAAGTTGAAACTATACCCAATAAGTTACTATACTACACATGCCACTTGACCTAACCATATCATAGCTGGGCCTATACGCCAAAAAAGATAAAAGAGGAAAAAATACCATAGGTCCAAAAATATTTGTTACTGCTCTATCTGTGGTGACAAAGAGCTATATGCTGGGATGTGGCGTGGGTGGGGCAATTCTAAAGAATTGGGGAATGGATGAAAAAAAATTAGGGAAGGGTAGATTTAGGCATGTAAATATGAATATAAAGGTATACTATTTTACTGTAAGAAATGATGAGATGATTTCAGAGAAATCTAGGAAGATGTGTTTGGAAATAGGGAGAGTGTAATTAAAGAATCTAGAGGGCAATTAACACTATAACATTAACATTTTTAAAAAATAATAATTTTGAAAAACTTAAGAACTCTGATCAGTGCACTGATAAATCATGTTTCCAGAGGACCAGTGAGGAAGAAGGCTACTCACTTCCTGCTAGAAAGGTGATGAACTAATAGTGGTGGTGGTTACAGAAGTAGGAGGAAGAAAAATTCTTGAAAAGGGGAAAAAAAGAGGCATAGCTTTACAGACATAAAAAATTTTTTAAAAATAGTTAAAATTGCTAGGGAAAAGAAGGAGGTTCAAATTATTGGTGATTATTTTTCCATGATGTTGGAATTGAAACCACATTGGGCATGTGACTAATAATCCTTTAGCTTCCCAAGGCACACTATACAGCAACAAGCACAATTTCGATCCCTGGAAATTTTTAAAATTGGTTATCAATTGAATTCTGTGTTAGCATTTAGAAAGTTAAGTGACAATCATGAAAAGTAAAAAGGCATTCACTATAAACAAGTCATATTAGACTTATGACATATGATTTTTTTGACATAGTCATTTTTCAGTTATATCTGACTCTTCATGACTCTATTTGGTGTTTTCTTGGCAAAGATAATAGAATGGTTGGCCATTTCCTTCTCTAGCTCATTTTACAGATGAGGAAACTGAGGTAAACGGGGTTAAGTGATTTACTCAGGGTCACATAGCTAGTAAGTGTCTGAGGCCAAATTTGAACTCAGAAAGATGAATCTTTCTGACTCCAGGTCCAGCACTCTATCCACTGTGCCACATAGCTGCCCTTTTAGACATTACTGTATTAGTAGATCTTCTAGGGAATTTCACAGACATGATGAGTCCAGCATGACATTTAATAATATCTCTATCATGGTATCCTGGCAGACCATACTGACTAACTTGGTTTCTATAATAATACCAATAAGAGAATTGGTAACAAGTTGAATTACTGAACCCTAATTCAGTTGATTAATGATTGGTATTATACTATGTCTCTGGTGGCAAGCCCCAGGACACTCATCCTTGTCTAATTTGGTGTTTTTGTTGATGGCTTGAATAAAAATAAAATTTATTTGCAAACACAGATATATTTTATATGACAAAAAGCTGATAACAGGCAATTCAATAAATGATAAAATTAAGATGTAAACATATCTGAACTTTCTGGAGCAATGAGCAAAATATAGTAAGATGAAATTGAACTGGGATAAATATAAAGTACTGCCTTTAGTTTTGTTCTTTCATTCAAGTACAAGATTTGGAAAGTAAGACTAAATAGTACTTGTGAAAATTATTTGGGGCTCAAGAGGAATCAACAGTGCAGCGTGCTTATCAAAAATGCTAATGCAACTTAGGATTCATTAGTAGAAGGATAATATTCAGAACAAGGCAGGTAATAGTCTCATTGTACTCCCAGTGATCAAACTGTATTTAATTATTTCACTTTCTCAGCCTCACATTTAGATACCTATATTTCTAAGCTGGAGCTCAGTCAGAGGCAAGCAGAGTGATGATGAAATATCTTCTAAATATCTACTGTATACAGAACAATGCATTAAGCATTGGGAGAGACACAGTATTTGGGGAAAATATGGTCCCTGCCTTCATAGAACTTACTTTAGTAGGGGGATGTGACTCATACATGAATAATTATGGAACAGAATAACACCTAAGTATATCCAAGCAAAGTTCTATGTGAGGCTTTATGGTATTTAAAGCTGAAAGAGGTCTTAGAGATCACATAATTAATCCCTCATTTAAATGAGGATAAATGAGATTAAATGATAGTTTGCACATGGAAAGATGTGCTCTCCTTTGAATTTCTGACCTTGGTAAGATAATACACATACCCTGAAGACATTGTAATATAGAACTGGAGAAGGAGAGAATAACAATAATTAATAATAATTATTATAGTACTATGTGGCAGGCAGTGTGCTAAACACTTTAAATTATTACATAATTTGATCCTCCCACTGACACTAGGAGGTAGGTGTTATTATTATTTCCATTTTACAAATGAGGAACTGAAGCAAACAGAGGTTAAATGACTTACCCAGGGTCACACATCTGGTAAGTGTCTAAGACCAGATTTGGGATGAGTTTATGCATATAATATACATATGCATATACATACATACATGCACACACATATGCACACATATACATACACACTATATACATCATATATATACATATATACATTATATGCATACATCTATATTTGGCAGGTATCTTAATAGAATTCATGAAAACTAGGAATAGGCAGCAATGACAAATTCAAATAGATCCCTGGGAAGGGGCCTATTGACTTAAAAAACACAAATTATCGTTGTCTATGTTGTGTTGTATTTGCATATATTTTATTAATAATTTCCCAAATATAATTTAATCTGGTTCTACCCCAAGAGTTTGATTTTCAAGGGAGAAAGTACAAGGAAAGATGAGAATAGAGAATTAGGGGAATCACTCTTGCTTAAGTAAAGAGGAAAAGGATTTTAAAAAAGACAGCAAAAAAGACTGACAGAAAAGAAAGAAAATCAGGAGAAAGTAAGGTCATGGAAACCATGGGGGAGAGAGAATTAAAAAGGAGGGAGTGATCAGTCATATCAAATGCTACAGCAAAGTCAAGAAGAATAAAGACTAAGAAAAGACCAATGGATTCAGCAATTTAAAATTATTTAATGAAAAGGAGAAAAAAAGTAAGTGCCAATATGATAATCTGGATAGCAGTCCAATTGAAAGTAGCTGATTAAAGAGATAGTACTCACAAAGAGTACTATGTTACACTTTACTAAGCTCTGCTCTGAGTTTTCTCTGGCCACCTCAGGTCATTTCTTTTGTGGGGAAACTACTAGGCACTCAGAATGGTACAAATCACATGTCACATTTGTCAGGGTTTCATCATCAGCACCCAAGTTGCTTATATAATTAGGATTTGTAGGCACGGAGAAATGTTGAGAGTTTAGCTAAGCAAGTTTCTTTCAGATGCAGTCATACACTTGAGATAGCAGCAGCTGGGACCTGGATGGCTATGGGAGCATGGAGTTGGGGACAGAGTTACAGAGGGCCTAGAGTTGTTTTTGTTTGTTTGCTTGTTTGTTTTTAACTAAGAGTATGACAGAGAAAGAGTGACTTATTGTGGTGGTAGCTGAAGGTGACACATTCTGCTTTCAGCAGCCAGAATGGTACAATGGTTGTTGACTTTTGATTTGGGAGATCATGCAGTTTGATCTCTTCCTTCCCCATCCTCTATGCCTGAGCAATGGAGACACTGATTCCAAAAAATATTCTGTTCTGTCTAGTTATTTTCTAATTTTAATTAGAAATTCTAATCAAATCAAATTTATATATATATATATATTTGCCAGCTGATCTAATTGCTATTGATCTACTTGTTGCCTCATTTGTGGACAAGGAGCTACTGGAAGGATGAATAGTAGGGTACTGGTATATAGATGTTGAAAGAAACAAAGTTCAAGTCCTGGTTCCTCAAAATAGGCTTTCTCCTGGCTGGGACCTAAGTTTGAAATTAAAAAAAAAAAAGAATATTATGGTTTTAAGTTTTATTTTTTTTTAATTTCATAGATTGCAGAACTAAACTGAATCTGTGTTTTTCCCCTCCTTTTTTCTAGGGCACATGGTTTCATTCACTTCTCCCACTTCCCCTAATGCATGTACAGAGAAAGCTTTCTATAAGGATAGAGTCAAGAGTGGTGACTAAGAAGTAGTAATTTCCTAGTGGCAGGAAAAAAAGATGTGACTTGTCTTGCCTAGCAAAGGCCAAATTCCAAATGTAGCAGAGAACAGAATGAGTGCTTTCTTTCCTTTCTACTTCACCTACAAACCTTCTGCACAAGCAGAAAAGGCCACACTACACTTCTATCACTCTATAGATCAGTAGGATCCATCATATATCATTCTCAGGGTTGGAATCACCAGTAGAGTATATTGACCTCTACATACCCCTACACACATTCTCAAACCCTCCTTCCTCTGTGAAGGCCAAAATGTGTCCTCATTTTTAACTAGGTATCCACATCTGGTCATGTCCTAACTTGAATATACACTAATACATTCTAGTCAGGAATAGGGATAGAATAGGAGGGACCTATATATATATAGGTAATAGCTTGAAGGAGGTGCCAGGGTTGAGGTAAAGGGCATCATTTTTTTTTTATTTTTTTGCTTATTTTTCTAAGATAGTGGAGACCTAAGCATATTGCACAGTGAGGTATTTGAGCTAGCACAGAAAAGATTAAAGCAAGAAAAAAATAAGGAATGATTGATAAAGCAGGGTCTCAGAAGAGATAGAAAGGAATCAAGGACACAACTAGAGGGGTTAGCCATGCCAAAAGAAAGAGCTGAACCCATTTCCCTTTAACACTACAGGAAAAAAGAAAAGGAAATGAGGAGGAATGAGTATATTGTGAAATTTTGAGGTATGTGAAAGTACAATAAGAGAATTCATGATGGAAATACTGATAACAACAAAAATAATAATTCGAATTTATATAGCAATATAAGGTTTGCAAAGCACTGTACAGATTATGTGGTAGCAAGGTGGCTTAGTGGATAGAGTGACAGACCTGGAGGTAGGAAGACATCTTCCTGTGTTCAAATCCAGCTTCAGATACTTATTAGCTGTGTGACCCTGGACAAGTCACTTAACACTTTTTTGCCTTAGTTCCTTATTTGTGAAATGAACTGGAGAAGGATGTGGCAAACCACTCCAGTGTCTTTGCCAAGAAAACTCCTATGACTGAAATGACCAAACAACAATGGACAAATCTTATTGTACTTAATCCTGAAAACATCTCTATGACATAGGTATTATTATTACCCCTTTATTATTTAGAAGCATGCGTATTATTATTATCATTACTCCTATATTATTTGGATGCAGAAAATGAGGCTAAGAGGTTAATTGGCTTGCCCAGAGTTACATAGCTAGGAAGTAGATGAGCTAGGATTTGAACTTACTTGAGCCAGCTAGCTGCCATCTCCATCTTCTCAGTAAATTAAGAGGTGAGGTCATCTATTGATAGAGAAAGGATTAGGAGTAGATTTAGGGGTTTGAGGAGAGGAAATTTTGGGGTTTGTTTTGTTTTGTTTTGTTTTAAGGCAATTGGAGTTAAGTGACTTCCCAGAGTCACACAGCTAGTAAGTGTCAAGTGTTTGGTCTAAGACCAGATTTGAACTCAGATCCTCCTGATGTCAGGGCTGGTGCTTTATTCACTGTGTCACCTAGCTGCCCCGAGAGGAAATTTTTAATATTAGCCGTTGCTAAGAGTGTGTGGGAGAGTCAAGCAGACATAAGCACGAGAAATACTCTGGGGGCAGCTAGGTGGCACAGTGGATAGAGCACAGGCCCTGAAGTCAGGAGGACCTGAGTTCAAATCCAGCCTCAGACCAAATACTTGACACGTTAATAGCTGTGTGACCCTGGGCAAGTCACTTAACCCCAATTGCCTAAAATAAAAAAAAAAGAAATAAAAAAAAAGAAATACTCTGCAACAGTGAGTAAACACCCACTGAGGTTAAATGGTCTTACATTTGAAGTGTCTCTAAACCAAACATTTTGGGGGTTTCTGTCAATAATACTTGCCAAGTCAATACTTGCCAAGAGAAATAAGATGGGGGTGGGTGACCCAGAGTCAAGGGAGAAAAGGATTCCAATACATTGCTTTGTTACAATGATTACAAAGGGAGAAAAATGAAGACAAAATTATGAAGTGAAGGAAGTAAAATCAGAATAGATCCTATGAGTAAAACAGGATGAACCAGTAGAATAGAAAGGGGTGGAGGGACCTGCCTAGAAGACCAAGAGGATGAAGAGTAGCTCTAAGATGATTAGCAGTGAGAGAGGTATATTAAGTAAGAGACCTAGACAACATCATTTGCATGGTACATGAAATAATTCTGATTTTATGTCCTAATTATTGAAATAGGGCCTAATAAACTCTTCATCTCATACATTGAAATGTAAATCATTGAGAGTCCTTATAAGATATAGTATATAAAGCATATTTAAAAAGTTAGATTTTTTTGAGAGAGAAGGCAAAGAGAACTTACTTACACAAAGACCTTTTCCTAACATAAACTGCTCAAAATTAAGGGCAAGTTTTGATTCCTTATTAATGGTGTGGTTCATATTCTGCTCCAGACATCTTTTTCACTTAAGGAGACTACAGTATAAAATTAGTTTATTTTGCAGTAAAAATTAATTAATTATAAAGAATTGAAGAAGAGCAGTTGATAGTTCCAAACTATCATCCTTTATGTTAATGACTCAAAGGTTAATAAATGTTTTTTGTATGTATGTATGTATGATGATACTTTTAATATGAACTAGAATCTAAATATCCATGCTTGCAAGTGGCAATTTCCTTTACAAATATAATCTTTGCTAAGGTTTCTTAATGCCATATTGTGACTTCAGGAATGCCTTTCCTTACACTTATTGAAAAGTAGGGTTATTGAAGCATGAAAAAGTGCAGGTGAAAAGCAGTCTAATTCTGGTAGGTTCAACAGGGACTTTCTGTGACCTCACCTGTTCTATACCAGCCAAAAACAATCATGGTCTTTTTTGTAGGTTTGAGACAACATGAAACTGAGTTTTTAAAAATAGCAATGCATTGATCACTCCACTCTGATCAAAGAACATATAGCCTCAAGGAATCTAATTAAAATTTGATAAATAGACCTATTGAAAGCAGCTGAAATTGTGCTCTAGCTTTGAAAAAAACCAATATTTTTACATAAGTCATTTAAGAAATCCATTGGAAGAACAAAAGACTCAGTTCTTGAATAACAGACAACAGGTCTATATGTTCCATAGCTCTAAACGCTTTGCAGCATGAAGAAGTGATTTCTTGACTCTTCTAATCCTTGTAAGACAAAAACAAGCTTTTATCCCCTGTAAATATACAAATGTCTGAATGACATAATTATGTAGTTTAATCTTCTTAATCCGACCTGCTAACCATCAGGGAAACAAGAGTCTTATGAGTGTGAAGTATGCTTGAGGCATCATTTAAACGAATGCCTTGGTTTACAAAAAAAGAAAAACAAAACAAAACAAAAACAGATGAAACTTTGCTATCTGTTTATCAAATTTTAGTGGATAGCACACTGGACTTGAAGCCAGGGAGAACTGGTTTCGTACCATGTCTCTGACACCCATAAATTGTGTGGGCAAGTCACTTAAATTCTTCATGTCCCCAACTAAATCTCTAAGACTCTATTTGATGATCTGCAGCATAAAGTTTCCATGTGGAGAGTTTAGCACATAGATGAAATTACAGGTCTGAATCCCTCACCACACAGCTCTCTCATACCCTGCCAAAAAAAAATCTCTTTATAACATCTTAGATTGAGGTCACTGCAAAGGTACTGAAAAGTATGTATAGTTTAGGATGTATGTAAGGTATTTTTGTGTGGGGAAAGGAGAAAAAAATCTTTTCATTTGCAATATTAATGGCTTCCCCCACACCGAGACTACTGCAAAAGCCTGCTGCTTGGTCTCCTTGCTTTAGGTCTGTCCCACTCCAGTCCACCTTCCCACTCAGCTGTCAAATTGATTTTCACAAAAAGCAGATCTGACCACCTCTCTCTCTCTCTCTCTCTCTCTCTCTCTCTCTCTCTCTCTCTCTCTCTCTCTCTCTCTCTCTCTCTCTCTCTCTTTCTCTCTCTCTCTCCCCCTCTCTCTTCTCTGTCTCTCTCTGTCTCTCTGTCTCTCACCCACACACACACGCATACATGCACACCATTCAATCAATCTCTTCCATTGGCTATCCAGGATCAAATATAAAACTCTCTGTTTGGATCTTAAAGCCCTCCATAAACTGATCCTTTCCTACTTTTCCAGTCTTCTTACCCTTTACACCCTCCCTGTCCATTGCTCTGTGATCCAGTGACACTGGCCTCCTTGCTATTCTTTGCACTAGACCCTCCTGATGGACTTTTTCACTTGTCCTCCATGCCTGCAACTCTTTTCATTATCTCAGCCTCCTAACTTTTCTGTCTCCTTCAACTCTCATCTAACATTCTGCCTTCTACCAGAAACTTATCCAAATCTCCTTTAATCCTAGTTCTCTCCCTCTGTTAATTATCTCCAATTTATCTTTTCCATATTTGTACACAGTTGTTTACCTGTTGTTTCCCCTGTTAGACTGTGCCCTTCTTGAGAGCAGGGACTGTTTTTGCCTTTCTTTGTATCCTCAGAACATAGCATAGTCTCTGGCACATGGTAGGCACTTTTAAAATGGTTATTGACTGACTATTACTGAAGTTTAGGCTTTTTCTATTACAATTAGTTAGCCATAATACTCTTAAACTGTTGTCAGTATTTTAGAAAATGAATGCAAACAAGCATAAAACATATTTCCATATAATTTCCCAATATCCTTTAAGACAATCTTTTTTTTACAATTTTTATTATTTTATTTTATTATATTATATATATTTATTTTATTATATTATTTAATATTTACAATGTTTATTATTAAACATTTCAGGCTGGCTTTGGAGTCAGATGCCTAGATTAAAATCTCACCTCAATACATACTTAGCTATGTTCATGGATAATTTTTTTAAACTTTCTATGCTATGGGCCAAATCTTAGATGGCTTGGGCTCATTGCACTTTTCTAGAATAAGTATTTATCCCAAACCATATTGGTAGATATGAGATAACAAATAATTGTGTTATGTGTGATATATAATAATTATATCTATAGTTATATCTGATAGTTTTATTATTTTCATTCCTTTTCAAAATACTGAAATGTCTTCTGGGGAATTTATTTAATCAACAAGGATTCATTAAGTGCCTAATATATGCCATGCCCTGTGCTAGAGACTGGTGATATAAAGAAAAAAATGAAACAGTCTGCCTGCAAAGGAGTTATGGGAACACTTCATGGATGAGATTGAGAATAATGAGAGCTAACTTCTGCCTGGCTCATGAAGGGCTTTCCAGTCACTATGCAAGTGGTGGAATGCTTTATACTAGGCTACACTAGCAAGAATTGTATTTTTACTTTGCCTTTTGAGTTTTTCTGTGCACAATGATCTATTGTCCTGATTCACATAGAAGTCAGCATCTGAAGATGCCTTAAGCCATCAGAATCCCATTATGAACATGGGTGACTTTACTTAGCCTATTAATAGGTTATGGAGACTAAGAGCAAAACCTGCCTCTGTTAGAATGGAATCTCCCTCTACCATGCCCCTCTCTTTTGAAAGCATTTTCTTTAGGCTGATAAGTAGGCTTGAAACACATTTTCAAAAACTTACTGTCCAAACAAACCATATGCCTGAATGACCAAGATGGAGTCATCTCAAAGCCGCTTGAACTAAAGAAACAGGCAAACAGTGTATATCTTAGCACTCAGAATCACAAAGGAAACTCCTAGACAAGATTGTTACAGAAAAACTCATAAAATTAATTTCAAGCCACTTTAGAACTAATCATATGATTTTGCTTCCTCAGGGCTAGTCTGAAAGAGTCCCTATTGAGAAAATTAGTCCAAAACGTGGGTTCATGTTGTGCCTTAGTAGCTGCACAGAATGTTGAGAAAGAACATTTTGAGCCTCTTGCAGTCACAGAGCATTTCTATTCATTAGGCCAATAACAGTCCCATTTTCGTGATGAAGAAGCTGGGTTGGGATTTTCACCTAGTTACAGTTCACGCCACTAGCAGAAACCAATGCACCTGAATCCCACTCTTGTTTCTAGCTATAATGCCGGTAACACAATGATCCAGAACAAAACCAAATGAGTATCTTTAAGCAAATTGTTAATCAATAAACTAATTTATATAATCTTTCTGTAAGTGACAGACAATCAAGGAGGGGGGATCTATTTTTAAATCTTTTTTAAAAAGCAAACTCTTATCTAGTGAAAATGTGCAACTCAGTTACCCAATGAGAATATATTGTAAAGCTTACCATGCTGTCTTCCTTCTTATTTCCATTTTCACATTTTCCTCCTATGCCCTTCTTTATTCTCTTTGATTAAAAATTCAAGTGCAGGATTCTTGCGCTCTCTTCCAATTCCCTCTCCCTATATTCCTTTTGCTCATGAATACAGCTTCCAATTCTTGGTATTGCAAGTCATCCAATATACTTTGCTAAGAATCTTGTGACTGTAATACAACCTTATTGAGCTCTCCTTGGTTTGCTGCAGTTATCCTAATTTTAAAATCATTCTTTTTTTTTTACTTAAGAGTAACTCTTGTAGATATCCAATGGATAATCTTTAAAGAAACATTTGGTATATTATTTGAGGTATGCATTTTGCATTACTCAATTTTCATTCATTTCAAACTACATTTATTTAATCTTTCTTCATATTTTTAAGGGGATGAAGGGTACTTACATTTTCAAGATGAGAAATATTGCAGATGAGAAAAGAATTTTTTTTTAAAAAATGCTTAAGTTTTCTAGCAATAACCTGAGCAACTAAAATGTATTTGAAGGTAAAATGACTCAATATTTGTTAAAACAGCCAAAATAATTCTCTCCACCTGGATTGTAATATGTCCCTCCTTTTTTGGCCAGGATCTATGCTGAAGTCTATAGTCATTGAATTCATTTCTTGCCAGCAGTTCAATGACCGATCCCATATTCTTTACATCAAGCCCAACCACTTGGTTCACTATCTACCTGATACACTGCTTCCCACTTTACTATTCACCTGGTTGCATATCAAATCTTGCTATTCTTCTTTATTTACTCTACTCAACCCCTCCAATATAGCAGCAGAATGAGTAAAGGAGTGAGGAATAGATGAAAAGGGAGAGGAGTATCAGTAGTTCAGACAGTTGAGTAGCCAAATGTGTAAATAGGCTTTGTTGGGCAGCATGAGAACTCATAGTATCCTTTATGAACTTACAGGATGACTTGTGCTCTGAGTTGAATTCTGATTATGAGATGATGGGACCTGTTCTGATATATCTGTTTGTCTTTCCTTATTTGGGACTTGATAGGGAAGGAGGAAATTGCTATCTATTGAGAAAAGTTCTTTATTATATGCAGAATTTGACCACAAGCCTGCAGCTTCCTAACTGGTATTGTACTTGCAACTGAAAATTTGAAATGACTATCTTGGTCTAGATTGCTATAAAGGACAAATCATGTTTAGCTTGGGTATTCTGGAGGGAAGACCATATTCTCGTGGGGGTCTATGATAGAAAAGGATACAGTAGCATCACTCTTGGTCCAAGTGGAATTAGAGTGTCTATGTGTGCAGCATGGGACATATTCAGCATACTGAAGCTTAGAAAATGTAGGACTACCTACCCAAGGTCAGGGTAAAGTTTGTTTACTATACAAATTTGTAATTAAGCCCTATTAATAACTTTGGGATTTGTGTATTTTGTTTTACCTTATGAGAAAACTCAAGAAAAAGAACTCATAATCTCAAATTATGTGGAGATGAGATAGAAGGAAATGAAGGATTTATGTGACATAGAGGAAAGGTCAGGGAGGGATCAAGTACTTCATGTTCAGGTATGGCATATCCCTGAACTCATACGGATAACTTGACTCAAGGGCCAGGAATATCCAAAATATTCATTACCTCAATTTTTGGTTGAGGAATGAGGAGAATTTTGTTTAAAAAAATAATAAGAGGTTAAAGAGCCCAAGGGACCAAAACCCTAGAGAGTAGAAGCTAGTGTCCTGGATATCTGACTAGGGGTCAGTGAGGCCCATGACTGGATTCCAGTCTCCTTTCCAAGCAGGCAAAAAGTGGCACTGGTGGGGGAGAGGGGCAAAGAATGTTCAGGTAGAAATGGAACAAAGAAATTGGGAGTCTTAAGTAGTAATATATTGTTTGTAAGATAAAAGTGCTTAGCATCAATTTCTCCTCGTTAACAGAAGACTGGAGTTATTAGTTAGACAAACTGGGAGGAGAAGTAGGGTAAGAATCAGGTTGATTTTGAGCAAATGGGATAATGGAAATGAAAAAAAACGGGCTATTTGGAAGATCTGGCTACATAGGCAATAAAGAAGTCTGCTTCAAACCACACTGGAGGCCAACATATTATCCAAGAATTCTCCAGTCCTCCAATCCCCTTGAAACAGGGTCCCAGAGTCTTCCATTTTTGTTTATTTTTTAGTCTTATTAATGTGTTTTGATTTTATGTTATACACTTAGAAATTGCTCCCACTTTATGAGAAGTTTCTTGTATGAAAGTTCAATAGTTAACTATCTGAAAATGCATGTAACATTTTATATCTGTAGTACCCCCTTACCTCTCTGTTGTTTTAAAATTAAGAGAAATATATTTTTATCTCCCTTCAATTCCCTCATTCCATAAAAAAATAAATTTCTTGTAACAGATACTTATAGTCAACACACACACACACACACACACACACACACACACACACACACATACATATATATAATTCTGAAACTTAAATCAGTCACATTTCTCTAATGGATACCATAAGTTATCTGGAGTCATGAATGGTCATTGTATTGATCATAGTTTTTATAACTTTTAAAACTGTTTATTTTTAGAGTATTGTTCATATATATTGCTCTACTTCTGCTCATTTCATTCTTCATCAGTTTAAAAAGTAATTAAAATTATTCATTTTTATAATATTGTTATAGTATAAATTGTATTTCTAGTTCCACTTGCTTCACTTTGCATCAATTCATGTCTTTCCAAATCTTTTTAAACAATCTATCTCCTCATTCCTTTATAGCACAATACTACTCCATTATATTCATATATAATAGCTTATTCAAGTATTCCTTCAACTGATGGGCATCTCCTTAGTCCATTTTGTTTGCCACTATAAAAACAGTGTGTGCATGTGTGTGTATGATAATGGATTTTTTCCTTTTTCTTTGATCTCTTTTAGTTATAGGCATCATGGTGGTATAGCCAGCTTAAAGGTCAAGAACTACTAATTATTTTTTGTGTATACTTCAAAAATACTTTCTAAAATGATTGTATCCCTTCACAAGTCCACAAAAAAGTGCTTCCATGTGCCTATTTTCCCATAGATATTTAAACATTTACCATTTTCCTTTGTTTTCATATTTGTCAGTCTGATGAGTGAGGTGGAATCTTAGAATTGCTTTAATTTGCCTTTCTCTAGTGATATGGAGCATTTTTCATATATCTGTAGATAATCTGGTTTTCTCCTATTAGAAACTAACTTTCTGTTCATGTTCTTAAACTAATTCTCAATTAGGGAATCTCTTTTTTTTTTCATTTTTAATGCATCACATACACACACATATGAAATTATACCTTTGTGAGAAAAATTTGATGATTTTTTTTCACTTTTGATTTAAGCTTTACTAGATTTGTTTGTACAAAACCTTCATTTAATTAAAATGATCAGTTTTATCTCTTGTGATGCTCTCTGTCCCTTGTTTGGTCATCAGATCACTTAGTAGTTTTTTTTTTCCACATTACTCTAATTTGTTTATGATGTTACCTTTCATATCTAGGCCACATACTCATTAGCAGCTTATCTTCATAGAAGATGTGAGGTGTTGGTTTAAATTTAAATTTTTTTTCATAATATAATCAAATTTTCCATTAGTTTTTGTCAAATAGTGAGTACTTATGCCAGTAACTAGGGTTTTGTGTCTATCAAATAGCAGTGTATACATTCATTAGCTTTTGGATGTTGTATCCCTAATCTGTTCCACCAATCAAATTCTTTATATGGATGACAGAATCTTATGTGGTCTAGGCTTGTGCCAAACTTCCATTACAATATAAAGTTTACACACACACACACAGAAATATATACACATATATGTATTTATACATAAGGTGTATATGAGTGTGTGTGTGTGTGTGTGTGTGTGTGTGTGTGTGTGTGTGTGTGTGGTATCCAAAGAAATAAAAAAAAAAAAAACTAAGGTACAAACAAGTTGAAATGCCAGGCTTGTTTTGCCATAGGCTTGATTAAGAAGAATATGAAGCATTGCCTTCTTCCTCAACTCAAGTGCCTATTTTACACCCCACAATTAAAAATTATGTTTATTCCTGATTAAGATTTTTATGTCCACATGGATGAAATCAGCTTTTGTTAAAATATTAAAATAAATAAGTTTATTCTGCCTTTTGGGCTACTCAAAAGCTACTGACTTTGTCAATAGACACTAAAGCTGAGGACGATACCACTGTCTGATTCTTCTTCCCTATGCTCAAAGGAGCTTAAGCCCCACACCTGGAAAAAAATATAAATAAAAATACATTTTTCCCACTTACCTTAATTCCCTCCTTCCATCCCAATGTCTCCCCATACATAACAGCCTCCTCATTTAAGGGTTCTGTTGCTCTGGAACTAGGTTAATAGGCTGACCAAGATGCAGATTCTCACATAATTTTACTTTTATAACCACCCTGACCACCCTTGTTTCAAAGTGAAGATGTTGGGGGGAGAGAAGAGGGTGAGTCAGGAAAGTAAATTTAGTATTGAGCATTTTTATTGAACATTGACATTTTATGCAATGTTTGATAAGAGATCTAACTATTGAAATGACATTTCCTCCCTTGATTTGTGTTTTATTCCTCTACTAATAAAACTTAGCATCCTGTTTGCTTTTACCTCTGCTATGTATTTGGTTGATAGCTTTATGGATTTGTCTATAATAAATCCCTAATCCCTTTCTGCAGAGCATTCTGGTGTCTTTCTCCTAACATATACTTTCCTCATTTCATTTTCACTCTAAGACTTACTTTTGTACTTAGATCTTATTTGAACAAAATTTATCATTTGTTCACTCAGGTTTTTAAATGCTGGGAAATCTTAAGTAAATATATGGCCATAGAAAACTTACATTGACACTCTTCTTCTTTAGATAGCTATATTGGTTCAGGTACTTTGTACTGCTAACCAGGACTCAAGGGAAAAAAAAAGTAATAACTTATTTTACATTGTTAAGTCCTGGTGCTGTAGTTCATCCTACTCCCTTATTTCCATTGCAAATACCTTTCCTAAGACCTAAGACATATATATACTAATGATGCAAAGGAAAGTAAGTATAACCAGAAATATATATACACATACAGAGACACATATTCATATGTAAACACAAAACAAAGACGGCCATATATAAGGAGAGAACAGCAATAAAATTAAAATTATTGGCTGTGAAATTATGAGTATACTTGGCCCCAAAGAGTAGAAATGAAAATACAATGCCCCAGTGTCCATCCCTCTTTTTTTCACAAGGTTGGAGGATTATGGTTATGGAATATTGGATGTAACACTAGACTTGGTTAATATTTTACTTTTGTGGAATTGCTTTTATTTTTCTCTTTCTTTCATACTTTTTGTACTAAGAGATGACTCTACATGGGGAAGAGGTAAGGGAAGAATATAAAAAGAAAAGTAATATAAAATCTAAAGATACCAATATTTGTTCTTTAAAGAAAATATCCTTTCTAATTCAAATAAGTGATTATCTATCCTCATCCCATCTAGCACCTGTCTTATTGTATAAGTGCAGTGAAGGTGTGGTATATTCCTTACATTCTAACTGAAAATCAAGAGCATAGACTTACCAGTTCAATTTCATTCATTTTCCATCCAACATGTACAGTAATAATAACATTTATGCATTGTTTTATGCTTGGGGATCACTTTCCTATAAATTGTTTCCTTTGACCCTCACACCAACCATAAACAAGCAGTATTAGTCTTATTTTGCAAATGAGTTGACCAAAGCTCAGAAGAGTAAAATGAATTATCCAGTGTATGGAGTGTTCAAGGAGTACTAGCACCTCTGCTGTGAGAACATGCTGAGCCTTTTTCAGGGCTGTTCATCCACCTTTGGTGTCCACCTGATTCACTCAACTCTCATCTGCGGCTCCGAGAAGCTGTAGCATGTGCAGCAACTGCAGGCTGGTAAACATTCTCAGCTGCTGGGCTAAACCAGGTGGAAGGTAAAAAAAAAAAAAAAAAAAAAAAGGGGCCAGTGGTGATTTAGTGGGGATAGGAGAGTATCTACCCCAAGCATGTGGGGTGGAAGGCAGCACGTAAAGATGGTAGAGAGAGCTACTCCCTGCAATGATTTGCGGTATGTCTTTGTTGTGAAATCTAACCCTCCATTAGAATGAATAAATGATTATATCACATGTCATGTATTGTCACACATACATATGCACACAGAAAAAAGCTAGAAATGGACAAAGGTGTGTATCTTTAACTTCCAGTGAAATCAGATGGGCTATTTGTAAAACATAATGCCTGGCTCATAGTAAGTACTATACAAATGTTAGCTATTGTTGTAGTTGTTAAAATATGCAGCAAAAGGCAGTGTAATATAGAAGAAAGCTGCCCTCAAAGTTTGAAGGCAATTATCTCTCTGGCACAACTTGACTCTGGGCAAGTCATTTCACCTGTCAGGGTTCCAGGCTACTCTAGCAGAATAACTCCTTATCTGCAACTTGTAGAAGAGCCCACTGAAATGTCAGATCCAGTCCCTGGAGGAAGCACAAATGATTCAAAACATTAATTAATCCAGAAAAACTTTAAATTTGTTTGGGGGTGGGGCAGATAGGTGGTGCAGTGGATAAATCACAGGCCCTAAAGTCAAGAGGACCTGAGTTCAAATCCGGCCTCAGACCAAACACTTGACACTTACTAGCTGTGTGACCCTGGGCAAGTCACTTAACCTCAATTGCCTAAAAAAAAAAAATAAAATAAAGTAAATTTGTTTGGGGTAAAATAATTAGACACATGGTCCACACATATTTAGACCATAAAAAACAGTTCAATTTTGCTGAGTTGTAAACATATTCTCATCTAATTCTCCCATAGCTATCCTGAGCTAGGATGATAGAGGAGATATGACTAATATATAACAAAAAATTCATGATACTAATGAAAGAATCTTCATGATAAATTAAATTTTTCAAAAGGGATAAGACTCTGTAAAGTGGGAAAAATACCTGTTTGTTTGCTTATTACCTAGAATAGTGACTATGGTGCCTAAGAGCAATGTACATTTTATCTATGTGACTACAAGACAATCACGGTGCAGGTTAATTTTGTCCAAATTGTTTGTGGCCCCTTCCACAACTGTCCTGTTCCAGCACATTCCCAAGATGGGTCCTCATGGTCCAGTGGAACAATACAGTATAATAAAGCCTCATCCAAAGCTGTGATCTAGCTCCTGCTCTTTTCTCTATATATAGATTAATAACAACAGTTGTACAGCACTTGAAGTTTCGCAAACTACTTAGGTTATCTCATTTGATCCTCACAACAACCCTTTGAGGGAAAGAATATGAATATACCCTTTTTGCAGGTAAGGAAACTAAGTAGAGAAAAGTACCCAGAGTTGCATGGCTATCAAGAATTTGAGGCAGAATTTAAACTCAGGACTTCCTGAATTCAGGTCAAGCACTCTATCCATGGTGCCATTTCCTGGCTAGCGCATAGGGTCATTCATTCAAGTGCATCATCTCTATGTAGATCTAATATCCAATCTTATTCTCTCCAGAATTCTAGTCATCCATCAATTGCTGACAGATATCTCCTTCTGGAAGTGCTACAGGCTTTTCAACATCAATACATGTAAATAAAGCCCATTATCTTTTGTCTCCAAACCTTCACCTCTTCCAAAATTCCTGTTCTTCAAGTTACCAAATTTTGTGACCATTGAGTCATCACAGAATCTCTCTTCTCAGTCAATCCCATATCCAATCAATTGCTAAGTTTTGTCAGTTCTATCCCCCAAATACTTCTCATATCAGTCTCCCTCACTCTTTCAATACACCAATCTCTCTTATTTTGGCCTTCATGGACTCTTGTCTGAACTTTTATAAATGTTCACTTCACTGGCACTGTTGCCTTTCCTTTCTCCCCTCTTTAATTTATCACTGATAAAGTTGACAAAATAATCTTCCAAAGTCACAGAACAGACTGGGTCACACTCCTGTTCAAAAACCAGCAATGGCTCCCCATTGGTCTATAGGAAAACATACAAATTTCAATAAGCCTTACTGGAATCTGCATCAAGTTTAATGCATTTGACAATCTGGATCATAAATCGCAAAGCATTGTTTGTCTTCATTGGTTGCAGTTCTTTCTTCCCAGGAAATTTGTTTAGCAATTAAGATTTTCCACAAACTGGCTCTTACCCACTTTTTGACCCTGACTTTATATCGCTCCACATACTCATGATACATACACATGTTACAGTCAAACTGGACCACGAACTGGTTCCCAAACTCAATACTGCATCATGATTGGCTGTGCTTTCACTGAAGCTATTGTTATGACTGAAATATATTCTTTCCTCATTTCCCTCTCTGAATCTTTTTTTTTTTTCTCTCAGAGCTCAGCTTAGGAGCTTTCTATGTTATGGAGCTTTTCTTGGTCCCAATCAGTTCTGTGTGTGTGTGTGTGTCTGTCTGTCTGTCTGTCTCTGTTTCTGTCTTTCTGTCTCTGTCTCTCTCTTTCTCTCTCTGTCTCTGTCTCTCCCTCTCCCTCCCAGCCTTTCAGTTTTCTTTGTCCTATACTTATCTGTGAATGATATTTTTTTTCTATTGTACCATACCCTCTTCCCTAGAATATGCATTCCTTGAAGGAAGGCATTCATTTTATTTCTGTGTTGGTGTCTCTACTTCCTAGCCCAATATCTTAGTATCTTGAATATTAGACATTTAATGAATGTCTGTTGAGTTGATTAAATGAAAGATGTATAATACAAGCAATTGAATTTCTCTGAAATTGCAGTCAGAAAAAGAGGCAAATTTCTGGTGCATATGTACTGGACAGGTACTAAGAAATCAAACCACTTTTTATCCATTAGCCTTTCTTTCCTCATCCAAAATATTAGGAGATTGAAACAGATGATCTCTAAGGTCCATTTAAGGACCTTAACATTCTGTAACCAACATTTTATTCATGGTAGATAGTAAAGAGGGCAGGAAGAAATGAAGGTTCAGTTTTCTTCCATATTACAAAAATCTGTACTATCTTCTTTAAGTTTCATTAGGAAGATACTTCTTCCTTTTATTTTTCATAGGCTTCCCCTGAGATTCTGCATGTGTGTATATAACTGAATTGGTCATTCATTCAAGAAATATTTATTAAACACCTACTATGTGTCTTAAAGAGCTCACAATTGAATGGGGGAGACAACAAATAAATTATGTGCAAATAAGCTATATATGGGATAGCAATTAAAGGAAGTGGGGCACCAGAATTAAAAGGGATTGGGAATTTGCATATATTATATCATATATTACTTTATATTACATCATATCACATCATGTTATGCTATGTTGTCATGGCATGTTGTATTTCATTATTTTACATTATAGTCTATATTGTATATTATATATATTACATGTATATACATAGATATAGTATAAATAATTCAGATCAATTCAATAAACATTTATTAAGTGCCTGCTATGTGCCAAGCACTGTGGAAAACATAACTGATACAAATAAGAAAAAGGACAGTGCTTGCCTTCAGGGAGTTTAAAATCTAATGGGAGAAGGTAACACAAGTAAAAAAAGAAGTTAGAAAGGTAAGGAGAGATATCAGGTTGTACCCAGTGCTAGAACATCTTCTTCCTTGCATTTAAAACCAAGCATAGCTTCAGATGGAAAGTGGAATGAGCTGGAAATCCAACACACACACACACACACACACACACACACACACACCGCAAAAAGAATTCCACCTGCTTGAAATGTTAATTGTTCAGCCTTACTGACATAATTATGGTCTGTTTTTATCCCTCTATGTCAATTTCAACTTACTGGCATTTTCTGTCAGGATTTTTGAACCATGAATAAAAATATGATGGTAAATTTGTACTTATGTCTTTACTTTTTATATTTAGAGCTTTCAAACCATAGTGCCCAATGTCTTATCTTTGTCATTTTATACATGTTCTAAGTACTAACCTTCCATTTTGTTACTCTCTTTGAAGTTTATTAATTTTGCCACTCAGGAACACTCAAATATCATTACCTCTAGTACTCATATTTATTTTGCTT
The DNA here is from genome assembly GCF_900497805.2 of Vombatus ursinus. NCBI lineage: Eukaryota > Metazoa > Chordata > Mammalia > Diprotodontia > Vombatidae > Vombatus > Vombatus ursinus. Next base: position 42,923,948 of record NW_020955033.1, on the reverse strand, counting down.
CAATTTGTACCAGAGGTATAAGTCCAAAGACAATAGACAATTGCTTTGGGCACCTCTGTGTTAAATAATGGTGATCCCACAACAAATTGCCTTGAAGAATCAAAATGTCTGTCACCTAAAAAGGAGCATGACTAGAGTTAGTGTTCCTCTTTATCTGATTCACTCTGAAGTCAAGTCCATGAAAGTGAGAAAACATTAATCAAGCATTTGCCATGTTTCTGGCACTATGTTAGGTGACAGGAATACAAAGAAAGACAAAAACTATCTTTGCCTTAAAAGAGTTAACACTCTAATTGTGAGACAACATGTAAATAATTAGGTATCTATGAGATAGCTACAGAGCAGATGAAAGGTAATCTTAGCCTTACAGAAGAAGACACTAATTACAAAGATTTCCAATGTGTGTTTAGGGGATTTTCTTTCCCCATGTACACCACAATAATATATTATTGAATGGTAGAGGCAGCATGACAGTGACTACAGAGCTGTTCTTCGAGGCAGGAAAATCTAGATTCAAATTCTGCCTTCAACACGTACTGGCTGTATTGATGATAGACAATTTACTTAATCTCTCAGTGCCCCAGTTAGTGCTCTACGATTATTGATTATGGTTGAGAAGCTGATCTACTTTGGTGGAGGGAATTTTCATAGCAGTAGTCCCCATACAGGCCTGGATATACACCTATACCCACAAATGTTATTCATTTAACAGGCAGGATACTTCCAGGCAACAAAAATCAGGTAATATACAATGAGATAGGTAGTATACAAAACTAATTTGTCCAGCTAACTTATGAACAACTTGGGGAGAAAGATAATTTCTTCCATTTCATACTATTCCCTCTTTTAACTTGTGGCCTACAGTATCTAGGACCTTTTTCATGGAATATTCATCTTTTAATTTATATTTCTTGATTATTAAATTCACTTCCAAATTTTAGGAGGGCAAGTTCTTTAGATATAAATTTAATTTGTTATAAAGTACTGAACTAGAAGTTAGAAGAGCTAGGCTATAATCTTGACTCTGCTCCTAATTACCTAAGTAACAATAGGAAAGCTACCCAAAGAGATCATAAAAACAGGAAAAGGACCCACATGTACAAAAATATTTATAACAGCTCTTTTTGTGGTGGCAAAGAACTGGAAATTGAGAGGATGCTCATCAACTGAGGAATGGCTGAACAAGTTGTGGTATATGAATGTAATGGAATACTATTTTGCTATAAGAAATGATGAGCAGTCAGACTTCAGAAAAACCTGGAAAGACTTTTATGGTGTGATGCTGAGTGAAGTGAGCAGAACCAGGAGAATGTTGTACACAGTAACAGCCACGTTATGTGATGACTAATATTGATAGACTTAGCCCTTCTCAGCAATGCAAGGATCTAAGTCATTTCCAAAGGTCTCATGATGGAAAATGCTATCCGCATTCAAAGAAAGAACTATGGAGTTTGAATGCTGTTCAAGGCATACTATTTGTCACTTTTTTCTTATGTTTTGTTTTGTTTTCTCTTTCTTGTGGTTCCTCCTATTGGTTCTAATTCTTCTTTACAATATCACTAATGTGAAAATATGTTTAATAGGAATGTATATGTATAGCATATATCAGATTGCTTGCCATCTTGGGGAGGGAGGGGGAGAAAAATTTAAAACTCAAAAGCTTATGGAAGTGATTGTTGATAAATCAAAATAAATTAATAAAAAAAAGAAAAAAAACAATAGGAAAGTTAGTCCAACTGTATGTGTTGATTTCCTGACCTATAAAATTAGGGTATTTGACTGTGTGATCCCTAATTTTGCTTCACACTCTTCAATTCCAAGATCAAATGATTGTTTTAATTGTGTAGTAAATTTATGAAACTCTTTCTAAAACTGATCATATTAGCCTACATTAATATGCTTATTATTACCATAAGCATAAATTATTTGACCTTTGTGGTTGCCAGATGTAAGACAGTGCCAGAAGCCATACGTAAAGGATGAGGAAGAGTCAAGTACATATTCATATTTCCTTAATTTATCTGAAATTTGGCACTAAAATATAACTTTCTATATAACTAGGTCCTGATAAATGTGAAAAATAAATTCTTTAAAAGTAGTCATACTTATTCAAATTACCACTACTTTAAGTTATAATTATGTTAAATATAGTGAATGGTTTTAGCCCAATGGAAACTTACAGTCCAAAGTCAAATAATACAAACACTTCTAAGGATTTGTATTCACACTGATGGGAAACTAGATGTGCAATTGGTATATAACCTTGATTATAAAATATTGTACTCTGAAGCTCTAATGCAACTTCCTCCTGCACAACAGAAATAGTTGGCAGGACTTTTTCTCTGGGTAATACATTATTCTAATCTCTCCTGAGATTTTGGATGGGTATAAAATAGTCTTGTGCCATTCGAATTTCCTTACCTTTATATTTAAAGATCTTTTCATTGGTTGCTTGCAGAATTTGTTTTGTTGTTATTTTTAATTTAAAACTGTTAAATCTCACCATGTGTCTTGAACTCTGCAGCACATTGCTTTTTTTCTTCATATGGAGTTCTTTCAATTGATACTTTTTTTTGTATTTTGGAATTCTGAGGAGGTTTCTTATATTACTTTTCACTTTATGATTTTAAGAGTTTTTTTTAATTCTCATCATCTTGTGGAAGATCTGGAGGGACAAATTATAGCTATCTCTACACATCTTAACTTTGAGATCAAAGTGTTCTATTCATAGAAAGATCCGTAGCATATTGTTTTGTTTTGTTTTTTGCTCTTCTTCCAAATTTTGCTTTATTTCTGTGTATTTGAATTTTCAATAAATTGTTCTTTTGTTTGTTTGTTTCATTGGTGAGGTTTACCACAAGGGATTTATTTTTTTTTCTATTGTGCTAATTGTTTCTGCTGTGGAGGTTATAAATTCTGCTTTCACGTATCTCACTTCTTTCTTAAACTATTCAGGAACATCTTGCTGTGGTTCTATGATCTCTTGGGGATCCATAAAGGTCAGCCTCATTGGGTGTTTACTATGCTTCCTTCAATAATTATTCATAGATTTCTAGAGTCATGTAGATGGTTTCAAGGCCATATTTTTTGCCTTTAATATATTGGTTTTTGGTTTATCTATTTGTGCTCAAAGTTTTTAATTGAGTTTTCTTTTTTATGTGATTTTTTTTTGCCAATTTCATTATTTTTCCTCACATTCCATTCTTGCTCACTTTCTGACTCCTTCCACCTTAATGGAGGTTTCAACAGCACCTTTCTCTGCACCAACTGACTTCTCAGGGACAGAATTGGCCACAACTAGTTGCCAGTTCCCTTTTTTTTCAGGGTAGGGGGGACCTAGAGAAGCTCCATATACATCTTGTTATCTTTCTTCAGTTCCTTCTTTTTCTAAATTCTCTGACTGAACACTGCTGCAGCAAAACCTGCATTCCCAGTCAGAGCAAGTTTCTGGCTTTGGGTATTCTTAGGTGGAGGGAGTGGAGGTAGAGAGAATTGAGTTCTGTTGTGAGCCGATGGATTGGTTTTTGTTGCTCTCCCAGAACTGGCGGTTGCTAGGGGAAGGTACGCTGAGTGAGCATATAAAGGATGAGGAATAAGCCTTCTTTGCTGCTAGTTCATTAGATTGTTATCTTCTTAAATTTCTTGTTTTTCTGGACACTCTAGAGCAGAAGAAATTATTTTATATATTACTCATAATTCCTATTTTGGAGATATATGAGAGATAAATGAGAATTGTAAAAAATGTCTACTCTTTCATCTTACTGGTCACATGCCCAAGAAGTCAATTGATTATATTTTCAAAGTTCATCAAGTGTTTCAGCCTCATCTTCACGACAGGATTGAGGATAAATATCATCTTAATCACTTCAACAAATATTTATTAAACACCTACTCTATGAATGTCACTATGCTAGACACAGGTGATACAAAGAAAAACAAAATAGTCCCTGACTTCAAGGAGCTCATTTGCTACTGAGGGCTTTCATTATAGATACAAGTAAGTGAAGAAAGAGTTAATTCTAAAAAAAGAGAGAGAATTGCAAAATGTTTTCTATAACAGATAGCACCTGACCAGTCCTTTGAAGGAAGGTCAAGATTCTCAGAGAAGGAGGTAGGGAAAGAGCATCCATTCTCTGAATGAGGGATGACTTATGCCAGACTGAGAAGTCCATATTTTTTTCCTCTAGGCAATAGGGACTCATTGAAGATAGTTGAGTGTTATGACATGATCAGGTCTATGTTTATAAAATGCTGTGGGGACCAGACAGAAATGAAAGAAGCTTGGATTTTAATCTAAAATCTTGATTTCTCTGAGCATGAAACCATGATTATGCAGCAGAAAGATTACTTAGAATGAAATTTAATTTTGGATTTTATTCCAAACTCTGTCACTGCTTTGCCAACTACCTAGAGCAAGCTATTTAACTGTAGGCAGTTTTCCCATTGGTAAAATGAGGATAATAATACCTGTCCCCTACTCACTGTACTGTGATGTTAAGAGGATTAATGAGATAGCCTAGTGCTTTGAGGTCCTTGGAGAATGGCACAATGTAAATGCAAAGTATCATCATTAACTGAGGCCCCAGGCTTGTCTCTTGACCTCTTTGGCTCTGTTTCCTGATCTGTAAAATGGGGAGACTAATAATGGCCCAGTCTTACCTAATTAATCTTTGTGTGCATGAATTAGTAAATGATGGAAAAATGCTTTATACAACATAATTGTGCAACATCACAATATTAACAAATGAAATTTTTTTTAAATATCCACAGCAGATAAATTTTGTAGATAAATGTGTAGGCTAAGGCTAAATCTGAGATATACCTTATTCTTTGGCAAGGAAAAATCACAATCATGCTCTATAAAATACAAGCTGTTGAATCTAGCACATTTTGTAATCCAAGAAAGTCTTAGGAACATGAATCATTGAAGGGCTCTGACTTAATTTCTTATATGATTGAGACATTTTTATGAGTTACCTGTAAGATTTTTCAAGCTAGAAAACTCCAGGTTAAAGATATTGGTCTACCTTTTGCATCATTTGCTTTACTTAAATGTATTCAATAATTGCATGGCAAGTGGCAAACTGAAAGATAAACCATTTTATACATAAATACCTTACATTTTGTGGATATCATCATAACTCTAATTTTAAAAAGTTTCTGCTTTTTTATGAACTTGTGGCAATCAATCTCCATTGAGCTTCTCAAACATTGAAATGTACCAATTCTAAAGATTTGGAAATGAGAGAAAGCTTCCCTCTTACTACTCAGATTTTCAAAGTCTACTAAGGCATAGGGTACTTTTGAGAAGTATCATTTTCACCTAGGTAACCTTATGTTGCTACATTTCACACCCACACATCTGTGGCATCTGTGTGAGAATGTAGCTACCTGAGGGCAGGAACTGTGTTTTCTCATAAATGGAGCTAGAATATCCAATGAATCATTGTGCATGTACTGCAATTAATCTTTCATAGCATCTAACACAGCAATCTACCTTTGTTCATTTAGTGTCAGCCTTTTGATGACTGCATTTGCAGTATTACATGAAAAATGTTTCTGTTTCAAAAGTGAATTTTTATATACTAAAATCTCTGTTTTGGCCGAAGGTCTACATTGTCCTTCTATTTAAATGTGTGGAGCTAGATTTACACAGGCTGAAATTTGGTACTTGAAGGGATTCCCATAGGTGTCCTGTTGTTTTTGTTTTTGTTTTTTTTTCTACAATTATAATTAAACAATCTCACATCAACCTATTTACATTTCAGTGGCTACACAGAACACCACTAACATTTTGTTCTCTTCCTTTTTCTTAGAGCCAAACAGCACAGTAGTGAGACAAACTCACTAGGCAGGAGGTCTTAATGTTTTATATGTTCCTCAACTATTCTTATGTTAATTTTTATCTGAATTCAAAGGCATGTTAACCCGAGGTTAAGAACAATGGCCCCATTTTTTTTTCTATTTGCTCTGTATCCCACAGAGCTCATCAAGAGAACTTCCTTTGAAGTAAAGACCTTAGATCCAGGGCAAGATAAGAAATAGTCCCCAAAATATTAAAGAATCATAAAAAAAAATTTAATGATATTTTCCCAGTGGCTCATTGTTTCATTATTTTGGTAGAAAGACATTGTTGTATATAAAATAAACAAGCTCATTTGTGCCTAGCATAGTGCTATGTACATAATTATTCAATGAATGAGTTCTCAGAATCTTAAGGTAACATGTTCCATCATTAAGTATGCTTTGCTATAGTTGTTGTTGTGTCATGTCCAAATCTTTGTGACCCCATTTGGGGTTTTCTTGGCAAAGATATTACAGTGACATTTCTTTTCCAACTCTTCTTATAGATGAGGAAAATGAGGCAAACACTGCTAACTGATTTGCCCAGGGTCACACAGCTAGTAAGTGCCTGAGGACAAATTTGAATTCAGGTCTTCCTGACTCCAGATACAGGCACTGTACCACCTAGCTGTCCTATCAAGTATACTAGCCTAGTTCAATAAATCACTTATTCAAGAAAAATGAGGATCACAAACTGAAATAGGACACAGAAATTGAGATTAGGGTGTGTGTTGTTGCTGTTGTTGTTGTTTTTTCCCCATAGAACAAGCAACATAAGAATGGCAAGGGAGAGGTTGCAAATGAAATACAATGATAGTTTGGCAAGAGGACTGGAAAGATACATGATGGTCAGAGAGTCAAATTCATTTCACAGGGCCCAAGGTGGGCTCAGTTTAGAAGTAACTTTTGGGATCTTTCTTAGGATGTCAAGTTGTTCTGACAAAGGATTTTCATTAGGTGGAGCCTTTGTCTTAGTAGCCCAGGACTTTCCAGAGAATCCCATCTTGGGAACAGGAAAGGGAAAGTGGCCATTTGAGGCATTCCAGGGACCAGGAAAATAGTGATATTAAGGCAAGGATCTTTTAGTTTAGAGGTGGAAAGGAGCTCTCTGAGGACCATAGACAAAGACATCCTTAAACAGAATTTTGAGGGCATTGTTACGGTTTTACCTTCTCATATCAGAGCTGAGGGATTCAGAGAGGGGCATCATCCCTCCTGCCACATCCCACTCCCAAAGAGAAGTTTTTCTCCTGTCCTTGGGAGAGAGCCTCCACAATATAAAAATGCAACAAAATTCAGGTGGAATTTTATTGCTTACCAGATGGGACACTGGTTTAGTCCTTTGAAAAGATCCCAAGGTGGATCCCCATGGCTGTGAACATTCAAATCTAATTAGCTATTTTCTTCACCAGAGCTGCTCCCACCCACTGCTACCCATTATGGCTACAAAATTTCCACCACCTGCTACTCACCCAAACCCTGCAATACTTAATCACTGGGTGTCTAAAAGTAAGTCATCACTCCCCTACTCCCACCCTGCCCCTGAAATCCTCACCTGTTCATCCATCCCTATCCTCTTCAATCCTGTCTCTCATGCTCCATTCCAACCCTGCTTGCCTCTTCCCTTATGCTCTTTGGAGTGATTATTTCATAAAAAGCAGGTTTCTCTTCTTTTCAGACCTCTTCCTCTCACATTCCTTCCATATTCTAGCATACCCCAGATGACATTACATTCCTGGCCATCTTCCCAGTACTAGTTACACCTTCTCTTGGGCTTACAGAATCACATTAGTCCCAGGTAGGGAGTTGGAATACTCCTTGCTCCCCATTGCCATTTATGCATCATCACTCAACAACCTCTTCTTCTTTGACAAGTTCATTCTATTTTAATTTGTTACCCAATCCAAATCATGATGATTGTTGTCTACCACATCCCCACAAAATCTCAAAATTTTCAAAAAATAAAGTTCCTTACTCACCATCTTCCTTTCTTCCCCAACTCCAGCTCTTATAATATACTACTTAATAACTTTAGGATTGTACTTGAACAGCCTAAACTTTTAGCTCTTCAGTCTCTTCAAATCTTACGACTTAGTCCTCATATCCACATCAGCCATACACAGGGATCTTGCCATTACACACAAGTATTTGACTTTCATTATCAATGATTCTGACATACTTCTACCAGGTCATAATTTCCTATCATTCTGTCTCTTTCAATGTCTTACTTAACTGTATCTTTTTTTTCCCCAGCCTTCTTACAACCTCTAATCCCTCTTTCCCTTGTTGCTTTCTCAAGTCATTAGCCCCGTTTGGCTTCAAAAACCTACTATGTGGCACTATGCTAAATCCTTTTCTTCCTTACTATTCTCCACCTAATTGTTAACCCATTGAATCACATACTGTCCTCTACTCTCAAATTTCTTCCCCTACACTTTGTTCTCTCACTGGTCACACCTGGACAAAACCCAGTCCTGAATTATTGCCCCGACCTACCTGTTGCCTTCTTCTCAAATACTGCTGAATGGAGCTAAAAGAAATCATGTTACCTAGCCTACTGGGACCACTCTATATTACTTCACTTGGCGATGTAATCAGCTCCTCTAGATTGAATTACCATTTCTATGCTGATTATTCTCGATTCTACCTGTCCAACCCCAAACTTTCTGCTGACTTCCAATCTTGCATCTCTAGCTGGATATCTTAAACAAGATGTCCAGTAAACATCTTAAACTAAACATGTTCAAAAAAGAACTTAATATCTTTCTCCCTAAACCCTCTTCCTCTTATCTTCCTTATTAGTATGGAGACCATCACAAATCCTCCCAGTCCCACAGATTCACAATTTAGGAGTTATCCTTGACTCTTCACTAAATCCCATTCCCCATAGCCAATCTGTTGCCAAGGTCTGTCAATTTCATCTCTAAAAAATGTCTCATATATACCCCCCCTTCTCCTTTAACGCTGCCACCATTCTACTGCAGTCCTCATCACCTCACACCAGAACTATCGCAATAGTTGCTGCTGGGTCTGCTGACTCAAGTCTCTCCACACTCCAGTCCATCCTCTATTCAGCCACCAAAGTGATTTTCCTAAACCACAGGTAGTACCATGTCACTTCCTAACGTACTAAACTGTAGTGGCTCCCTATCACTTGAAGTATCAAATGAAAAAAATTCTCCATTTAGCATCCAAAGCACTTTTATCCTGATCCTCTTCTTCCTTTCCAGCCTTCTTGTTCCTTACTCCCCAACATGTACTCTTTGATAAAGTGACGTTCAATACAGTGGCCTCCTGGAGGTTCCATGAAAAAGAAAATCCATCTCTCAGCTCTGGGCATTTTCTCTGGCTATCTCCCATGACTGGAATGCTCTTCCTCCTCAGTTCTACCTATTGGTTTTCTCAACTTCCTTTGTCTCAACTAAAATCCCATCTTTTACAGAAAGTCTTTCCTAACTTCATGTAATTCTACTGTTTTCCCTGTTATTTCCTCTTTATCATGCATATAGTTTGCTTTGTACATATTTGTTTGAATACTGTCTCCCCCATTAGATTGTAAGCTCTTTGAAGGCAGGGACTGCCTTTTGCCTCTTTTTGTATCCCCAGCTCTTAGTACAATGCTTTGGCATAAAGTAGTCACTTATTAAATGTTTATTGATTGATTATTCCATTGCTAATTTATGGGCCCTCAATGCAGCAATAGTTATTCTTCAATTAATTTTCAATTATACCCCACTTAGGAACAAACCTTTTCTCTCCTCATAACTCCCACTCTTCCTTCTCACATTCACTCAGCTGATGGCCTAGAGTGAATCATTTTTTTAAGAAAATGAAGACCATTTCCCATGAGCTCCCAATTTTCCCCCTCCTCTACATTACATAAGGATAGTCTTGCACTTCTGATACAAATTTCTTTTTTTAATAGTATTTTTTCCAATCACATGTAAAGATAGTTTTTAACATCCTTTTTTACTATAAATTTTGAGTTCCAAATTTTTCTTACCCCTCCCTTCTCCCTTCCCCAAGATGGCAGACAATCTGATATAGGTTATACACTTTTGCTCATGTTAAACATATATCCACATTAGTCACACTGTGAAAGAAAAATTTTTAAAAAGGGAAAAAACATGAAAACAAAACAAAACAAAACAAAAAAGTGAAAATAGTATGCTTCAATCTGCATTCAGACTCCATAGTTCTTTCTCTGGATACAGATAGCATTTTCCATCATGAGCCTTTTGGAATTGTCTTAGACCATTGTATTGCTAAGACGAGCTAAGTCTGTCATAGGTGATCATTGCACAATGTTGCTGTCACTGTGTACAATGTTCTCCTGGTTCTGTTTACTTCACTCAGCATCAGTTCATGCAAGTCTTTCCAGGTTTTTCTGAAACTTGCCTACTTATTATTTCTTATAGTACAATAGTCTGATATCAATTTCTTGAACCCAAATACAAAAATAGGGGAAACATGACTTGATAGCAGTTTTCTTGGAAAAAGGTATCAGGTTTATAACTGACTACAAGCTCAATAAGTGTTCTTAGTGTGACCTGTCAGATGATGACGACAATAAACATCAACAAGCTGATTGTCTCCTTGGGCTGCACTTTGAGAAGTATCATTTCTAGGTGGAGGAAGGTAACATTCTTGCTCTACTTTGCCCTGATTAGACAGACTAAGCTATATTGTGTTCGATTTGGGAAACAGTAGTTGAGGAAAGTTATTGCTAAACTGGAACATGCCCTGCAGAAAGCAAGTAGGATGGTGAAAGACTTGTACTCCACACTGTATGTGAGGATTGGTTGAATTTGGTAAGGATATGTGGCCTAGAAAAGACATGACTAAGAAGGGAGTACTTGAAGGGCTGTTATCATCTTGCTCTGCTCATCCCCAAAGGGAAAGGGCAGGAATAATATGTAAACATTTTCAAAAAACAAATTTAAATTTGCTATAATGAGGGAAAAAATCTTACTAATAATTAGAGCTATCCAAAAAAAAATGGACTAGACAGCATGAAGGGTAGGAGGTTCCTCTTCACTGCAGTTTTCAGATAGAGGCTGAATGAAACATAAGTTAAAGTGTAGTGGAGGCTATTTGGGAGGAATAAGTTGGATAAGGTAGCCACTGAGTTCTCTGGCTCTAAACTTTTACACTTTTTCCTATGACATAATCTGTGTGTTTTTCTTATAAAGTACAGGTGATCAAAAATCCTTGTTTACTGGAAGTCTCAAGTATCAAAGTACAACCTTGCAGGAATAGCACAGAGACATGAAAAAGGAAGCCACATAATATTAGCTCAGAGGGGGAAAATAGTTGCCAAGAAATTCACCACTTTTTTTTCAGGTTTTGCCTCCTAAATAACTCACTGTTTGGCATTGAGCATGGCACTTAATCTATCTGGTGCTCAGTTTCCCCACATACAAAATTGATAGGCTTGAACTCAATAATACAATATCCCTTTCAGTCCTATGATTCTGAGACTCTCTCATGAATAACTTGTTTACACATCATAGATTATAGCTCCATAGTTATAAACTTAAAAGAATTAAAAATCCAGAAAAAAATGTTTTCAGGGAAAGACAGCAAAAGATTACTTTTATTTTAGGAATAAATCTCTCAGCATTATACACCTAAATATAGGACTCAATGGTTATCACATCACAACAATGTCCAGACTCCAAACAGTTTTTGAGTAGTATTAATTCACTATTGAAGTCAAACTGCTCTATAACCAGTTTTCAGGCTTAAGTCATAGTGCAAGAATTTTTGTTCTCTTCTTTATGAATAGATTAAGAGAATATTGTTTTTGTAATTCACGAGAAAACCAATTAAGCCTGACACATAATGAGCAATGATGCCCAAACGAATCAATTTCTATATAACCTATTACATACTGATGTGAATCCATTCAGAATGTAAAAGGATGCAGTAATGTAATTTCTACAAACAAAAATCAATAATTGGTGATATAACACAGGGCCAGAATTCTCCAAAATTTCTGCAGGCAAAGTGCACATTCTTATAAAAAAGCCTAAATCTTTATTTCAAGGTTTATTGTCTACCTAGTACAATTCCACTTAGTTATAATAAATTGTCCCATAGGTACATACAAATGACCTACTGAAGATAGGCGATGACGGTAATACTGTAGAGATGATGTTAGTAGTTGGGAGATTAATTCTGTTTCAGAAATGCTGCGCTATATGATTTGGGCATGGCCTTGTTCTGTGCTGTCACAAAAAGAGTGTTTTGCATAAGTGTCTCTGCTGTCCCCTGGACCAGGAATAGACAGATTCAATTCAATTCAACTAACATTAAATGCCTCAGCTGCATGTAGAGCACTGTGACAGGTAGGAAAGAGGAGTAAGGGGAAGGAAATAAAGGTTTATATAATAACTACTACTACCAGGCACTGTGCTAGCACTTTTTTAAATGTGAATATTATCTCATTTCATCCTCACGACAACTCTGCAAGGCAGGTGCTATTATTATCCCCATTTAACAGTTGAGGAAATTGAGATATACAGAGGTTAAGTGACTTGCTCTAGTTATGCAGATAGAAAGTATCTGAAGCCATATTTGAACTCAGGTTTTTCTGACTCCAGACCCAGCACTCTAACCACTGCACCATAATGAGTAACACAAAATTCAGACAAAACATGGCATCTACTTTCATGGAGATGAAGCAGACTTGTAACATAGCATGGCCTACCATTACTGAAAAGAGCAATCAACATATTTTGTGGCGGATGAAGTTGGGTCTGAATTCTGATTACTAGTTACAATGTGTGTAGCTCTGTGAAAGGTTAAGCCTAAAATACCTATGAAAATACTTATAGGGGCAGCTAGGTGGTGAAGTGAATAGAGCAGGGCCCTGGAGTCAGGAGGACCTGAATTCAAATTTAGCATCAGACACTGTCAACCTCCAGAGTTCCCTCTAAGAAAGACAAACAGAATTAGTCTGTACGTGTGTTTATTTATTTCTTTCAAGTGGTCAGACAAGCATGTATGGGAGCTGCAGTCAGTAACTGAGCTCACTTTGGGGTTAGGCTGCACAGTTTATATGAGGAGGATGGGATCTGGACACCAGAAAGGAAAAACCCTGGACTTTTCCATATGACCAAATCTCTGGAGTTCCTGTGAGGCTATAATCCCATCAACTGGCCTTACATTGTGGCTATACTCAATCTCCCAATTACCTTTAACCTAACCTAGCCCTCTCCTTTACCTCCTTAGGGCCCTAGGCCATTTTCCACCCTTAATCCTAGCAAGGCTCTATTCTGGCCACTCCCATCCAGATCCTCCTTAGAACCCTCCTCCAGTCACCCCAAACTACATGGCCACTCCTAGATCCCTCCCACAGTCTTTCTGTATATAAGGTCCAACTTGTCTCTGTTAAGATGCTTAGATTCTTGGGACAGCTAGGTGGTACAGTGAATAGAGTCAAGAGTCAAAAGGACCTGAGTTCAAATCTGGCCTCAGACACATAACACTCACTAGATGTGTGACCCTGGGCAAGTCACTTAACCCCAATTGCCTAGCCCCAAAAAAAAAATACACACACACACACACACACACACACACACACATACACACACACACACACATATAGCCATTGCTTAGATTCTTAAAATCTAGCCACAGGCTCCGATTCTTATAATCTAGCCAATAGTTTACTAATATTCAGACTTCTTAAGAGTCTGTCCAATATGAGGGATGTTCTAATAAACCTTATCTTTGGCTGAAAGAAGGCTTGGGTCAAATCTTTTTGGGCAGGACTTGTGTGTCATGATTTTGGGGTTCTAGCACCCTAAACCCCTAAACCTCAACATTATATACCTTTTCAAAAGGGGCTGATGTCACTCTATCATCATTTCACCCCTGGACAGAGAAAATATGTCTGTACCAGACTATTCCCAGCTTTACCAGACTTCTAGCCTTGGACTATATAAACAAAAGAACCTGTCTCTACCCAAACTTGAGCAGAACACAATGGGCTTCTAAACTTTAGATTAAATTACTTGCAAGTTTGGGTGGGGTTTGATCAGGTTTAGGAGAGTCAATGCAATCTCATTATCAGTAATGTCCTTGGAAAGAAAAACTGAACTTAAAAGTCAGGATTTTGGAAGAAGGGGGGAGGGAGAGCTGTGAAACTCCCCAATATATTGCTTATTAATAATAATTTTTCACATTTTTACAACACTTACTAGCTGTGTAACCCTGGGCAGTAATTTAACCCCTATTGCCTCAAAAAAAAAATTTTAAAAAAGAAAGAAAAAAAAAGAAAATACTTATAGTCTGGAGTATGCTAAAGGGTATGCTAGAGAGAGCAAAATGTCCAGGGTGAGCATTTATTCATAAGATATCAGCAATCAATAAATCAGTGTTTGATTTATTTTTCATTGATTGTCTAAAAGTGTAAATAATGCAGATTAAACTTAAATTTGTTTTGTTTTGTTTTTGTTTGTTTGTTTTCCCTGGAGTGCCTGGTTGTTAAGCATTTATCTGCACACCCCTGTATCACTGCGCAAAGTTTGCTTGAACTCAGCAGGAACACAATAGAAGGTTCCAGGGTATGAAGCCATCACAGAATCGAAGCCAGACAACTGTAGGCTAACAACAATAATGATGATGATGAAGATGATGATGGTGATGAAAATGATAACTGGCATTTATATAGCACTTTGAGGTTGGTAAAATGTTTACATCCATAATCTCATCTGAGCTTTGTAATTACCTTGGATGGGCTGGAACTAGTTCCTATGAGATCCTGAGAGGCAATTGTTAAATCTTCAGTGTGAAATTTTACACCTCAGAAATTGGCAAATGCTACAAATCAGGGCTTACATTTTTGTTTTATTGATTATCTAGACTTAAAGTAATGAAAACAAATAATCACTGAAATTAAACTTAAAAATAGGTGGCACATATTGAGGTTTTGAGGGTTAGGGGTGCTGGGACCCCAAAATCACAACACGTGGGTCCTGCCTGAATGAATTTGACCCAAGCCTTCTTTCAGCCAAAGACAAAGTTTATTAAAGATCAACCATATTGCCCAGACTCTTAAGGAATCTAACCATTTCTGAGCACCTTAATGGAGACAAGATGAATCTTATATTCAGAAAGACTGTGGGAGGGATCCAGTAGTGGCCAAATAGTCTGGGGTGACTGGAGGAGGGTTCTAAGGAGTATCTGGATGGGAGTGGCCAGTAAACTAGAGTGAACAGAACGCCAGGGACCTGGACCATGTGACCAAGGGAGAATGGAGTCTAGATTGGATTAAAGGGTGGGAAGTGGCCAGGGGCAATAGGGAGGTAACAGTATAGAATTGGGAGATTGGGTATAGCTGCAATGAAAGGTCAGTTGAATGGATTGTAATCCACTGGCAAACCCACTGGCCAGAGATTTGGGAAAAGTCCAGGGATTCTTTTTTTGGGTACAGATCCCAAAGACAAGGTCTTTTCCTTTTAGGGGTTCAGATCCCATCCCCATCAGAGCATACATTTTTCAGAGAGCTGGTTGTTAAACATTTACTAGGATAAAGCTGCTTCTAGCTCTAAATCTATGCTCCTATTAGTGCTACATTTGAAGAAGCAAAGTAAATAGAGGGGGAGCTCACACAAATCCTGAGCTAACATAAAGAAAATTGTCCCAAATTTTGTCCCAAATTGGTCCAAGGGACTCTCCAGTAAGACAGGTGTGAGCTACCACTCTTTCTCCAAGTCAGATTTTCTTTTTCTATCTATATATGTACCTGATGTGGTTTGGGGCACTCCTTCAATTAATCAAACAATTGATTAATAAGAATTTATTTAGTAACAACCCTATGGTCTGATCTGTGCTAAGTTTATTTGAATAGGGAAAAAGAAAGGGACATATATAACCTTGTTTTCCTAATCTACTTACCTATAGAGAAGAAACTTTCTGATGAGGATGGAATCTCAATTCCAAAAAGGAAAAACCTTGGACTTTCCCACATGGCCAAATCTCTGGTGTTCACCTGAGGCTACAATCCCATTAACTGGCCTTTCATTATGGCTACGCCCAATCTCCCAATTCTCTGTTACTCTTAACCTAGTCTAGCCCTCCACTGTTTTACCTACCTATGGCCCCTGGCCATTTCCCACCTTTAATCCTAGCTAGGCTCCATTCTCCCTCAAACACATGGTCCAGGTCCCTGGCTTTCTACTACCTCACAGTTCTTGCAAACTACTTGGCCACTCCTGGATCCCTCCCATAGTCTTTCTGTATATAAGGACCATCTTGTCTCCATTAAGGTGCTTAGATTCTTATAATCTAGCCAATAGATCAATAATGTTCAGACTTCATGAGAGTCTGCTCAATATGACGGATGTTCTAATAAACCTTGTCTTTGGCTGAAAAAAGGTTTGGGTCAAATTATTTCGGTCAGGACCCACATGTTATGATTTTGGGGTCCCAGGATCCCTAAGCCCCTAGAGCTGTTGGTAGCTTTTCAATTGGGGAAATCTGAAAAACTCCTAGAGAATAAGGTGTGGGATTTCTTGGACTAAATTTCCAAAGAATCTGCTTTCCTAGGAAGTTTCCTGCAGCAATCCCTGATCTTGTCAAAAAACCAACCTACAGGCAAAAACTAATTTTTAATGGCTTAAACTTTCAAGACAGTTAAGACATGAGATCATTGATCAAAGAATCATTAATTTAGAGCAGAGAGGACCCTGGGAGATCATCTCATCCAACCTCCTTATTTTACAGAAGAGGAAACTTAGGCCTAGAAAAATAAAACTTCTTGCCCAACATCACAGATTTTTTTTTCATGTGTGGCAGAGCTTAAATTATATTCTATAGCTAGGAGGGAATTTCAAGATCATCAAAATGTTTTAAAACACCTTAAAATAGGATCTTTGCCATCATATACCCACATTACTACATTTATTTAAGAGAAAGGGCTGACTGAATTGGAAACTATCACAGTGGGTGAATTTGCTCCTCCTCATTTACTGGTAGACAACTTCCTGACTCGAAGACAAAAAAAAGAATGTCCAGTACATTGTTAATAAAGCCAAATAATAATTGTGCTTTGTTTGCAGTATTTTTTGAATATTTATAATTTGAATCATTCAGTCCAGAAGAGTAAATTATGCTAGTTTGGTTCACTCCTTGGTTATCACTCAGTAACACTTGGCTTACATCTATTCTGGCTTCATAGCTCTGCCCCAAGTGTAGAATACCTATTTACGTGATAGCACACATAGCAGCTTTAGGCAAGAGCTATGTGGAGCCAGATAGGCAAAGGACTAATGGTATGCTTGTGTTTAGATTTCCCAATTGCAAAGTAATTTAAATGTTCTTCTCTCAAGCAATCTCTATGCCTCAGTATGACCATACTGAATCTGTCAGGCAGAGAAGAGAATGGAAGTAGAGAGGCACATCTCCCCAGTCAGATTCAATCCTACCAAAAGAATGGTGGGAGTGAATAAGCAAAGAGTGAGTAGAGCATAACTATGTGCATTATTTCCCTTAGATATTCCATTTCCACTCCCTTGTAGTTCACAATCACTCAGTCAGTAATAAGTGACACCCAGGTTAATAACCTTGGGTAACTTTCCTTTCTGGGCAGCACTTGATTCTTTCATCTGTAAAATGAGGTAATTGGACAGGATGATCTCTAATGTACCTTTATGCTCTGGAAAAAGCATTGGATTCAGCAAGATCAAGGTTGAGTCCACTAAAACATAAGCTCTTAGAAAACAAGGAAAATTTTCATTTTTGTGTTTTCATCCTCAATGCCTAGAGGCCACTGTCTGGCATATAATAAGCAATTAATAAATACTTGTTGATTGATTAATTGGAATCCCAGTTCTGACACTTGTTTGCTCCATATGAAGGGAGGGGGTTTGGGGTGCTACTAGATGCACCTAAAGATCGCAGGGAAAAAGCCCAAATCACAGCGTGGATCTGCCTGAATGAATTTAACTCAGATCTTCTTCCATCCAGAGAAAAAGTTTATTAAAGATAAGCATATAGGCCAGACTCCAAAGGAACCCAAACATCAGTGATCTAAATGGGGTTCAAGGTGGTCAGGTGACATTCACAAGGACGAGCAGCTTGAGGCAGTCTAGAAAGCTCAGTGTCTGAGTGGGGGCTGGGGCTAAGGTGGTCAGGCCAGGTGATGCCCTGGGGATGGGGTCTCATCCTCTAGGGGCATGAGAAATTTCCAGCATCAGAATGGGGGAAAGGTGAGCCTTTAAGCACAGACTGAGGGAGAGGCCATGCAGTTTGGAGTGATGGGAGGAGGGGTCCAAGGAGTGGCCAAGCATTTTGGGGTGAGGGGAGGAGGGGTCTAGGGAGATCTGGATGGGGGTGGCCAGCAAGCTGGGGCAAAGGGAACACTGGTGCTGAGCTAGGATGAAGGGTGGGAATGGCCAGGAAGGCAAAACAATGGGAAAGCCAGTTGATGGGGGAGGTGGACCATTTGGAAAAGGGTCCAGGTGAGAATTTCCCTTTGGAATGTCTGAGTGATTTGAACAGACAATGAGAATAGATAATGAAGGGAGCTGAAAAGGGAAGTTTGCTTTCAAAGGGCTTTTAAAGGTAAATAAGGCAGTTTCTAAAACTTTAAGGGTTTCCTGGGACTGGTAAACAAAACTGAAGCCAGGTTCTTTTTGGGGGCAGGGGAAGAAAGATGTCAAAGAAAGATAAGTGAGTCTACAAGGAATCTAAAAGTTTTAAGGTTTTTCTGGGAATTTTAGGTAAACCTCTTCACATAAACATGGGCAAATTACTTAAACATAAAATCCTAATTTCTTCATTTATGAAATGAGAGACAAAGCATTGTGTACTGGATAGAAAGCTAATGTCTAAATCAGAAAGATGGAGGCTTGTTTTATCTCTGATGTCTACTGTCTTTATAACCACGGGAGAGTATAATAGCCTCTTGGTACCCCCACATAACTCTCTAAACTTATGAGTTGCAGACCAGGTGCCTATCTGGTGTGATACTTTCACTAAACTTATGAAATCGCAATTCTTCTAAAAAAAAAGTAATAAGGATAATTACTGAAGCACCTACTTTGAAGGGCTGTTATGAAGAAAGAATTTTGTAAACCATAATGTACTACATAAACGAGTGTTTTTATTATTATAGTATAAGCATGACTGCTTCTCCAATTGTTCATTCAAAATCCACCTTGTTAGTGTAACTTCTCATAACTGGAGCAGCTCAGGCAACTGATCTTAACCTGTTGTCTTTTGTGGCCCATCTAGTGTGAAAGCTTTGCAGCCTGATCCAGGATGAAATTACTCAGTCAAGAAAGTTTGAAAAAAGAAAGGATATATGAGAAGGGTTAGACCCTTCTAGGTGACTTATGGCCCAACTCTTTGTCTCCACTAAGGCAAATCAGGGAAATAGTCTAATACTGCTCACTTTAAAACTTTAAATAACACTTCAATAGGGCTATTATCTCATCAAAGTGAGTAATCTCTTCAGGGTTTGGACTGCAACCTTCAGTGCCTTTTCATCCTCTATGAGGATGTCCATACCCTCTCACAAATCCTCCATAAAGGATCCAGGAATGCTTGGAGGCCTTCTCCAAGTCTTTTACCACCATATAAGTGGCATTGTAATACCTTCTTTGATAAGATCCTTTTAAGCTGAAGATGTCAATTAAAGGTGCTAGACTGTTTGAAATATCACTATAGTTAATGATGCAATGTAAACAGGATATGCTAGTAAACATTTAACAACCAATTGGGGGGCGGGAATGTATGCATGATTTGCTTTTAATAGGTATTATTAATATTTTCTCCATCATTTTGTCTAGACAATCAACAAAAGAACAAATCAAACCCTGATTTGTAGAATTTGCCTGTTTCTGAGGTGCCAGTGATCACACTGAATATTTAACAATAGGCTCTGGCCAGTCAGTTCAAGCTGGTTCCTATGCACCATTAAATATATAAGAAGATATAAACTCAGAAGGCAGGGTCTATTCATATGCAAACAGAAAATATTGGGAGGGGAAGAGTTACACCTATCTCAGGTGCCTCAGATTAAAGTTGTAAACTTGTAAGTAAACTTGTGTATTGTGATAGACACAGTCACCAAACCTTTACTTCAGGGACTCAGAGCCTACTAAACCTATAATTTAAAAAGCAAACTACAGCATTTAAAGTTATGGGGGAAAAGCCAGTTTTTAAGGAGTTAGGTTCTCTCAAGATCTAAATTCTATAGTTGGGTGATACTAAGAAACCATCTAGTCACAATATTTTACAGATGAGTAAACTGAATCTGGGAATAGGTTAAATAACTATAATAATAGCTGACATTTATATAGCACTTTAGACTTTGCAAAATACTTTATATATGTAACACTAGGTGTCATTGTGGAACACAAAGATATTTGCACTCTCCTCACTCTCCCCTCCCTAAAAGAAAGATTGGACCATGCTGAATAGGCCAGCTCAAATTTTCTTTTTTAGTTCTTCCCCTTACTACCCCCTTGTCTTTGAGTAAAAGAGTTGAATTTAACATTTCAAAGCAGCTCTCACACCCTAAGCTGTACCATGATTTCAATAGATTCATTCTCCTAGGGAAAATTGAAATAAGGCCCACTTTCACATTTTAGGATTCTGCTTGGGAGAGTTATAGGATCAATTATGAAATGAAACTGTGACTCAATAGCCCCTAGAAAAGTCTTTTAACCTCCCATCCTGAAATCGCAGGATCCTACTGTAGATAGTCTGTTAAATTCAAAATCCCTCACGAATCATTCTCTCCCCATTCCCCCAACACACACACTCTGATCTCAAGTAATAACAGGCCCGCGGTCAATGGAAACAAGCTCATTTTTAAAAAGTGAAGCAGGCTTACAAACTACCATCCATTATGGAGAATAGCAAAAAAGGACACAGTTTCTCCCATCCCCATGTACTGCCTAAATGAACATGGGAAGAAAAATTTGCCCTCCAGTCACTTGGCTTCAAAGAAAGAGATGGAGAAGGAAAAGAAGGGAGAATTCTCCACCATGTAGATCCTTCTTCCATCTGCATTGCTGCAATCCTATCTTCCTGTCATAGAAAATCTGCTTGCTTTTAACCCCTTTGAACAATGTCTGCCCTGTTTTGGGGCAGTGACTCTCAGCTAGAACCCCAGTTCCATCAGTCTCTCTGAACTACAACATCTGGTCCTTAGTCCCAAATTAGGGGAAGTTTCCTCTGTGTTCTCCTGGGCTAAGGGACTGAAAAAGATAATTCCAAAATTTCGCAGCTATCATAGTTTACAACATTTATCCTTGAGAATTTGGCAGCTGGATATGACATGCATATAAGAAAGGATTCAACTGGAGCTGTCATATATCATGAGTTTAAGAAATGAGACTTTGTTTGAAATTATTGATTATCCATACCTCTCTCTAAAGAGAGAATGAACATGTTCATTGATACATTTTTTAGAGTACAAAATGCAACTTCTGGTTGAGTCTCAGCGACTGGTATTGCCTCAAGCCAAATTAATTGGTTTGGAGCCCCACCTTGTCCCCTCTTAAGGGATTTCAGTCACCAGGCTATCCCCAAGATGAATGGGTTGGCTCAGAGTTTTGAACTTGTGGCGTCTTGGCAGAACCCATCTTTGGTAAGGGTACATGACTGCATGGTACCCTTTGGCTTCTTTTTACCTGTTTCCTTTCCCTCATCTGTGGAGATAGTAGGTGGACAGGGAGTGTGTGTGTGTGTGTGTGTGTGTGTGTGTGTGTGTGTGTATTGGAGCTTGTGTGTATTGTTCATGTATTCCCACAATTCAACAGATATTATGTTAACTCCTAGTATGTGCAAGATTCTCTCTGTTTTTCTTCATAGTGATCATAGGTTTAAAGATGGATGGGATCTCAGAGTTCATCTATCCCACTCATTTTACAAATGAGGAAACAGAGGCCCATAAAAGTACAGTTACTTACCTGAGACTTATAAATGGTTAAAAAAAAAACTCTGTTATTCAAACCCACATACTCTAAGTACAAATTGAGTGTTCTTTCTTTTTTTTTTTTTTAATCATTCCACTGGGGTGTATGGGGTTTTCAGGGAGGACCAGCACCTTGGGTGCTTGCCAACCCTTTTTCAGGGCTGTTCATCCACCTTTGGTGTCCGCCTGGTACCAAACTTTCACCTGTGGCTCCAAGAAGGTGTAGCAAGCACAGTGGCCACACTCCTGGAAAACTATCTTGGCAGACAGACTAACCCAGGTTGTGAGTAACCAACATGTTTCAAACCCATTGGTGAGTTGTGGGGACAATGTCTACCTCAAGCACATGAAGACTTTCCCTGGTGGAATGGGTGGGTGAGAACAATTTGTTCCAATGGCCATGAAGGCAGCTGAAGCAGGCTCTATGGAGTGCTTAGAGCTTGAGCAGGCATCAAAGATGACAAGGTCATCCACTGCATCCCAAGCCATTGCCAGTTGTCCTGATTTTTGTGCTGTCACTAGGCTTTCAAAGAGAATGAGACTTATGACTTTGTGTAACTCTGCCTCACTTAAATCCAGCTTGTATGCAGGTAAAGATATCGTGATGTCATTGGTCCTTTTTCAAAAGACAAAGGACAAGGGGCAGCTAGGTGGTGCAGTGGATAGAGCACTGGCCTTGGAGTCAGGAGTACCTGAGTTCGAATATGGCCTCAGACCAAATACTTGACACTTACTAGCTGTGTGACCCTGGGCAAGTCACTTAACCCCAATTGCCTAAAAATAAAAAAAATAAAAAAGACAAAGGACAAACAGCACTCATTCCACAGTGGTCATCTCTATGCCTATACACACACACACCCATGTGCATGCGTGCACACACACACAGGATCTCTGTTTTATAATACTGAAAATGGTTACATGAGGTGGCTATGTATTTAACTTAAAAATAAAAATCAACATTTACAAAGACTACAACTTGAAGAATCTGGGATTTGGATGAAATTACTTATTTATATTTTGAGTGATTGAATATTTTCTTCATTTGCACATCTTCTGAAGCATACGTAAGTAGGTCTGTACTTTCCTTAATTTTTCTTTTCTTCTTCCTTTACTTCAGAGGAATGTGTAGCATTGTGAACAGCACTGAACTTAAAGTCGAAAAAACCTGGACTCAAATTCCACCGACAACACAACTAGCCCTGTGATGCTGAGCAAGTCACTGAATCTCTGTGAGCCTCTGTCTACTCCCTAACAATTGCCTACTGTTAGAGAAGTACTGAAATCTGCACGGGTAAAAGGGACTCCATACAACATCGGTAGCTCCCTGATACATTTTCATTCTATCTTCCTTACAGCATATCTTTTTTTTAAATTTTGTTGAAGTCAGAAGCTGCTTTTAACAAATAAAGGTGAGGCAAATTATGGGATGAGAGAAGGCAGATTCACTCACAACTCTAGGAAGTGTGTTAAAAATAATTAATTCATCACAGAAAAAAAATGATTGAATACATGGAAAAGTAGCATCCCTCAGTCCCAGACTATTCCCTAAGATACAATTAGTCCATGCCTTTACAACATCATCTTCATAGAAAGCGACTAGTTGTATACATCTGTAGACAGCATTCAGTTTCCTGACTGAATTGGTCTGCCCAGAGGAAATGGTTCAGAAAAATGGTGCTTTTTCAATAGGGAGATTTTAATGAAGGGATTTTCTTTCTTCACTATATTGCTAGTCTCCTGTTCTTAAGGACAGCTATGGTTTGCTTGATTTTTTTAGCTGGTAGAAATCTCAGTTGAAAATTTTGCAAATTTTCTCAAAAATCTAGGACCATGTATAATTCAAGGGAAGTTTAAGTAAACACTAATATAAGAAACAAAAACAAGAGGGTTCACTTGCAACTTAATCACAAAATAAGAAAGGTACTGGCCCTTTAAGTGTTTGTTGTTGTACCCCATCTTTGTTCTACACCCATGATTGCTGCTATAGGGACTGTCAGCCAAGTTACCAATAGGATTACTTCATTTTCACTTACTTCTAGCCTTCCTAGTCAGGTGTAATAGAAGGGGCATTGCACTTGACCTTATACGTGCTACATGTGAATATTGCCTCTTCTACTTACTATCTACGTGACCCTTATTTCTCTCTGGATCCCTTTCCTCATTTGTTTAAAAAAAAATACAGGGCTTGCACAGAATGATTTTTGAGGTTACTTCCAATTCTATGTCCTAAGACTGTGCATGCTTTGTCCAGTATGTTTTTCTAACTCCCAACAAAGAGTGTTTTTCACATCTATTTTCTCTTTTTACAGATTCTATATGAAACTGGGTGAGCTTGAACTGTGGCCATTGAAAATAAGGAGTCCTAGAGGTGACAGGGAGTCTAGGAGAGCACAGCTAAAAACTATTCCACCATCCTTTCCCACATTTCTGCTTGGACTCATTTCTCCTTTACCTCTGGCACTTAATCAATACTTGGATTGAATTGAATTGGCACTGCAGTGGGAGGGTTGGGCACTATTTTCCCCAAGGTAAGAGGCACCTCCACTTGCAATCACCAAATACTGTAGTTCCTCTGCATGTTGGACCAGATGGCTGCTGAGATCCTTTCCATCTCTCAAACTCTGCTACTCTGTGAGTTAATTTGGAATCTCTTCCAGTTAGAAAATTAGACTCAGCTAGAGTATGACAGGAGCAGCAGAGGGATATTTACTTCTCGTTCATGTATACACACAGGCACCAATCACACACTCCAGAACCCCATTCAGAAGATATTTAGTTTCCATCATTTATCTTCCATTCAGATTTAACCAACCATAGCCATCTTCTAAACCAAAGAGGGAGATTGTGCTGAGGTTAGAATTATAGCAGAAGAGCAACCAACACTTCATCTTCTGCTTTTAGCACTATCCTACCCTTCTCTTGCTCTTCTTCAATAATATTTGCGTCGATGATACCTCAGGCCCCTCATTTGATAGTCCATTCCCTCCTCAGGCACCAGCATCCTGAAATCCAATCACTTGTCATACTAAATGGATTTTCCCAAATTAGTCTCTACCTTTGCTGTGGCATTTAGCTCCTTTAATTTTCCACTCCTGCAGTTCGAGACAACACAATTGTACATTATATTACTGTCTCTTTCAATAACAAATAGGATAGAAACCTCAGGAGAACTGAAGCATGTATTCAGTGCAAAACATTAATATGTCCCATGATGTGCACATGTGCAGTAAGACAGCCATAATATTTATGGCTGTCTGACAGAGTGGTAGTGTTTTTATGGGGTATGTGTATGTGTATATTGGTGGGGGGGTTGGAGATGATATCTCAGTTCTACAAATCTGGAAAATAAGTGGTCAGATCATTCAAGCTGGGCCCTGCGGAAAAAAAAAGACAAAAACAAAAAACTGGTTCATATTGCCCAAACTCACTGAAGACTTCTCTGTACCATAAATCCAATTTAATAATTTACAATGAGAAATTGAATTGCTAAGTAGATTGGATATTTATATTGGCTAGCAAATGCATCATTTTCTCTGCAAGGGAACCTAATGCACAGACTATTAGGTTGTATAGTAAAATTATCTTCAGCCTAAAGGGTATTGTCTCAAGATAAATTTTTATCAAACTCTAGTACTTTTACAAGTCAAATTTTTCAGTCAAAGAGGTATACTTGCCAAGTGGACCAGATATGCATATCACCAAATTAAATGGAAATTGAAGGAAACAAACAGATACATTCTTACTCTCTAGATCTCTACTTGTTACCCTGAGGACCAGTGTCTTATTGCAGTCCTTTTTTTTTTTAAATTTCTTTAGGCAATTGGGGTTAAGTAACTTGCCCACAGTCACACAGCTAGTAAGTGGTCTGAGGCCTGATTTGAACTCAGGTGCTCCTGACTTCAGGGCCAGTGCTCTTTCCACTGCTCCACCTAGCTGCCCCCAAATTTTTTTTTGTTTTTTTGTTCTTTTGTTTTGTTTTAGGCAATTGGGGTTAAGTGACTTGCCCAGGGTCACACAGTTAGTGTCAAGTGTCTAGTCTGTGGCCATATTTCGACTCAGGTCCTCCTGACTCCAGGCCCCCTACTCTATCCACTGTACCACCTAGCTGCCCCTTATTGTATTCCTTTGCCATTACGATGTATCTTCCTTCATTTTAAGATTCTTTCTTGCCTTGTTATGACTACTAAATTTACAGATTATTTTCATGGACAACTTTCTATTTTGGGAAAGTACTTTAATCCAATTGATATTAGCACTTTTCAACAACAAAAGCTGTGTAACTATAAAAAACTCTGAGCCCCAATTTCCTCATTTTTAAGGTAGACATAATACCTTTACTAAACACTTCTTGGTGTTCTAAGGAGGTTTCAATATGGCAATATACATAAAACATTTTGCAAACTACAAAGTACTATATAAATGTTAACTATTATTATTTTTTCCTTGATTTTCTCCCCAAATTGGGATTCCTCTTAGTTTTCAGCTTGCCCATTGGCTTTAACATGGTCAATATCTATAGGATTTGTTGTAAAATTGTCTTGTTTCTAAAACTCTCTGAGCAGTTTAATTTAAGATTGAAATGGGTAGTGGTCAAAACAACAAAGTTGAATTCCATTATACTACTGGTGCTGCAGGATAGTACTAATGTCCCATTTTGTAGACTCCTCAACCAGATAATATCTTTTGTTGTTGTTGTTTGTTTTATTTTGTTTTGTTTTGTTTACATAATTCTATGGCAAATATTAACCTGAATTGTGGTATAACAAAAAATGCATAAAAATGAATGCTTCAAAAAAAAAAAGGATTCTGCTGTTCTTGTAATCATTTGTGGCATTTTATAACTCAACCTATCACAATGTAAACATTTTTGCAAAGAATCTATTTAGGGCTCACTGCAAAAGGAATCTTTCATGTGGCAATCTGGAAGCACCCAAATAAAACATTTGCAATTTTTATGAATTGTTTAGGCCATGACCTAGATAGAAGATATGTTTTCTCCTCAGCCCTCTATGAAATTTCCACATTAATAATGAAGTTTATAAAGCATTTTATTAAATGCATTAAAAACTTGCATCAGCAAAATATATAAAATATGTTTATAAATCAGATAAAATGCTGGCCCCTGAAATACAGTTATACTATAGGCTCATTATTAATAGGAAAGAGGACTGAGTAGCTGTATAAATTAATCACCACAATCTTACTGCTGGGGCTGAGGTTTATATCTGTACTAATAAGATTGGTCGAAAAATGACTTTCGTCAGATTGCTGGAGTAAACAATGGCAAAATGAAGTTCATGATCTCAGCACTGATCTGTGTGCACGTCTTATCCTCACCCCAACACAATAAATAGTCCTTGTTTAGATGACAAGATTAAGTGAGTTTGAGGACCACGATGATGTATTTGTCCAGAGTGCCATTTCTGTACTGTCAAGCAGCCTGGTGAAGCTTGTACTGAAAATAAAGGGTCCGTGAGCAAAATCTTTTTGTGATCTGTATCAAGCTGACTTCAAGATCATTTGTAATAGAAATTCTATACATTTAATGCAAAAGGAACATTTGTATATTTGAGGTAATCCTTGTAATTTTGATCAAACATATTTTAGTGATATCCATAGATTTTCCTATAATAGTCTTCAAACCTAGAAATTAATTCATTCTTGAAAAAGTCCTTTTAAAGACAGCAGGTACCTGAAACAAGAGAGAGTAATTACTATACAATCCTGAAGGTTCTCTCTGACTGTGTCAATAGAAACATACTAAATCAAATGGTCTGATCGAAAGCTTGTTTGGATACTCATCTGCAAAATAACAAACAAAAAAAATCATTTCCAGGGGCATGAACTCTTTCACATAGTGAAAGCAGTACATATACTATGAACTAAGTGGTTCAACCTCCCTAAGCTCTTGCCCTGACTCCGAGAGAAGGTCCCTTCTCTAGACACATAGAGTTCTTTTGTTTGTTTGTTTTGTTTTGTTTTGTTTTGTTTGTAAAGCCGCTTGGACTTGGGTTGAGATAAATTCATTGTCTATGTGGAACTCAGCCAGCAGGTGGAGCTGAGAAGCCCAATATCAGCAGCTGAGAGAGTAAGAAAGCTTGTAGGCTATAGACAGTAACTATAAAGCAGTAGTCTTAAATACTATTCCTGGGATAGCAGACTACCTGCCAACTACCCTGTTGATTAATATCAAACTTGCAGTCTGCTAAAACTCTTAGATCTGATTCAAAGGAATTGTCTAGTCACAACTCCTCCATCTTGTATTTATAAAGTTGATTTTTTTTTAAATCCAAGTGTAAAACTTGACATTTGTCCATATGAAATTTCATCTTTCTGTAGGAGATTCAGCTCAATTTTTTAACCTGTTGAGATCTTTTTGGATAGTGACTCTCTCATCCAATCTTTAACTATACCACTAAACTTCAGCCATCTACAAATTTGGTTAGTATGAAATAAATTCCTTCATCTAAGTCATTGCTCAAAATTATAAGCTACATAATGGGAAGAATAAATCCCTAAAGCCACTCCAATAGACACCTCTCTTCAAGTGCATCATAAGATGATAAAGCTAGAATTAAAATTGTTCTTACAGATCATTTGTTCCATACTCAGTTCAAATTTTAGTTTCTGTAGGACTCCCTTTCCTAACTGTTAATAACTTCCTTTTGAGTTACCTTCCATTTCTACTGCCCATACCTCGTAATTACATGTTATATGCATGTTCTCTCTCCCATTAGAATGTGAGCCTATTGAGAACCAGGCACATAATAAGAGCTTAATGAATGTTTGATGGTTGATTGATAGATGGATTGAATGTCTTCACTTTGCTGATGAGGGGAAATTGAAGACCAGAAAAAATAAATAGCTTGGCCAAGGTCACAAAGGTAGTGAGCAGAAGATCAGGAATTCTGACCCTTCTGACTTCAATTTAGTATTCTTTCCTCAACATCAGGTTTGTGAAGGGTTGTGACACTCCTGAGTACAGCCTGTACCAGATTAAAATGTAATAGAGAAATATTTTCCCAAATAAATGAAAATAGAATAGAAATATATAATGCGAATTTTTTTTAAATCAATATGTAGTCCTCAGGGATCTTTATGTATGGTGTAGTGGACCCCCATTTCTATTTGAGTTTGACACCACTGCCCTACATCATGCTGCCTCTCAGATTGACATTGGCTAATGAATAACTATTCTATGGATCTAGTCATTCAACAAGTTCTATGTTGATTGGTAGTCCAATATTTTTGACTGTACATATCATTGAGCTCATATAGTATTTCCAGAGCTCAGTATTACAATATAAATTGGAAATAGGAGCAATATAGATGCTTATCACCTATAGGTAATTAGTCTTCTGATTTTGTGCAGAGCATCCTCCATAACAAATGTGAGCACCTTTGGTAAAAGTGTCTTCTTATCTTCATGCCCTTGTATAAGATTTTTCCCACACTTGACAGAGCTAGCATAACAACAACAACAAAAATGAAAAATAAGCATTTGTACTGCTTTAAATTTGCAAAACACTTTATAGATATTATCTCATTTTATCCTCACAACAATCCTGGGAATTGTTATTATTCCCACTTTACAGATGTGGAAAATGAGGTAGACAATGTTTGTGATTTGTCCCGGGTACCACAGATAGTGTCTGAAGCTATAGTTGAACTCAGATCTTCCTGATTCAGGTGTTTACTTCTTCAAATAAACTTTTATATGCTTATTTATATTAAAGACATTTTTATTCCAGTAAAATGCAAGCTCCTTGAGAACTCCTTGTTTGAGGGACTCTTGTTTTCTTTATATCTCTGACACCTAGCACAATATCTTGCACATAGTAGGGCACTTAATAAATGGTGAATTGAATTCAGTGTTTTACCACTTGCTTGAAGCTGATGGTTGAATATCATGAAATAGTTATCTCAATAGTTGCATCTACCATGCAATCTTGAAGAAGTAAGAAGTTAATTGTTGAATAAAAATGACAAAGTTTGTTCATTTTCCCATCTATTTAGATACTTTCTTTAAATAACAAAAAGAATGGTTTCATGAAGGTATTGTATACCATAGAAAGTCATCTTCAAAAGCCTGCCTGCTACCCTCTCATGTTTTTTTAACAAGATTAGATTTGATACATTCATGGACCACTGCTACGAAGTTTTTATTAAGATGGGATTTTGCAGAAGGATCAGGAGTTGTTAATGTCTTTTTTTTTAGCTTTTTGATAATAATACTATTTCTGACATTTTCTATTCTTTTGGATTCTTCTGAATCCAAATACTCTGAGGTATATTGAAAATCAATTCAAGTGCCATTAAAATTGTG
The DNA here is from genome assembly GCF_900497805.2 of Vombatus ursinus. Lineage (NCBI taxonomy): Eukaryota > Metazoa > Chordata > Mammalia > Diprotodontia > Vombatidae > Vombatus > Vombatus ursinus. The sequence goes on along the minus strand of NW_020955033.1, from coordinate 42,893,841 downwards.
GTGGTCACTAGAGGAATTCTCTTAGGGTGTCAGGTCTATCTAATCCTACCTTATTTCATTTGTAAAGTGTTCATTTTTACTTCCTCATAGAGCATATCCATCACTGAGGCATAAGAATCTAAATTTCATAGTTTTATTATTATTGATAATGAGTATATGTTATTATAAGAAGACTGATTCACCTGTTTTATTCTATTTTTAATTGCTTTCCTTCTTCCATTTTAACCTATAAATGCCTCAAGGATAGTTTGTCTTAGTTGGGCATCAAACCAAGTTTGTTGCAGTCTTATTTTTCCCTCAATTTATTTTCATTGTTTTGTGAAGTAATATTTTTTATAATCCTCAATTATCTTCTGATATAATGATTTACAAATGTGCTAATCGTTTAAGCCAAAATTGCCCACAGCTGCTGTTGTTTGGCAAGAACAAGTGTTTTCTGGCTGAGGTTGTAGCTGGACTATTTTGGCCCCTTTGTGGAGCTTATTGTATAGCCACTAAACATAGTTAATAAAAAAGTATAATATGGGTCAATGCCTTAGTTTTTTTTTTAATCAATTTCTCATTTATAAAAATCAATAGCTTATTTAAATGTATCCATTTTTAGGCTATTGCATTTGCACAGTGTTGTCTTCTCAGATCTGTAACTACTCATTCTCGTGTTGGGGGAAAGCATGAGAGGGAGAAGACCTAAGGAAAGAATGACTTAGGATATAAGGTCAAGTGCTGAGAAAAGACCCTAGGTTACCACTTAATGGTTGGAATCAGAGACATTTGAATGCCCCAAGGCTCCTGTTTTGGAGAACACTGAAGGGAAGAAGAAAAAGCAGGGAAATATAGGATGGAGTTAACCTGGAATTCAGAAAAATCAAAAGATCCTTTTTGACGAGTGTGGGAAACTACATTATTATTTATTAATTTTTTTTCAACCTAGCTTTATGTGGCTAATATTATTTAACCCCAAATGTGAAATAAGAGTCATGTTGACTGTACAGACCCTCCAAGGGAGCCAGAGATCACTGCAAGGGATGCTTAAGTCCTACTCAAGTCTTGTTTTGGGTCCATGAACACCCTGGGTTCAGCCAAAATATCTATATTTGGGTCCATCCACAATTCATGTTTGGCTTTGTCCAAGTTTTATTCAATGTTAATATTTACTTGCTGGTATACCATCTCAAGCAAACTGCTTATTTGCAGCAGCAATTAGGTGCTCATACCTTTGTTTGAACTCTATAAAATGTGACACTTAACAGAGGTGGGAGGGAGCCACATCTTTTTCTGACTCTCCCCTCTGTGAAACCAACTCAATAAAATCTTCCTAAAAGCATATTTCTAGGTTTGTTATCAACCAACACTTTTGGTATCAGAAGTGGGAACTCTGATGGTCTACCTGAGTAAGTACTAAGTGAAGGCAGAATGACCAATATGGGTTCAAATCAGGCATGGTGAGAAACTGGTGGGTTCCCAGACTGGCACTCGGGCATGTTGAGAACTAGCCTGTCCACTATTTTCTGCAAATTAAACAGAAGATATTAAAAGTTTATATAGCTCTTAAACACTTTGCACTTATATATAATGAATAATTTCTACAAGACTGAGAAGATACTGTATGTCACACTGAGCAACCTCATAAAAATGAAATTGAATATATCCTAATGACAAATGATTAAATGTCTATATTTCTTCCCAGAATCCCCACAATTTCCCTCTTTTGAGATTCTTAAAGCCCAACATTCTTATACTAGAGGAGGCACAATTAGAGAGGCAGAGTTGGATTCAGATTTCAAAAGAAGTCCATTAAGATAACCTAGGTCTACTCTACCGAGGCATCCTCCTAACTACCTATCTTATCTAAAGATTGATAGAAGTCTTTTAAGGAGGGGAGGGGCCAGATTGGAGACAAACTTCTCACAACCACTCAAGATCAGAGGAATCAAATTAAGTAAGCCTGAAGGGATATAAAACTGGGGGCTGACACTTGTAGCAGGAAACAAGTGCACTGCACAATACAGGGATTTTCCCAGGCAATGGAAGCAACAGCTTGCAGGAGAAGGAAACATTTTTTCCTGAAGATTTTGGTTATCCAGTAGCAAAACTTTCCTCTGACCTGTTGATCTGTCCACATATAGACAGCTGATTCTGGGGGAAAAATACAGACATTCAAGCGTTTGTTATTAAGATATATTCAATTTAATTTTTGTGAGGTTGTTCAGTATTTGTGACATGCAGTATCTTCTCAGTCTTGAAGAAATTATTCCTTGTATATAGATGTAAAGTGTTTAAGAGCTATATAAACTTTAACCTCTTCTGTTTTTTAATCCTGAACCTTATTTTACAACACATTTTTAACCACTCTTGCCAGTGCCTCTCTTCTTGATAAAGTCATAAATTATCAAGGTCTATGTTGACTAGATTTGTAAAACTCCCCATAAGATTTCTCTACTTGATTCTCTACAACAGATGTTGGCACATGAGCCACAATTATTTTCCTGCTGTTCTGTTTACTGATACTTGTCATTAACACTGCAAGATAAAATGGCTGTTTCATATGAAATTATGTTTCTTACTTCCTTTGGACCCATGATAAAACCAACTCTACTATTTCCTCTGGGAAAAAAAAAACAAACTTGCTAGACCTCCTTCCATAGTTGCAAATATTTTGTTTTCTGGTTTCAACAATTATAAAACGTCAAAATGGATGCTCCTCCAATACTTCACCCAGCAGTGCTTCAATCATTAGTAAATGGACAAAGACATTACATTAAGAGACACAAGAGTTAATATTCAGGCATTGATAAGAAAGTAACAGGATTCATAGGACTCTCTGACTCTTCTTTTACTGCTCACTCTGCAAGCCACTGCAATAGGGGAATGGAGGCCACATAAGACTAAGATTCATCTTATATTCTTTTGTTGCATCTGCCATAGCCAAACATATTATCTGTTAGTGTACAACATTCTGATGGTGTGTGTTCCCTTACTTACATAGGCCAGGCCTCAACCACCAAACAGTATCTCATTAGGATGATATGTGAAGCCTTTTTTGCTTGGTTGGGCCTGCTAGAGCTTGGGTGGTACTGACATAGCCTTCACAAATCCAATATCATCTCCACAACATGAGAGAGCAGAGAACTTTTGTTTTCAGAAAGTGATTTGTTTTTTTATATAATGAAAAAATATATTTTTTCTGAACATATTTTATACTTTTCTTAAGATAAAGTTATACGGGCCGCACGCCGGCCCTCTGCCAGTCATGCGCCAGTACCCACTTCTCTTAAAAGAAGTACACTACCAGAGTCTTACCCACGCCTGGGTCTTCGGTTCTGAGCCGGATCACCACACAGAGACGAGCCATCGGGAGGCACCAACACCAGAGCTTTATTCAGAGGCCAACACAGCAAACCATCATAGCAAGCCCAAGCAGCAAGGCCAGAGCAACAGGGCAGGAGCCAGGGGAGCGCACGTGTGTGTTCTGACCACGCTTGTTCCTAAGTACCTACTTAGCCCCTCCTCCCCAGCCCGCTACTAGCCAATGATTGTAGGGTCAGATACCAGAAGGGGCTGTCTGAGTTTAGCACACCAAGGGGGAGGGAGTGACATAGGAGGCCAGGATTGGATACAGGAAGGAGGCATCTGGGATTGACTCACGGACAAGAGTACGTGACCTAGGAAGTCAGACTCAGGAGGGGACTGGGTCAGTGCTGCACAAAGGGACCCGGAGGTCAGGAAAGTCACAAGAGGCATCTGGGGATGACGTTGCATATAGGGAGGGGACTAAGCAGAGGGAACTCAGTCCTCTGCCATCCCACTCCCACGTGGCACTGCCCCTTGCCTCAGGAGCTCAGGCTCGGCTACTTCCTTGCACCCAGCTTATCTCATAGCACTGCCCAATTGCCTCATGGCTTCTCTGTATCCAGCCCATCCCAGTACACACGACTCTGCCTACCACAGTCCCTGCCTCGACTTCCAAAATACCCAGATCTTACCCTACCCTTGCCACAGCACCCAACCTGGTAGCTGCCAACATCAGACAGTCCCTCACATAAAGTAAAGCAGCATAATATAATTCAAAGAGAATACTTTCTTTCAAGTCAAAAGATCTGGATTTGAATCCTAGTTCTATTATCTATTAGTTGCATGACCTTGGACAAGTCATCTAACATTTTTAAAATCCTAACTTTTCTCTATTGTAAAATGGGAGGGTTAGAATAGATGGCTTCTGTAGTCCCAATTCTAAATCTATAATCATCATCTTTTACATACTCTGGGGAAAGACAGCAAAGTAGATGGTGTCCTCAGGAACAATTGTAGCTAAAATCAATCCACCATTGCAAGATGTTAAGGAAGACAAGTTCTTCTATGGATACTGCTTAGAAACAGCCTTTCTTTTTGCATAATTAGTTCTATACCTCTCACGGGCTTAAGAGAAAATGAGATTCATTAATGCCTCAAACTAGTGGATCAAATATTAATTCTTGTCAAGATATTCAAAAATTTTCTTAAAATGTATTATATCCCTCCTTTCAAAATGTCACATTTTTCATCAGTTCCTCTTCTGGCCTGGGTCTAAGTATTGCTGTGCTCCTTCACGTAATCAAGCATCAAGATATAAATGTCAAAATGTGACTGAACCTTCCTGTAACTAATTCAGTAACTGAGTCTGGCATTCTCATTTTGAATACAGAGTTTCTCACTGTGCTCACTGAAGTTCTCCTTCATCATGAAAAATGTACACATATTCAAGCCATCCCCAATGTAAATGGAAATTGAATCAAATAATCAAAACTGTTATTGTTAGGGAAGCACAATTTTATCAGATAAACATGTTGCTTTATTATTTTCATCTTTTTTTATGCTGGTTAACATTTTGCAATCAGCAGATGAACAGTTGCCTCAAAAGTATGTGTTTTTTTTAAATTAAGGACCTTTTCTCCCCCATTTCTTCCTTGAACTATTGTTATCCTAATTCTTTTTAGAAACATTTGTTCAAGATTTCTCTAGACACCTTGTCTAATACTGACACAATTGTGATAAACAGATATACCTTACGTGCTGGGTGATGAGTGAAATTCTCACATCCAACACAGAATGTCCCTTCATGTTTACTAACCTAAATCCTTTACCCAGTGCATATACTCACAAATAAAAATAAATACATAAAGGAAATGACTGCTTATGTCATAAAATAGTTCATAGTATAAGAGGACCTAGACTGGGAAGGAGTTGTAGAAGTGATATAGTCTGACCCCATAATTTTATAATTAATTAATAATATAATTAATTAAAGAAAGATCTCAAAGAACAATTCAAAAATTTCACTACAAGATGGTACAGATTATTTTTTTTTCCTTCATAGAGTTAAAGTGTCAAATATTTTGATCAAAACTTCCCTCCCCACCTTTGGATTCTTATCTGCATAAAGATCAAAATCAACTTGTGTGTATAATTGAATTGCTTTGTAGAAAGACTAAATATATTAAATAGAGGTGAATTTCTGTCTTGCCAGATTCTGAGTACATTGTATCTTAGAGTGGAAAAAGTCAGTAAAATTTTAAAGTGACCATTTTGGGCATCTTAATCAATTAATCATTCTGATAGTGTTCTTTCCTTTTCACTCTAAATCACTTAGTAGTTCTTTTTTTATAGGTGCAACTTTAAACAGCTTACTGAATCAATAAATGTACATTCAATATAAATAAAATCAATATTATATGATTGATATATTAGGGAGCCATTGTAAACAGTTCATAAGCTGTCTAAACTGGGAAGTCTGGAAAAGGACATGGGATGGAAAGAAACGGAGCTAATGAAATAAAATCCACAATGACTCTACAATATACCCCTAGGAGAATACAGATATACAGCCTAAATTTTCATATATGAATTCATCTCCTATCTCCCACACATTCCACAGAAAGCACACCAATATTGCCTTTGTCATAACTCAGGGAGAATGGCTTGGACAGGTAGAATGGGGTTATATTATGGAAGCACTTGAAAACCAACTTGTGTAACATAGTAGAATATGTTTGTCTAATTTTCGGAAGACCTGGGTTCTAGTTCTGGCTCTATTTACTAGCTGTGTTAGGAAAGTACCTTAATATTTTTAAGGTTTGCTATTTTTTCACCTATAAAATGGTAATAATAATTCTACCCTGTCTATCTGATGATGTTATTGTGAGCATTGAAGAAGATAGTGCATGAGAAAGAACTGAAAATTTTAAAGAACATGTACATTTGGAGTATTATTGTATTACATTATTATTATTGTGTGTATGGGGGTGGTGGAAAGTAGAGATGTGGAGCTAAGCTAAAAGCCCGTGGCAAAACTTCACATACAAAGTAGTAAGTGACTCACTTCTTAAAGAGGCCTATTCACTGAATGGGTGTTGCCTCACTCAAAGTGAGAACCTGAAAAGACCTTATTTTAAAAGTGTCAAGGTCTTCCACTGCATCCTGGACCCTCTCCAGTTATCCTGATCAATGTTATCAGGCCACGGATTCAGATGATTCTAGAGGAGAAAGTGAGGCTGGTGGCTTTGCACAGCCCTTCCTCACTCAAATCAAAGTCAATTGCAAGTCTGTCATCATCTCCCTGGTGTCATGGTCCTCTTCTAGAATGAAGGACAAACCACAATAAGTAATCACTAAGGTAGTCACAATGAAAATGCAGAGGAAGATCTGGATGGCAAAAATATTGTAAAGGGGGAGAAATGATAGGATATAGTGAATGGATAAATATACGTTAATAAGCGAGAAGGAAGAGACAAAAAGGAGTGACTAAGATGATAGCAGTGCCATTAATGGAAATAGTGAAGGTGGAGGAAAGAAATATAGAAGATTTGAGAAGATAGTAGACTTGGTTCAGAATGTTTAATTTAAAGTGATGGTGGTCTATATAGGACTAGGATGTCACAAAGGCTGTCAGACATGGATTAAAGATTAGGTGAGATCAAGGCTGGAGTTATACAATGGAGAATGACCAACAGAGTCATGATAGTTGAAGCTATAAAACAGAATCCGTTGAAGAAAAGAAGAAGAGAAGGAGGGGAAGGGAGAGGAGAAAAAGAACTTTGGTGAACACTTTTATTTAAGTAGGGTAAAAGGAAAAGAAAGCCAGCAAAGGAATCAGAGAAAGACAGGTCAGAGATAAAGCAAATTCCAATGTCATGCAACCCAAAGATGTTTCAAAGAGCAGGTTACTAACAAGCACAAAATTCCAAAAAGAAATAAAAAAAAAACAAACTAGGAAACATTCACTAGATTAAAAAAGGCTTCCTAGGAAATAACTAGGTGGCACAGTGGATAGAGCTCCAGCCTTGGAGTCAGGAGGACCTGAGTTCAAATTTGGCCTCAGACACTTGACACTTAATAGGTGTGTGACCCTGGGAAAGTCACTTAACCCCAATTGCCTCACAAAAAAAAAGGCTACCTATTCATATACAGGTTAGGGTAGATGACCTCAGATATTATTTTCAAAACTTCATTATTTATCAAGAAGGAGGTCATTGAAAGCTTTCTTGAGTGTGGTTTCAATACACTGATTGATGTGAAAACCAGACTACTGGAAAATTAAGATGGAATAAAAGGGTAAGGACTAGGAAGAAGGAATTAAAGTTTAGGAAGAGTAGAGAGAGATAGGACAAATAATAGAGGAAATAGCATGGCTAATGAAGGACTTTTTTTCTTTCCTTAAAATGTGGAAAAACCCAAGCATGTTTGAATGATAACACATAGACACACACACACACACACAATAAAAAAAAAGGATGTAAGATTGTATATGTTGGAGTGAGAATATATTAAGGAAGCAAGATCTTTCTAAACTATAGGATTCCCATGGGATCACGCTGTATGACCTTAAATCAGAAGACCTGAATTTGCCTATAACTCTGGACAGGTCAGTTAGCCTCTCAGTGCTCCCAGACAGTCCTCTAAAATGACATCATAGAGAAGTTACCAATTTGTATTGATGGAGGGAATTTCTTTCTCAAGGATTTCCTTATAATCATGGAATCCATTTTAAAAAATTCTGTAATTCTATCCATCTTAGGTAGTAAGAGGGACAATATATTTCAGATTTCAAGTTGGGGAACTCACAATGCACAATAATGACAATATTCTCATTTTTGCAGTACTTTGAATCTCACAAAACACTTTCCGCACAACAACCTTATGAGGGTTTGGGAGTATTACCCCACTTCATAGGAAGTTGAGGTTGTAAAAGATTCTAGGACTTTCAATTCAATTCATCTGCATTCATTACTTCCACCTTCTCACCTCCCAATCACTCTTTGCACACTAGGTAAAGATTCACCCACTTTACTGAAATCACTCTCCCAAGGGTTACCAATCACATCCTAACTGCTAAATCCAAAAGCCTTTTCAGCCCTTGTGCTAAGTGACTTCTCTACAACATTTGTCATTGATAAATACGTTCTCCTATCATGACTGAATAGCACTGATCTCTTCTGCATCTCCTCTTAGCTATCCTGGCCAATCCTCAAATGCATTGCTAAATCAGTTTACAGCTCTTGTCCCCAAAGCATGAGTATTCCCTAAATCTTTGGCCTAGACCCACTTCTATTTCTTTTCATTCTCTACTTTGGTGATTCTGTTTGTTCTAACAGGTCCAGTTAATCATATCTTCACCAAGAACATAGATGAGTACATATCAATTTTCACCCTTTCTCCTGATTTCTGGTTTTATATTATTGTTGTTCCATAACTTTTCAGTCATGTCTGACTATTCATGACCTCCCATTTGAGGTTTTCTTGAAAAAAACCACTAGAGTATATTGCCATTTCTTTCTCCAGCTCATTTTACAGATGAGGAAACTGAGGCAAACAGGACTAAGTGATTTGCCCAGGGTCACACAGCTAGTAAGTGTTTGAGACCAGATTTGAACTCAAGAAGATGAGTCTTCCTGATTCCAGGCCCAACACTCAATCCACTGCACCACCTAGCTGCTCTATATTAACAACTACACAATCTCTACCTAATTAAACTATCAGTTTCTCAAAATAGAACACAGCTTCTTTCTAAATTCTTTACCACTCAATCTTCTCTATGTCTGTGGATGGCACCACATAGTTCCAGTCAGATTTTTAACTTTGGAGTCATCTTGGACTCTTCCTTTCTCTCATCCCAGAAATGCAATTAGTTTTTTTTTAAGTGTTTCAATTCACACCTAGTCAGTATCACCTGCTCCTGGGGCCCCTTACTCCATCGATTTGAGAGGGTAGAGGGTGGACACTAGAGAGCTCCTCTCAGATCTTCCATTTTAAGAGGATACCCAGGGCAGCCATCTCTTCACTTCCTACACAGCTGCACTACTCCGTAAATTATCAGTGCTGGCACCCCCCCCACACACACACACTTTTCAACTTTTCTTTGCAGTTGTTTTCCCCTATTAGACTGCAAGCTCCTTGAGGGCAGAGACTTCTCTTTTGCCTTTCTTTGTGTTCCCAGCACTTAGCACAGTGTCTGGCATACAGTTAGTGCTTAATAAATCTTTATTGATTGACATAAGTTTTACCCCTACAAATATCGATCTCCTTATATCCAATTATATGGCCACCATAATTCAGACCATAGTTCTAGTTCTCATATGGACTATTTAAATAGATTCCTAATTGATCTCACTTCTTCCAATATCTCTCCTTTATAAGACATCCACCACATAGCTGCCAAACTAGCATTTCTAAAATGTAAGTGTGATCATGACACTCCCCTCTCAAAGATCTTTAGTGGCTCCTTTTGCCTCAGGGGAGAAATGTGTGTGCATGTGTATGTGTGTGTGTGTATAATAGGCCCTCCATGTTGGATTCTAGATGTCCTTTTTGCCTCATTTCCTATGACTTCAATTAACATGACATCCCTTCAAATATACTTTCAGAAAGGGGTGGTGATGGTGGTGCTGGTGGTGGTGGTGGTGGTGGTGGTGGTCGTCGTCGTTGTCTTCTCCTCCTCCTCCTCCTCCTTCTCCTTCTTCACAAAGCACACGTTTGGATAGAGTTGCCTCCCTGCCTGCTCTAAATACAAGCATAGTTGAATATTAAACCTCAAGACTCCATTGTTCAATGCTTAATCAATACTTCATTTCCTTTGGCACTTCCCAGCTCTGCTATATCTGGATGAGAACATCACTTCAGCTATGTGAAATTGTCAGGATTAACAGAATTCCAAACGACCGCTCTCTTCTAATAAGACACATTTTGGGCCTCCTCATTTCTTGTACTTGGATTTGTCTGCCTTTTGAACAATAGGAGACAATGTCTCAATGGAGTTTAAACCTTGCTTCATGCAGATAAGCAGATCAAGCTGCTGCTATTTATAACACTTTAAGCTTCTGTTTACACAGGAAAAGTAGAGATCTGAGCAATTTGCTAGTGAATTCTATAGATAATTATTTAAAATAAATATCTGGCACATAGAAGGCACTTAATAAATGCCTCTTCACTGACTAATTAAAAAAACTTATCTAGCTGAGTTAAGTGGTTTCTTACACCATGCCATAATATCTGCACAGGAAATTCAGATCTCCATTTCCCCTTGTCTGTGTAGGTCACAGCCTGAGGTCATCAACTGTTTCCTCTGTTTAACAGGTACCCTGCTCCATACATTTATCAAATGCTTTCCAAATATGTCCTGGCAGAAATTCAGATGATTCTATTCAGAGAGACATGATAGCTCACTTGAGGCCTACCAAATCACTTCTTACTGTAATAATCACATCTAGCCTTGGCACTTAGTCCCATATCATTCTCCCCAAATGAATAAGTAAAAATACTGGGGGGAAATGCTTCTGGGCACCAAGCTCAAACTCAAATGGTGGCAACAGCTGGTTCAGCAGATGTTCTTCCTATGATACAACACCTGTATTCCAGAAAATGGAATATTAACTAAATTTACATAGAAACAATTTTCATTTTGAAATCGCATTATGTGGAAAATCTTGGGTTAAGTCTAAGACCTTGGATAATATAAAAGAAAGGCATATTTTAATCACTCTCAATTTCTAAATAGCTAATTCTTTCTTCTCTTAAATCTCTCTCTCTACTCTTAACGATCTACAATAATGTATCTCTCAAAGGACAATGACTTCCACCTTCTAATCTTGCATTCTTAGTAACGACTTAAATAAAATGTGTCATCAGATAAGATTGTAAGCATATTTTTAAAGCATATGTGTATTTATTATTTGTATCTCATTTCCTGCATCTTTTAATTTTTTTCTGAAATGACAATACCATACTTTTCTAAAGTGGTTTTCTCCTTAGGAGCTCAAATCACTCAGCAAATATTAATTAAATTTTGTAATACTCACAAAAGTATCTAGGTAGGATAGTGGTGGGTGCAATATAAATATAGAGACAAATGCTACTCTTAATGTAGCATAAGATTAAACCTCCAAATTTCTGGAAATGATCTTTTTTCTAATTATGCTTTTTTTTTTTACTTTATAAAGAAAAACTCTCTACTGGATGTGGTCTCCTCTCTTTTTTGTCTGTCCCCTCAAACATTAATGACTACTTAAGCAGCCTTAAAACTACAGATCTGTTACATTCCGTTTGTAGATATGAAAGTGAGAGAGGTTAAGAGGCTTGTTCAGGATCACAGTGAGTCAATTTGTCTAACTGTGATTATGTGTATATATGTTTAAGAATACAGAATGTGGAAGTAGAAGAGAGCCTTCCTTTTTAAGGAGCTAACACACATCATTTTATAACACATTCATGTGGGAAGAGGATATTTCCACTTTGATTGAAAATCAAAATATTTCAATATATCTCTTTATATTGTCTGTGGTTTTCAAACTAAATCATTGAGCATAACCATTTCTTTCAAATGGCATGTAATTTAAAGCAACTCCTATTTTCAGCTGACTGATGTCCTATTATTCTTTAATAAACCATATATATTTATATGTATATATATATACATATAACCATAGACACTCATATGTGTATGTATGTATGTGGAGAGAGAGAGAGAGGACAGGGAGAGAGAGAAAAAGAGAGAGAGAGAGAGAAGGGAGACAGGGAGAGAGAGTTGTCTCCACATGTAGTATGGGAATGTTATTGAGTAGCTCAAAGGGAGGGAGAATGGACATCGCTAGTGTCTTTTCCCCTATATTTGTGCAACAAAGACTTTTAATTTCTGCCATGAGGGGAAATAGGAGGTTCATGGCAGAGACTGACCATTCTGCTCTCCTCAGAGAAGGGAGATACTAGGCTAGGCTCTCTTACATATTATTAATCTAAAGGATGTGGGTTTCAGATACAAGGTAGCTTCTGATTGCTTTTTCATTAATGGGAACCAGACCCCAAGTGCTGTGTCAAAGGCTTGACCCCTTTCTAACCAAATATCAGTTCCACAATGAACACACATAGCAGTTATCAATGAAAAGCATTTATCTAATTCAATAGCAAAACAGAAATCAAAAAACATATATATAGGAGAATATACCAGACAATACAAAGTGGAGGACAATACAGACTGAGAATGTGATAATTCAGCTTAACCAAGAAAGTCCTAGATCTTAACCAAGGGGAAACTCCTTAATGTCTCTAGTATAGCAAGTTGGGGACAGGGCCATGATGGAGATTCCTAGCTCTATCCATATGTTTCTAAAATCTTTTTTTTTCCAGCAACCTGAAGTGGAATTGGCATCTTCCATCTTCTCTCTCAAAATTAGAAGCCAGAAGCACCTGGAATAAATGCAGAATGTCACAAGACTGAAGACTCAATGAGACTAAAGAGATTGGAGGTCTCCCACTCTCACCTACTCTACCCTAATCCTGATGCAGACACAGGACATTGATATCTACTAAAAAGAATGGTTTTTGGGACTGGGATAACACTTCACACACATACACACATACATGCAAATGAATATATGTATTTAAAATAAGTGTATATGCAATTTGAAGTATATTATAACATGTATGTGTATATGTTTGTAGGTGTATATGTATATATTTATGTATTCATATATACATACATACATATATGCATACACACATCTTTCACCAATCCTATGAGGTGGGTACATTTATTATCACCATATTACTAATAAGGAAACCAAGGCTCAGGGCCCAAGGCCACATAGTGCCTGAGGTAGGATTCAATCTCAGGTCTTCCTGACTCCTAGTCTAGTGCTTTATTCATGACATTCAGTCAATCAGTCAATAAACATTTACTGTTGTTTGTTGTTGTTTAGTCATTCAGTCCTGTCTGACTCTTCATGATCCCACAGACCATAACCCTTCTATCCTCCACTATCTCTTGAAGTCTGTCCAAGTTCATATTCATTGCTTCCATGATACTATCTATCCATCTCATCCTCTGCTGCTTTTCCTTTTGCCTTTAACCTTTCCAACATTAGGGTCTCTTTCAATGAGTCCTGCCTTATCGTTATTTGGCCAAAGTATTTATGCTTCAGCTTCAGTATTTGACCTTCCAGTGATTGAATTAATTTAAGTATTGACTCATTTGATTTCCTTTCTGTCCAAGGTACTCTTAAAAGTCTTCTTCAGCACCACAATTAGAGAGTGCCAATTCTGCAGAACTCAGCTTTCCTTATGATCCAACTCTCATAGCCATAAATTGCTACTGGAAAAGCCATAGCATTGATTTTATGGACCTTTGTTGGCAGGTTGATATCTCTGCTTTTTAGTATGCTGTCTAGATTTGCCATAGCTTTGCTTCCAAGGATCAAGCATCTTTTAATTTCATGACCACAGTAGCCATCTGCATTTAATAAAAGACTATTATTAAGAGTCTACTGCCAGGGGCAGTATTAATTGCTGAGGATACAAAGAAGAGCAAAAGAATGTCCCTACTCTCAAGAAGCTCTGTCTAAGGTAGGATTCATATTTAAATACTTATGTATAAATTATATGTGTGTACATGCATGTATGTAAAATAAATTGGAGATAATCAATAGAGGGAAGACACTAGCATTGTTATTGTTGTTTGTCCTTTGTTCTCAAAGAGGACCATGACATCAGGGAGGTGATGCCGTGACATGCAAGTGAATTGGATTTAAGTGAAAGAGGGCTGTGGAAAGTCACCAGCCTCACTTTCTCCCCCGGAGAGGATTCAGGATGACTGGAAATGGCCCTGGATGCAGTGGGAGACCTTGGCCTTTTTAAGCTAAGGTCTTTAACAAGTCTTAGCATTAAGGAGAATCAAGAAAGATTTTTTTAGAAAACAGGTCTTGCATGAAGCCTGATAAGCTAGAGTGCAAAGAGGAGGGAGAACATTTCAGGCATGGGGAACAATCAGCAAGAACACCCATGGGCAGGAGATGGTGCATCTTGCATGAAAAACAGTAAGGATGCCAGTATCATGGAAAACAGTGGTAGTGGTAACAATCCGTCATCGTGTTTATATTCAGAGCTTCTTAGGACCTTCTGGAGTTTGTACTCCTAGCATAAACTTTGAGAGGGAAGGATCACCTCTATACCACAACAAAAATCATGTAATACCTTAGTACATTAATGCATAGGTAGAAAATATTGGCTGAAATTATTAATAAAATTTACTTATGAATGAACCTACCTACCATAAATAGAGACTATGTGTACTTTCTAAAGCTCTAGAAAAGTCAAATTATGCCTTTTGCTGATTCAGCAGGTTCATAGTGTTTAAGCTAAGTAGAAAAGTAAAAGGGAAAAGTGACTTTTTTCTTCCTGCATAAATTTATAAAGGGCTTTCCCCTATAGGTTTACGCTAGCCTGACCTCCAACAAGGGGGTCAAAAAATTGGACAGCAATTAACGGAACAGTCAGAATTGGATAAGATATGACAAATTCTGCCCAGTGAATTAATAATATAATTTTAAGCTGGGAAGGTGAAAAGCAGAGTATAGGGAGGTAATGGGAAGAGAACAAACCAATCTTTTTTTTAAATGGGTTTATACGAAATATAATATTAACATTTGGTTGTAGGATTTTATCGCATACCCAAGGATACCATTACTAAAGATGCTGTAAAAGAGGGAGCCATATGGTGAATGATGATAAAACATTACTTTATTCATGTGAACACTTTTGCAACACAGTGAATCTTCTGTACTCTTCAGACTACTTTGGACATAAGGATTTTAGGAAAATATAAGCAATGTAGCTCATAGTTGCTTCTCATGATTCTTTTAAAAAAATATCAGTTTCATTGGCTGATCTACATTTGACATTCAGTCAAATTTAGAAACAGTGTTTCTTGATGGCTGAAGGATACTAATTTAGGGCTTCTACAGGTGTGAGGTAATGGCCCCACCAGGTATAGATTAAATTGGACCAGACACTCACCATCAATTAAGTAATTTATTGGTAGTCAGCTGGGCACCAATTACTTCAGCTGCCTGCTCAGAGTTAGAATCATAGACTGGAAGTATCCTCAGAAATCATCTTGTCTAACTCCCTTATTTCAATTTTTTTTTTTAACTTTTCCCCTTCAAAATTAATTATTTATTTATTTAAAACAGTCTTTTTAAATTTTGAATTCCAAATCCCCTCCCTACCACACCTTCCCAAAACTAATAAGAAGGCAGGCAATATAATATCAATTATACATTCAAAATCATGTAAAAACATATTTCCACATTAGCCATATGGTTTTTAAACCATGAGAAATAAGGGAAGTGAGAAAATTATACTTTAGTTTGCACTCGGAGTTCATCAGTTCTTTCTCTGGTGGAGGATAGCATTTTTTTTCATCTCAAGACATTTGGAATTGTTTTGGATTATTGTATTGATAGAGTAGTCAAGTTTTTCCACAGTTAATTTCTATTACAACATTGCTGTTACTCTGCACGATAATCTCCTGGCCCTTTTCACTTCACTTGCAACAGTTCATATAGGTCTTGCCACATTCTTCTGAAATCACCCCCCTCAGCATTTCTTATAGCACAATAGCACTCCATCACAATCATATGGCACAACTTGTTCAGCCATTCCCCAATTGATGAGTATCACCTTGATTCCCAATTCTTTGCCACCACAAAAAAAAAGCTGCTATACATATTTTTGTACATATAGGTCCTTTTCCTTTTTCATTGAACTTTAGGATAAAGATCTAGTAGTGGTATTGCTGGGTCAAAGAGTATGCACAGTCAGTTTCATAACCCTTTGGGCATAGTTCAAAATCACTCTCCAGAATAGTTAGACTAGTTCATTACTCCACCAGAAGTTCATTAGTATACCTATTTTTCCTCATCCCTTCCAGTATTTGTCATTTCTGATAGGTATGAGGTGGTACCTCAGAGTTGTTTTGATTTAGAACATTTTTTTTTCATATGACTGTAGATAGTTTTGATTTTTTTCTTCTGAAAACTATTTATATCCTATGACCATTTATCAATTGGGGAATGGCTCTTATTTTCATAACTTTGATTCAATTCTAATCTCTGTGTGTGTGTGTGTGTGTGTGTGTGTGTGTGCATGTGTATTTGAGAAATTAAGCCTTTATCATAGAAACTTGCTGTAATTTTTTTATATTACTCAATTTTCTATGCTACCTTTTAGTAAAATGTCATTTTCCTGATTATCATTTTTAGTTAAGTCCATCTTTTGCTTTGTCTGAGATTATGATTGCTACCCCTGCCTTTTTTACTTTTGCTGATGCATAATAGATTCTGCTCCAGCCCTTTATTTTAACTCTGTATGTATCTTTCTGTTTCACGTGTGTCTTGTCTAAACAATATATTGTTGAATTCTAGTTTCTTATCCATTCTGCTATCTGCTTCTGTTTCATGGGTAAGATAATCCAATTTACAATTATGATTACTTTGTCTTTCCCTCCATTCTGTTCTGTTTCTCTCTCTCTCTCTCTTTCTCCTCTCTTTTTCTTTCCCTGTCCTTCCATCCCTACTTCTTCTCTCCTATCCCTGCTCAAAAATCTATTTCACTTTTAGCCTTTACCTCCCTTAATCCTCCCTCCCTTTTAAAATATCTTCTTCCCCTTTCTTTTATCCCCTTCCCCTCCTATTTCCCTACTGGGTAAGTTATATTTCTATATACAACTGAGTGTGAATGTGTATACACACACACACACATATTGTATATATGTATGTATGTATGTACATGTGTGTATACATATACATTCCTCTTTGAACCAATTCTTATGAGATTAAGATTCAAGCATTGCCTCACACCTCCCCCACTCCATTTCCCCCTCCATTTTAAAAGCTCTTCTTTATGTTCCTCTTTAAAGTGAGAAAATTTTCCCCATTCCATCTCTCTCTTCATCCTTCTTCCAGGATATCCCTCTTTCTCACCCTTCATTTTTTTTTCATTTTTTTGAAGATCATTCCAACATAATCAACTCATACCCATGTGCTCCATCTGTGTAAATTCCTTCTGTCCTAATAATGATAAAGTTCTTTTGAATTACATATCTCATCTTCCCATTTAGGAATATAAACAGTTTAACTTATATTCCCTTCTGATTAGTCTTTCATGTTTATTTTATGCTTCCTTGTGTTTTGTGTTTAAATGTCAAAATTTTTTATTCAGTTCTAGTCTTTTTATCAGGAATGTTTGAAAGTCCTGTCATTCATTAATTATCCATTACTTTCTCCTGAAGGATTATACTCAATTTTGCTGGACATGTGATTCTTGGTTATAATTCTAGTTCCTTTGCCTTCAAAATATTATATTCTAAGCCCTCCTTTAACATGGAAGTCACAAAAATTCTGTGTGATCCTGAGAGTGGCTCCATGATAGTTCAATTGTTTCTTTCTGACTGCTTAAAGAATGTTCTCTTTGACCTAGGAGCACTGAAATTTGGCTATAATATTCCTGAGAGTTTTGTTTTTGGGACCTCTTTCAGGAGGTGATTGATGAATTCTTTCAATTTATATTTTACCCTCTAAGATATCAGGGTAGTTTTTCTTGATAATTTCTTGAAATAGGATATCTATGCTTCATCTTTGATCATGGCTTTCAGGGAGTCCAATAATTCTTAAACAATCTCTCCTTAATCTATTGTTTAGGTCACTTTTTTCAATGAGATA
Organism: Vombatus ursinus; assembly: GCF_900497805.2. Lineage (NCBI taxonomy): Eukaryota > Metazoa > Chordata > Mammalia > Diprotodontia > Vombatidae > Vombatus > Vombatus ursinus. The sequence continues at coordinate 42,875,821 of NW_020955033.1, read as the reverse complement.
TTTCACATTTTCTCATATTTTTTCATTCTTTTGACTTTGTTGTATTGTTTCTTGATTTCTCATGGAGTTACTACCTTCCACTTACTCAATTCTAATTTTTAAGGAATTTTTTTTCTTTCTTATTTTGTACCTCTTTTTCCATTTGGCCAATTCTGCTTTATAAGATGTTTCCTGCAGTATTTTTGTATCACTTTTACTAAACTGTTAATTATCTTTTGATAATTTTCTTGCATCACTATCATTTCTTTTCTCAATTTTCCCTCTATCAAGTATTATCTCTTTACTCTTCCAGTATTCTTCTTGGCCTTTGGTTCCATTAGAATTTTTCTTTGAGGCTTTTTCTTTTTTTATCTGTTTTCACATTATTGTCTTCTTCAGAGTTTATATCATTTTCTTCTTTACCACTATAGTAGGTTTTTATGGTCAAGTTCTTTTTTCATTCTTTACTATTTTTTTTTAATTTAGAACTTTATGTGAAAGTTGGGCTCTGCTCACCAGAGGGTGGGGAGGCACTGTCATAACCTTCAGGCATTTTCATGCTGCTAGCTTTCAGAGCTAGTTATAGGTTTCTCAAGATTTTGGGTCTTCCAAGTTGGTGTCATCCTGTGAGGTGTGGTCACTACTCTCCTAGTCTGTGCTCTAGTCTTTAGAAAGGAAGGGCACCTGGTCCCCAGCAGCTGCAGATCATAGCATTTCTCTGTGCCTTGGAACTATAATCAGGGCCCCTCTTCCCTTGTGATGGACCACCAGTCTTCCTCTTTACTCTGTATCTACAATCCAGACCTGTGAATAGCAATAGAGTTGACAATCAGTGCCAGCTATACCCCATAGGAGAAAAGGATCCTCTGTAATCTCTTTCTGACCAGTTGTCTGATACCCTTGCCATCTCTGGGCTGAGAGTTCCCAAAGCTGCTGCTGCAGTTGCTGTTGCTGCTGCAGCATGTGTAAGCTCGGAACAGACCTCCAGCCTGGTCTTAGACTTCTGCCAACCTCCTAAGTTTTCTTAGGCTGGAAAACTGTCTCACCCCAACTTTATGTTGGCTCTCTGCCACTCCAAAACTTGATTTGAAGTATTATTTTAAAGTCATTTGAGGGGTTTATTGGGAGAGTTCAGCTGGGTAAGTACCCCTAATCTGTATCTTGGCTCTACCCCAACTCCCTCACTTTAGAGATAAGGAAACTATCAACCAGGTAAGGTAAGTTAATTAGCCGACACCACATAGATAATTGGGCCTAGGGATGAAAACTGTAACCCTGGGCCAAAACTAAAACCCAGGCTGCTTTGTTGACTCACAATCCAGTGTTTGCCTTTGTACCACAATTCCACTGATGCCCCATTGAATATATAAGTAAAATATACAGTGTAAGTGAACATTGGTATTCAGTCACAGTAAATCCTGGAGAGATTTGTGCCACCACAACTGCTTCTAGGGCTATCTTGGCCACCTGTGTAATATTTTAAACTGGTTGATTTCACTACAGTGTTGGCATTGCAGAGTCTGAAACAACATACATTCAAATTCACCCCATCATCATCACTATTGGTTGTCAAAATTCAATTTTTATTTCACAGTACTGTGGAAGTGGCAGCAACGGTAAATTGAGGTTTCATTTAAAAAGAAACTTCTTTATAATTTAGTCTTCCAAAAGTAAATCAGGCTACCTACCCTAGGAGATAATGAGCTTTCACTTACTAGAGATAAGAGCTCAGTGACCATATGTCAGCAATATTATAGAGGGGCTTTGGGGTCAGAAACAGACAGGACTAGATGACATGTAAGGTCTCTGCCTACTCTGCAGTTCCATGATTCCCAGACCATGAGATCCACTTTTATTGAGCTACCATGGAAAAGTTGTATCTTTCTTGGCCCTGGGATTAAATATTTTTAAACATCTATTTCTTAATTTCTAGACACTGTGGATACTTTTTTTTGAAGTCTAACAGTTGTATTTTTATTATATAAACACATGCCACCAATTCAAGGAAATTGCATATTTTAGCAAGGCACCTCCCTCAAAATGAAAATAAATATCTTTCCCAAGGTTTTTAATCTTTCATTCTGTCAAAAGAGGATGTTATACATCACAAATGAAAAATGACATGACAGTGTTTGTAAAAGCTAGAGACTGGCAGAATCCTTTTAAAGTGATAAGGCCCTAACCCCATTAAAAATGTCCATGATTCTTTTAAAGACTCTTGATCTGGGAATATATGAACTCCTTCTGAAGATGGAATTGCTGCCTCAAACACTTTCCTTCTGTCTGTATATAATAGAGATGTATTGATTGCTACCCTGCTTCCCTACTTCTGATGCCCTCTCCACACACCAACAGCACAGCAAATTGTCAGCTTCAAAACCATACACACAGATATCATTAAATAAACTGGCAAAACAAGAGGGCTGTTCCCTAGAGCAGGGCAAACTGTATTAAGAGAGACAAAAACAGCTTGGTGACAAGATTTCAGTATGTTCAACTATCTGGATCAGAAAAGGAAAGAAAAAACATCTATATAAAGTTACATAAACACTCTTTACTTCCACATAAAGTGTCAGCCTAATTGGAAGAAAACAATTATACCAAGGCTCTTAAAGAACTAAAGGATGACTAATGCTAACCTTAAAGACAATATAAACACTTGGGTATACATATTGTATTTTCATGTTTAGTTAAATTATCAGGTGAATCTGTGTTTTAAAATATTTCAGAATGAAGGATAATTTTCAATAATTAAGCAAATATGAATTTATTATTTTAGCCTTTTACATTGATTCTTTAAAACCTTTCATAGACCCATTTCTTATATATAGATAGCTAAATAGATATAGAGACACATGCATACATATACTTATGTGTATTATACATACATGTGCATATATACATTGTGTACATGTGTGAATAAATGCATATATATGTACATGTATATGTATATATTATATATACACCTTCTTCTTTCAATGTGACTTTTTTTTACATTAGTAAAACTTGAAGATTGGATTGAGGGTGAACATTACCAATTACGTTGCCCCACATCTCAGTAACAGATTTCTGCTTTCTGCCACATAATATTGTAATCATTAATCATTTTAGTTACTCTAAAGATTCTAATTTCCCCATGCTTTTAATGAGAAAAATACAACTCTTCAAACTTCCTGCCCTGAATTTACAAGAGGATGCTAAGAAAATTGAGGCAGCTAAGTGGTTCAGTAGATAGAGGGTTGGCCTGGACTCGGTAGGACCTGAGTTCAAGTTCACCCTCAGAAACTTACTAGCTATGTGACCCTGGACAAGTCACTTAATCTCTGTTTTCCTTAATCTACTAGAGAAGAAAAACCTATAATTGATCACATGAAGTTGGAAATCCTTTGTTTATTAATTCATGGAAATAAAATGTAACTTACTCAATGCATTTAAAACATTCATCTTAATTTTCATCTGTCAGTGCCAACTGGAGTTTTCAGAGTGATGAAGAAGGAAGAATTGACAGAACTTGGCAGGTAATTGGACAAGAGGGAGCAAGTGTAGAGGAAAAGGGATTCCATCAATGATGACTCTGAGATTTTGAAGATGTGGTACTCAGAGGACAATGGAGCCATCAATAGACATAAGGAAATTGAGAGAAGGAATGGGTTTGAAACGTTGGGGAAAGACATTCATTCAATTTTGAAGTTCTGGAAGAGACTTAAGGGGATATCTTGAGCAGGCATTTAAATGTGGAGGACTGGAACCCTGGAAAATGTTTGCAATAGAGCTATAGATTTGGGAGTCATCCACACAAGATGATGGAAACCATGGAAATAAATGAAGACTCTCAGGGGAAGATTGTAAGGGAAGATAAGCTCTAAGACAGAACTTTGTGATTACCTATTTAGAAGGACTGGGATAAGGATGAGAAAAAAAGAGGAAGTAGGAAAGGAAACAGAGAGGTAGATGAAGAACCATAAGAGTGCAATGTCATGGATGTTAAGAGGGAAAAAGCCGTCAAAAAAGGGTGATTGATCAAAAATGTCAAATGCTCTATAGAGGCCAAGGTAAACCCAGAGAGAAAATGAGACCATTTCTTTTTACTGATAAGGATGTCATCAATGAGTGGGAATGGGAGTGGGAGTGGGAGATAGGAGCAAGAGTGGGAGATAGGAGCCACCTCTTCCTTTGAGACTTCAGTGGGAAAGAATAGGATTTGTAGAATGAGTGTTTAAAAAAAAAAGAGAAGGGGAATTCAAAAGCAGGTCAATCACGTGGCCCCCATCTTCTCAATAAAGCAGGATGCAAGGTCATCTGCTGAAAGTGAAATAGGAGAGGTGTTTCCTTGGACGTTATATGATCACTGTGGAGAATGTGACACGGAAGTCACCGAAAGATCAAGAAAAGGATTCCAGTGAGTATTTAGCTGAAGTTAGCACACACCTACGGTGGACACAAATGGGAATGGTCTTGTTTGTCCCATAAATATTTAGTAGTTTAGGAGAAGATGTGGAAAAAAAAAAAAAACAGGGATGCGGCTTAGCAGGACAAAAATGGCAGAATATCAGGTGGTTAAAGTATTCAAAGTTGAAGATGAAATCATTAATGAAGAGACTGAAATCATGGTCAAAACTGAACAAGTGAGGAAAGTGAGGCCAGAAGGCTTGTAGACTGAAAATTTTTAGAGGAAATTTGGGGAACCCATGGTCATAGATAAGTGAAAGAATAGCAATTTGTAGTCCTATGAGGGATTTCAGACCTTAGGAACCTTTGCATTTCAAGAGGCAAAAAAAAAAATGTGTAATAATTGTTACACAAAGTAAGTAAAGATATGACTAGAGAAGACCAAATTGTCTTCAACTAATCCATGTGCATAGTCCAGGGGGAGAAAAATCTCCTTAGAAACTAAAAAACAAACATCATTCACTCAACAATCATTTATTAAGTACTTACAATGTTCCGGACACTATGAGCAGACATGGCTTTATCAATAGCAGATAATTTAAAATTAGTTTAATTTCCTTATTTTTGACAGTTACTAAAGTAGTATATCAGAGTAATGTATTATATATACTTTACCTATATTTATGATCAATATTACATGCTGTTCTTACGAATAAGTATTTGCAGGTTATGTTATGGTGGGAATTGATTGAGTTTGAAAACGGCTGATGTTCCTTTTAATACTGAGATTCTATAATTCTCAAAAGGACAGATTTCAAATGCTGGTGGGGCTTGATATAAGATTTGAGGGAATCAATTGGCAGTTGAAGTAGAATGGAAATGATGAAGCTCAAATTAATTGAGCTAAGAAACTGCAGAAATAGGATGTGAGAAGGATCATTATATGATTAATAAGATATCTAGAATGAGAGCTGGGGAAGAGGTGAAGAAGGCAGCTGTGATCCAGGGGCCAAAGTCATGGAGCAGGGTGAAAAAATTGTCAAGTGGGTCAATATATAATAGCAAAAGGGAAGTGGAGATGGTGAAATAGTCAATGAATTCGAAGTATAAAAAGGGTTATTGAGTTAGCTTGGGCCTCACAATGGCAAAGGTGAGCAAGGATGAAGCCAATTCCTCCTCTATGATTTATGAAATTAGGACAGTGATTAAAAAAATTGACATAAACACATAACATTGTTGACATAATCTTAGCATTCAGGCACATTTCCCCCAACAATCAATTTCCTATTATTAATCTGTGCAATAATTTATAACATGTAGATATTTGGTAATACAGTATCATTTGCTACCAATATAGAGAAAGATTTAAATTATGTTTTCAGTTTTTCATTACATTTGCAGCCATGTAGCACCAAATGAAATAGAGAGCTAGCTATCATACAGCTGATTTAATCAGTATATACACTTTGGCTATTTTGACTAATAATGGAGAAATCAATACTTGACATGGCTCTGAATTATCTAAATATGTCCTGTCATAAAAAAATACTATATAGAAATCAAACATCTGCATTTTATGGGAAATGGCTGAAAAGCTCTCAAATTAAGTATCAATAATTTACTACCTGTTATGTCTGATACAATTTTAACAATGTATTGGAAACTTACCACAATGTATCTATTCTTGTACTTTAGTGCCAGTTAAGTTTGAACGAAGTAATGGTCCAGTACCTTGCTAATGGGATATAATTCTTAAATAAATCGTGCTGCCCCTCCCGGCCCCATTAGTCTTTTTTTAGGAAGCAGTAAATTTACAAAAGTCTAGAAAAGTGCATAGAAAGCTTATAGGGTACACAGCCTGTGGAGTGCAAATTTGCACTCTTACTTTTAGTCCTCAGTCCCAGACCCCATATATTGGGAAAAAAATGTAAAATGCAAAGTTTTTAAAGTCCATGTTTATTATTTCAATTCATTTCAACAGACATTTGTTAAATGCTTGGCATGTACAAGTCAGTATGCTATGTCTAAGGCGTGTACTTTTTCCCCCTTTGTTTTAAATCATGCTGTCCTCTCGCAAGAAGTTAAAATTTTACTAGGGACTTGTGAGAGTTAAATGTTAGTTGTGCATAGGTAAGTGTTATAAAAAGTAGACTGCAGTGGAAGCAAAGAATTGACCTAAATCCATCAATCAACAAGCATGCATTAAGTGCCAGGCATCTTGCTAGACTCTGGTTATCCAATGACAAAAATTAAACATTCATAATCCTCAAGGAGATTACACACTATCAGAGGAAACAATTTTTTGATATAGGGAATGACATGATCAGACCTTTTTTTTTTTTAAGAATATCACTTTGACAGTTGTGTGGATGATAGATTGGAGAAATGAGATAATTGAGGCAGAGAAACCAATTAGGGGGTTATTGAAATAGGCAAGAGATGATAAGGGATTAACCAAGGTGTTTACTATGTTGGTAGAGAGAAAGAAAAAGGTGAGGGATGATGTGGTGATCGAATCAAAGAGACTTGGCAAATACTGGAATATGAGTCAGGGGATGGTGAGTGAAAGTGATCTTATTCTAGATATTTCATCAATGATGATTTTGACATCATGAACTTTTTGTGACTGGAAGAACATCATGTTGTCCAGAACAGAAATGAGAATGCTAGAAAGAAGGGTGGGTTGGGGGGAGGGGAAGATCTTTTGAACATATTGAATTTGAGATGTCAACAGGAATGTTCATCAGATATTTCTAAAAATCAGTGATGTGGGCTGGTGCTCAGGAGACAAGGGCTAGATATATTGTTCTGGGAATCATCTGCATAGAAACTAACTGATGGAAATTGATGAGATCAGAGAGAGGATGTATAGAGGAAGATAACTGGGAGCACAATAGAGTCATAGATATGTTTTAGGGGTGGAGAATGGAGGAATAGCCAGACAAAGAGAAGGAAAATCAAAGAAAAAAAAACAAACACTGTTATAAAAACCTAGAGGAGAGAGTATTCCAGGGGAGAGGGTGGTTAATAGTGACAAATGAAGTAGGTAATAAGTAAGGTGATGGCTAGGTAAAGGCCATTGAATGTGGTAATTTAATATCATGTTCACTTTTCAAAGAACAGTTTCCTATGAGTGTCAGGAAGGAGAGAACACTGGGGTCAAATAAATGAATGAATTAATGAATAAAAACGTTTATTATGTGCTTGTTATGTGTAAAACACTGGTAAGTGCTAAAGATACAAATAGAAAAGCAAGATCGTTCTATCTCCCAAGGACTACACAATCTAACAAAAGGCAAAACAAAGGCAGATCGGGGGGAAAGAGGTATACATACAACAATTGGTACTAGCCTAGTAAGTTTTGTATTAGGGAAATTTCATTGAAGTTATACTTACTGGCAGATTACAATGATCCATAATTCTAGTGGAGGGGGGGTTCTCCATTCACCCAAAAATATCCATAATATGGACTATGAGAATTTCTGGAGCCAAAAATATCATCACCCTACAACAGCAACATGATTCAGAGTCTTTCTGAATTTAGCTAGACTCATCCTTGAATAACAAACTCACTGGCATTGTTGGGCCCTTTTCCATCTTGGCAGGACCTCCCAGAGCTTCTGTTCCTCTGGCATAGCCTTAGAGAATTCATGGCCTCTTTCACATTGTGAGATGTCAGAAAAGGATTTTAGTGAAAGTCCTTGAGAAATGGCTTTACATTAGAATGTTTTTTTTAATTATAATATCAATTTATTTTAATGAAATATATATTTTAAAGTACCTGAGGGGGAACTTTAAAATATTCCATATTCCAAAATTCCTAGGAATATTACCTTGCAATATCATTTTTTTTCCTAATGGCAAACTTTTACTTCAGAGAGAGTGTGCATAGGTAGAATTCACCTAGACCCTATCCAAAGTATCTCAAATTCATTTTAGTAGGATCTGAATTAATAAAAGTTGCTTTGGTGCTTTGGTGGGGATTCCTCTCTCTCCCTCCATGCAATTATAGAGAAATTGCAGTTATTTAAACTTCCAGAGGTATAAGTAAAAATAAAGGAATTCCTTCCTAGAAAAGCAGTGGTAATTGAAGTGAATTGTCCTCCACAGAGGACATTATAGTGATAACAAGTTGTTACCTTGACATAACTGACTCCATTTTGTATTAGGCACTGTTTTGTGAAGAAGTTTGTTGATGTCTATTTTTTATAACTTGTTTTTCAAAATTAAGGTAAGCATATGTATGGTATAGATTGGTAAACAACATGAGTGTTCACAACTGAGTAATCAGAATCCCAGAAAGGACAACCACCAATGGAAAAATATGTTAAACAATATTGTCATTTGCTTATGTCATCAAGGATCAATTAAGGTAATTGTCAAATAAATTGGGTCACTGAACATAAATCAGAACTTGGGTATAACCAGCTAATACCCATAGGTAGAACTAAAGAAAACTCACCTGCCCAAGCTTTCATCCTGCTTTTTGTGTGCAACTAAGACTGGTTCCTCTATTCGTTCCCCTGCTTGACTCTAGCATATTTGTATTAGCTTAAAAGCAATACTGATTGACTGATAGAGCTTTGCTGACTTGCCAGGGAGCCACTACTTCACAAGGAGACACATGGCCTCCAGCAAGGGAGGAAAGCCCTAGAAAATCAGGTTGGTGGTTTGTTCCTAATGGGACTGATTTTTTTTTAATTGTCTAATAGATAATATGAAATGTTGTTTGCGTGCATTTCATTAATAAAGTTTGATTGGTAGCATTGAGAAGTGTAGGTCTAATGTTTCTATCATACTAAGTAGCATAAGTAACAGTAAATCCACACCAAAACAGGGATCCAGATACAAAATTTCTTCTTTTTTTTCCTCTTATGGAGATTATTGGTTTACAATGAAATTAGCTGTTCAAAATCATGTCGGAGGTGGGGAGCAGGGAGGGCAGGGATGCTATGGATGTGCTGAGAGGGAATATAGGCAGCACAATAGGCAAGCAATATTTTTGGGTTAAATAAAAATGTGAGAGGTAGCCTTATTGGATAAAGAACTGGCCTTTGAGACATGGGTTCCAGTCTTATCTCTGACACATACTGGTTATATAACCTTGAATAAGTCTTTTAACTTATCAATACCCTAGGCCAGAGGTGTCAGACACATAGCTTCAACCCTTCCAAGTACAGCTAGAAGCAGATTACAACTTAAATTAAAAAAAAAAATAAAATTTTTAAATAACTGAATTGGGAAAGATTTAATGAAATAAATAAAACATAATAACATTACATTTTGAAACTAAGTCAATATTCATCCCATAGAAATCCTTTTGTACTTTTGTATTTGAGTTTGACACCACTTCCCTAGGCAACCCTTAAAAATCATAATTTACAAAGCTGGCATCATCTATTTTGATACAGGTACTTTCCTCATGTTGCTACACAGATGGAATTACAAGTACAGGCCAAATAAATGATAATACAATAACACAAAAATGAAAGTACAGGGATTTCCAGGTATGCCCAAATGGGATAAGACCCATAAATTACCCCGAGTAGATAAAGCTCAATTTCAGGTATCTCTTGTATAGCTCATAAATAAGGGTGTTCTTATATCTCTCATTGCCTACACTGGAAGGTTGTTCTTGTGTCCATTCCTAAAATAACAGAATCTTAGGACGAGACCTTAGATTTAGTCCAACCTTCTGCCTCATATTGGATTTGATTTTAATAAACATTAATTTTATTTTACTGTGAATCCCGTTCCAATTATTCATTGTGCCATGGAATTAAATTTGAGTTTTCGAAAGTTAGGCCAACTAAGACCAGACATTGGCATGTCCTCCAAACTCTCAATGCTTTGAGTAAGAACATAGTAGCTAGCCTCTTTAATAATATCAGCTGGCATTTACGTAATACTTTAATACATTCCTCATAGCAATCAGTTAAAGGAGTTATCTGGTCAACTAGCATTTAAGTGCCTACTATGTGCCAGGTAGAGTGCTATGGGATACAATGAAAGGAAAAAAAAAATGTCCCTGCTCCTGAGGAGCTCAGAGTCTAACTGGAGAGACAACAATCAAACAACCAGCAAGATTATAAAGAGCAACAAGATTTATGTGTGTATGTATCTGTGTGTCTGTGTGTGTGTGCATGTATATATGTGTATATGTATACATATACATGCATATATATACACACAAACACACATACATATGCATACATGTGTGTGTGTGTGTGTGTGTGTGTGTGTGTATATATGTAAGTTGTTGTTGTTTGTTCTTCCTTCTCAAAGGACATGACATCAGGGAGGTGATGCCATAACATGCAAGTGAATTAGATTTACACGAGGGAGAGCTGTGTAAATCCACCAGCCTAACTCCAAAGTCACTGCTCTACTCTCTTAAGGTTACCCAAACCTAGATTCTGACTGGAGAGATACACATGATGAGAAGATTTGGTCATCAGGTGATTAATATGTTTTTAGCCACAACTCAGGATTACTGAGTCACAGAGAAAGTTGCAATTAACATCAGTAGAGGGAATGTCAGTGGCAACAAAATCAAGAATCTTCTAAAGTATTAAAGTAAGAAATAAGCTTTATTCTAATTAACTACAAACTTTGGGTCTTTTAATGAATAAAATGACCAAAATTACATCATTCCCTTTGACTGAAATCTTCCTTTTTAAAGAAAAAAAAAAACCCAGTAGACAATACAAAAAAAAAAATGAGAACAAATGTGTTACCTGAATTATACGTAGTCTTCAATGTAAAAGAAGAAGAAGAAAAAAAAACTCCCAAAGGTAAATAAGAGAAATGATATAGCTGGTCCTGCTATACTTGATTTAAATGTGCTCATTTTTAATATCTTTGTACTTTACAATAGAAAGGTTTCAGTAAAGAAAGCAATCCACACTTATCCATCAATCCTGAATTCTTTTTCTCAGCCAAAGAAGAAAAGGCACAAATGGTCACTATGCCTTCCTGTGATCTGAGAGAAGAAAAGCTTAACAAATAAAAGAAACCCATTAAAAGACTGGAAATGAAGGGATTTCAATTTACATTTTTTGAAGGGAAATATGATGTGACATATCTGAAGCTGATACATCTTTCTGAAACGTGCTGCTTCCAAGAAATTTGCTAACATTTCAGGCTTTGTTTGCTACAGACACCCTAGTGAACTTCATTATTCTCTAATGGGTGACTTCTGGCGCCTCCCTAGAAAATCAACATCTGCTGCCTGATGAGTCTATAATCAACTGCCCAGCTGTGAGCCTCACTCTGAAGCCTAGCAGTCCACTCCCATAGATTTATATTTAATTTATAAAAATTCCTGGGAGTGTTTGTACACAGCCATTCATTAGCCATCCATGGGGCTCATATAATTAAAACAGCCTGAATCTATGATTGAATGTCAATTCTACTTTAGGAGGTCTCTCTCTGGTTGTTTAAACCTACATGGTCACATATTTGTCTTCACAGTGAGATATAAGGCATATATCATAGAACTTTAGGACTGGAAAGGACCTTACGAAACATCTACTCCAATACTTCCTCTGTTCATTACTCAGGAAGGAGAATCCCAAAGAAGTAGAATGATTTGCTTAGAGTCCTCCAGTCAGTTGTTCAGTTGTTTCAGTTATGTCTGACTCTTCATGACCCCATTTAGCATTTTATTGGCAAAGATACTGGACTGGTTTGCCATTTCCTTCTCTAGCTCATTTTACAGATGAGGAAACTGTGGCAAACAGGGTTAAATGACTTGCCTGGCATCACACAGCTAGTAAGTATCTGAGGCCAGATTTGAACTCAGATCTTCCCGACTCCAGGCCCTGTGCCCCATCTATAGCATCACCTAGCTGCCGCAGTCAACTAGAATCATAGCTAAAGGTAGAAGCTAGGTCATCTAATTCTTTATGTAATCTGCTACCATCCATGTTCAAGGATTGTGTTGGTAAATATTAACAACCAGCTCTCTGAAAAAGTAATATATCCATGACACACTTTTAACTTTAATCTACATCATTAATAGTTTCTTCATCATTTTATCAGGCCTAGACCATCAGCAAAACAATAAAACAAAGAATTATGGCATTCACTGACTAAGGTACAAATGCTCAAACAAAAAACTTAACAATTGACTCTCATCATCCAATAGAAACAACTGGCTGGTTTTTTTTCAGTGTTTTTGTTTGTTTTGTTTTTACTGTATGTTCTGTTCTGCTCAAGTACATTTATTGTATTACATTTCAAAGTTTCTCTAAATATTAAAATAGATCCCTGAAATTCCTTAGCAGTCATTTTCCTTTATATACTTGTTGCCACTGACAATCCCTCTATTGATGTTAATTGCAACTTCTTCTATGATTCAGTAATCCTGAGTTGTGGCTAAAAAACATATTAATCACCTGGTGACCAAATTGTCTCATCATGTGCATCTCTTCAGTTAGAATCTAGGTTTAGGTAAACCTTAAGAGAGTAGAGCAGTGACTTTGGAGTCAGGCTGGTGAATTTACACAGCCCTCCCTCATGTAAATATAATTCACTTGCATGTTATGGCATCACCTCCCTGATGTCATGGTCCTTCAAGAAGGAAGGACAAACAACAACAGCCTACAGATAGATTGATAGATAGAGATAGATATACATATACACACACAAATACATATACACACATACACATGTTTGTATATATATGTGTTTGTGTGTGCATGTATGTGTACAAGTGTGCGTTTATGTATATATGCATGTATATGTATGCATATACACACATATATACATGCACATATGAATTAATTTATATCAATTGTATGTAATCAATTAAATGATTTTATTGTGTGATTATATAATGTATAATGAATTGTATAATGTATATTATTACCTTTTTATATTTATAACATTATACTGGAGATTCCTTATGAGGAATGGTTTGGACTAGAGTGCTGATAGTGTTCCCTTCCTCTTAAATTATATAATTCTGCTAAAATGATCACCACTCTGAGCCTCTGAGACTCAGGGCTTTTTTATTTGCAAATTATGGGGGTCATAACAGTTGACCCCAAAGGTCTTTTCTATTCAGTGGTGTGCTGAAGTCAGTTCATAAAGCTTTTGAGAGCTGATTGTTAAATTTTCAATGTGCACATTTATACTTCAGAAATTAGCTAATGTTACTAATTAAAACTTGATTTATTGTGTGTCAATTATCTAGGCTTGAGAAAGTGAAGAAGAAAATGTTAATAATGTAGATAAGTCTCAAACAGGTTACCTAACATTTTCAGAATCTGTTGTTAAGCTACCAGCACACACATACCCTTGCTTCTATCTCTATTATTCTATGATTGCATGATTGTGACATTGACCATGAACAAGCTGCTTATCCTTTCTCTCTCCCAGGTTCTTCATCTGCCAAGTAAAGACAATGATAGCTGCACTACTTATTGCACAGGGTTGTTTAAAGGAAAACGCTTAAAAAATCCTTAAGTTATAAATCCAGGATATCCCAAAAGTCTTAGTGCAAGTTTAGACTAAAACTGTACAAATCTTGTGGGTTTATATTTATTGATTATTAGTAAGCAATGTGCTTGCATTAAGGAAGACCTAGAAGTCCAAACAACCCACTTCTATCATAGATGTGAGTCACAAAGAATATTACCAGCTTCTGAGTGGCAGCAAGAATTTACTGAATGGTAGAATGAGAATTTGGGAAGAAATCTAAAAAATGATAATCCTACTTGTCTCCCCCTGCAGGAAAAAAAAAAACCTTCATCCTTAAAGTTGTTTGTTTGTTTCAAAAATATACAGGTAGGGTAGCTAGGTGGCGCAGTGGATAGAGCACAGGCCCTGGAATCAGGAGGACCCAAGTTCAAATCTGAACTCAGATATATAACACTCACTTGCTGTGTGACTCTGGGCAACTCACTTAACTCCAAATGCCTCACCAAAAAAAAAAAAAAAAAATGTACAGGTATAAATACTTTCTTATGCTTTGTGATATAAAATTTTGCGTAGTACAATTTCTGTCTAATGTAGTAATCCAAACAACTCATATTCTTTTTTTTTATAACATACTACAGTTTATCCTGTACCTTGCCCAGAGTAATTTGGTTTGGTAGGAAATACTAGTATGATTATCCTTATTTTATATATGAGGAAACTAAGTGCCTGCAAGAGGTTGAGTCACTGGTCCATAATTACATAGCTAGTCAGTTTCAGGACTGTAACACAGAGTTCAGTGATTTTTCCATTTGAGAGAACCTGCAAAAGTAAACCTATTTTTTTCTTTAACTAGGGTGGGGAGAAGGTCTGTGATAGCAATTGTATAGGGTTTTTTTTGTTTTGTTTTGTTTTGTTTTTAGTATGAATACAGGTATGGAATTTCCCTCCACATATATAAATCAGCAATTTCTTTATAGCTTTCAGTCTTGAAGAGTTATGTAAAGCTCTGACATGCTAAGTGGCTTACTCAGTGTCAAACTACCAGTATGTGTCAGAGGCTGGACACCATTTAGATCATCCTGGTGCTAGGGCTTGCCCTCTATCCACTACCCCATGATGCATCACACATCATTCTATGATAATTTAGTAAATCTAATTGCATTGCCAAAGGCAGATTGTTTTGACTACAGAGACAGAAAAGAGCTTTAAGAATTAGATTTCAAAAGTTAGAATACAAGAATGAAGTTGTAAGCCTTTCATTACACATTGCTTTTATTGATAAAATTCAATGTAGTGTGATGAAGCAGATAATGTCCCTTCCTTACATCACAAAGAATACCTTTAATTTTAAATTAAACTTAATATTCTCTTCAAGTATCTAATCAAAGCATTATGGCACAATTAAGAATGTAGCAATTGACATATTATGTAGTCAAATACAAATGAATAGAACATGGTCCAAATATTTTTTAAGGATGTGAGAACATCTATTGTCAGACTAGAGAACACACAAAGAGAATTTGATTTTAAGATACATATTCCATGTTGAAATGTGGGACTTCAACAACAAAAGGTGATACAAATTCTCAAGCAGTATAATCAGCATCATTTGAGAGTCATTGAACATCAAATGGAAATAGAGGAAGAGAGGCAGAAGGGAACAAACATTTATTAAGTGCCTACTATGTGCTGAGTGCTTTTCAAATATTATCTCATTTGATCCTCACAACAACTCTGGGAGGTAGGTGCTATTATTATTCCCATGTTACAATTAAAGTAGATTGAAGGTTAAGTGGCATGCCTAGGGTTACATGGCTAACAAGCGTCTGAGGCTGATCTCAGGTCTTCTTGACTCCAGGCATGGAACTTTAACCCATGTGCCACCTGGCAGTAATATAATAGGAAAAGAGCTTAGGAATGTGCCAAAGTAGTAGAATGTTGAAGGGACATGTGATAGCTGTCATATGAAAAAGAGATTTGACTTATCCTACTTGGCTCCAAAAGGAAAAACTAGGGCAAGCAAACAACATTTAACTGCATACTATTTGGTAGGCACTGTACTAAGGGTTGGAGATACAAATACAAACAACAACAAAAAAAGATAGTTCTTACATTCAAGGAGCTTACATTCTAATGGGAGAAGACATCACATAAAGGGAATTGGATGAAGGTTGTAGGTAACCTGCAAGGAGGGAAGAGGTTGATGACAAAGTCCTCCTGAGAGTCAAAAACACAGACATGGCTGCCCTGGCCCATTCCCAAAACTGAGGTCACCAAAAGTAACTCACTGATAAGAGAAAGACAACAGCATAGTAAATGGAAGTTCCAGCATAAGAAAACCCTAGACACTGAGAAGGAAAGGGAAGAAGGAGGGGCCAATGACAAAGTCCTCCAGAAAGTCAGAATGTATTCAGGAGAGAAGCAGATCCAAAAGTTGAGTGGGCAACCAGAGGAGGTAGTAGAGTGTACATGACCAAAGGTCTTCAATTAAGGTTTGATGACAGGTTATCAGATGACTACTATTTAAATTAAAGTTGGATTAGATGCCCTCTGAGGCCCCATTTAACCCTTAGATGCAGTAATTTCATTTGACTAATTTTATTAAAATATGCTACCTTTTGTTTTAGTATATAAGGCCGTTCTCATGATGCCAATAGGATTCCCCATGAACTAGGATAACTCCTGTCCCAAAGCTCATTGATATGAGGCTTTTTCCCTATTGGTGAAGCTGAAAGCACTATGCTGTGTGAGGGATGGGACAGACTAGGAGAGGAGCAAGAGCTTCAGTTCTCAGCTGGTCCCTTTAGAGACTCTCCAAAGGAAAGTCACCTTTGACTCCTCCTTCAGGACTCCTTAGGGCCACTTCCTTTTGGGACTCTCAGAGTATCAGTCCCTTTCAGAACTCTCCAAGTAAGAGTCATCTTCAAGCATCAAGTCTGCTTCCAGCTTCAAGAGAGAAAATGGAAAAGGCCAATCCGACTTTAGGCTGCTAAAGGAAAAGACTGGGAAGATATGAGAGGAGCTGGCAGTCTGCATCATGTTTCTATATCCAGTTTGCTAATCCACAGACTTCAGTGAATTTTCCCTTATGCAAGATCAAGGACACTCTTTCTTGGTTGAGCTGAGTTATCTCAATCCTAATGGGACAGCTCCTTCACTCTGTATTGTCTGGTATATATTTTCTTATGAATACCTTCTCTGACTTCTGTTTTTCTATGATTTGGATAAATGGACTCCTTTTTTGCTGTGTGTTCATTATGGAATTGGTTTTAAGTAGAACAGGGGACAAGTCTTGTATATAGATCTTGGAATCCTCAAAATGATGAAGCAATAAGAGGTTATGATGGAACCCAATCATATCCCCTAACTGAGCAATATTTAAGGGAACAGATAGATATACTTCTAACCTGCTAACCCTTCTCTCTGAAGAAAGCAGAATGGTGGCCTCTGACTCAAAACTCTTGCTTTACCTCCTGGTATAAATGAAAATCTCCCTTGGAGAAAAAGAGGGAGAAGAAACTAGAGATGTCTATTCTGCCTCCATTCAAGCCACATAGCAACAGCCATCTTCTTAGACATGGAGTTCTCATTATACATGTGGGGCCTTTCCCACTCCTCTACTCACTCTTTATGCTAGTTTTTTTCTTTGTATCCTCAGGATCTATCAAAATGCCATGTTCATAATAGAAGCATAATAAATACTTGTTGAAATGATTTTAATAAGTTTTTTTGGTAAGAGTCCATGCTTACTATTTCCTCACTATGGTCTTCAGTTTCCTATTCTGTAAAATGAAAGATTTGAACTAAATTATCTCCAAGGTTCCTTCCAATTCTATATTTGTGATGGTTTATGATTCCATGTAACCCTTTGAGATATGGTGCCTATCTCTTCTTTTCCAGGAAACCTTCTGTGATTAACTAAACCCCACTTCAATCACTGCTTTGCTCTAAATTTCATCACTCACATATTCATTGTTATCCAGACATTTATTCAAAAGATGATATTTACTTTTTTCATTGTTCACTTACTTTATGTATCTGTGAATCTTCCTCCTGATTTATCTCTTCCCTTAAATTGTAAGTTTCTTGGGAGTCAGGACCTTTATTTTATTTCTTTTGTGTCCTTTTGGTAACAACTAACAATGAGAAGATGCTATGTTAGCATTGTGGGAGTCAATGAGCAGATCTTTTAGACTGAGTCTTTAGTCATGTCTTTCTTAAGTTAACTAAAGTATTAAATGTATAATATATAAACCATAGGGATAGACTCACTCATACAATGTGTCCAAATTGTATTCCCCTTTATGAAGTACTGTGCCAGAGTACCATCCTGAATTCCTTCTTCAGCTTTATCCAAGAAAGTGAAGAAAAAGTGAAGCCACAAATCTGAGTAGCAGGATAATAGGAAACCAGTTCAGCTCAGCTACCTACTGTCAAGTGTGACCATGGCAAATCATGTAACCTCTCTTGGCCTCAGCTTCCACTTTTGCAAATTGAGGAGACTAATCTAGATGTCCTCTGAGCTCCTTTCTGACTCTAAATTTATGATCCTATCAAACCTTTCATTTAGCAGATGAGGAAACAGATGTCTAGATCAGTATAAGCAACTTACCCAAGATAACACATCATATTATTTTTGGAGATACTGAAATCCAGGAGTCCTGATGCCAAGTCCAATTCTCTTTAGGTTATACCACTTTACTTTTGACTAACTTTATCCTGTCACAGTCACATGCTAACAACAACTACTGCCACTGATGTTGAATCTGAATTTAAAGGGCAAGACCTCTGACTACATTCTATTGTGTTGACATCTAGAACTAACAAATTTTAAATACCACATAGTCATCTTTCAAGAACTTCAATTAGCATATACCAAATATATTATATCCTGAGCTGAGCTTGCCTTGCAAATCAGAAATGTTTTGACTCAAATCATGCCAAATAACTTTATATTTGCTTATTTCTTTTTTTGTCATGATTATTTCTAACCCACATAAAACTAGCTTCTATCTTTTTTTTTGAACATGGCAATGTTTTTCCTAAGCAGCATTGTGATTTATTTTTGTTTTTCTGGGTTTCAATTGCCACAATGATATGGAATTAAAATGTACAGCTTGCTTCAAGGCAAAATGCTGTTGTTTTAAATGAAAAACGATCAACTGTTACCATTAGCAGACAATGAAATTTGAATTAAATTTTAAGCTTAATCAAGAATCAAAGGAAAACAAAACTATTTAAAAAAAAACAACCCAGCAGGCTTTGGAGCCACCAAATAAACTGAAACCTTTTATCATCATCTTATATTTCTGCATAATATTTCTAGTTGGTTGATAGTATTTGTGTCTGTTATGTGCAAGGCATCTGTGTCTCACTACAGTTATTCCTATGAAGTGATAGCTCAAAAGAATTAGGAGACATGGTTTCCTACCCCTGAGGAGCTTACATTTGAGTAGAGTGTATAGACAAATTAAAAAACCTAAGATTATATATCAGCATATGAAAAATAATGATAAATTATTTTTGTATCAAAATGAAAAAAATCATTCTCTACAAATTTTGAACCAAACATTTTAAATGGAAAAGAATACAAATACCTTTTTAATAATTTCAGGTTCAAAGTTCTTACAGAGCAATATGAAAATCCAAACACATATTTAATAACTAGTTAAAAGGAAATAATTAGTCAATTAGACTTTGTTAAGCACCTACTAAGTACCAGGCACTGTGCTAAGTGCTTGGGATACAAAGAAAGGCTAAAAAAATAGTTCCTCCTCTCAAGGAGGTCATGGTGTAATGGGGGAGATAACAAATAATCAATTATGTACAAACAAGATATATACAGGATAAACTGAAGATATTTTTGGAAGGCACTAAGTTTAAGGAGAACTAGGAAAGGATTCTTGCAGAAAGTAAAACATTAGGTAGGACATGAAGGAAGTCAGGGAAGTTAGGAGACAGAGATGACTACAGGAATGACACCAAGAAGAATAACAATAATAAGAATAGTAATAATAATATTATCAATAATAATATTGGTTGGATTTATCTAGCACTTTAACGGTTACATAGTGCTTTGTGGAAATAATTTCATTTGATTCTCACAACTTGATAAGGCAGGTAGTAACTATATTCATCTCCATTTTATAGATAAGAAAATTGAACATCAGTGAGTTGAAATAACTTACTGAGGATTATACACCTCATAAGTGGCAGAGTTAGGACTTAAATCCAATACTTCTGCCTCTAGAGCTAATACTCTTTCAGCTATATAACAATATACCTCCTGGAAATCATTGGAAAACTCTTTGGCAATCTGGGCATATATGTTTAAAAGCCTAAACAAATTTGTGATCATTGTATTCAATGAACTCACATTGACATAACATGCATTCCTTGCATATCCAAATAAATCCGGTCCAAACCTGGAACTAAGAAGGAGGCCAGATAGGTCAAATACCTAGGGTTTAACACTAAGGAAGTACAATTAGAGATGCATTCTAGCAACCTGACCCCAAATCAGTGCAAACAATGAATCCCCTGGTGTGGTCACGTATGTTTGAATTTGCACTAATTGAAGTTATAATTATGTAAAATATGATCATTGGTTCTAACTCAATGGAAATATGCAGTGTGAATTTAAATGATGCAGACATTTCAGAGAATTTTTTATTCACACTAATTGAAACATAACTATTTTTTATTTTAGTGAAAGAAAATTCTTTCCCATAGCACAGAAGCATTTATTTTGCCATAAGTTACCACAGGTGTGCCAGTTAAAACTAAAGCCTTCTAGTGAACAGTAACACACAAGGGGAGCAATTTACAAATCTTGCCTGGGGCACACAGATCCCTTGTCCCTGATCTGGTCTAGCCCCTAGAAGTAGTTAGCCTGCTAAGTAATTCAAAGCCTTGGATAGTGTTAATTGGAACCAGTGAAAGTAGACCCACATGACATTACGTGGCTCCATTACAAAAGGCATAGGAGTTTTCCAGAAAGCAGGATTGCTTCAGGCTGTCCTAAAAGAATAAGTTTTCCCAGAACAGAAAAGAGGGGTCACAAAAGTTGATAATATTGTGAATCTTAATGTCTGAATAGCAAAACAGTTTTTTAATAAATAATGAAAACAGTGAGACTTTTGCTTAATCCAGATGAGAATAGGACAAACAGAGAGGAACATGGAGCAATTATGCCAGTCAAATTAAAAGTCTACTTTTTACAAGATCATTCTCTACCAAAATAGCTATATTTGTTCACAATAAAAACAATTCCTGAAACAATACTCATTGTTTATTTAATCATTTGGGTAATGACTAAATAAATCATGGCTTGCCAACATAATGCCCTATTCTTTCTGTATTGAGTATTCAATATTGAGTAGCTAGCTATTTCAGAACCTCACACATCTTGGGTTTGCAAACCTGCTAAACATTTTTCTTCTATCCTTTTGAATGTAAGAATCATTTTACTTGTCAGAGAAAACTACTCAAAAGTTGAGTTCAGCCTGGTTCATTAAGCCTATTATATTATCATCATCCAATATTGTATTGCAGAATACAATATTGTAAAAAAGAATAAAAAGAAATATGGAAAGACATGCAACAATACAATGCATTAAATATATTCGTGTTTATAGTGACATGCAGCAAGAGAAGATGCATTGACAATAATTATGTTAAGTGTATGGGTGTGCTTATGTAGACCCATGATTTCATTGGTATAGGGAGCTCCCAGGAGGAGATCTCATCTGTCAAAGGAGATCGATAACTTTTTTTTTCCCCTGCAACTTATAGTCTTAGAGCACTGCCTGGGGTTCTGAATGGTTTGCCCATAGTCACACTCAAATGTGTCTGAGGCAGAAAGAGAACACATTGGATGACAGAGTCAGGATCTGAAAGTAAAAACAATCCCAACTGTGAGGCCAGTTTTCTATCCACCATGCCATTGTGCTTAATATGTCTAGTTCTGTTGTCTTGTTGTCATTCTCTATAATGAAATTAGTGATTGTTTCTAGGATTTATTCTTTGACCCACTCATTCTTTAGGATTAGATTATTTGGTTTTCAATTAATTTTAATCCATTTTTTCATGGCCCTTTATTGAATGATCTTAAAAGGATACATTTAATATTTCTGATTTTCTGCATTTGGTTGTGAGGTTTTTGTGACCTAATGCATACTCAATTTTTGTATAGGTGCCATGTACCACTGAGAAAAGGATACATTCCATTTTATTCTTATTCAGTTTTGTCCAAGTCTAATCATATCTAACTTTTCTAAAATTCTATTCATATCTTTACTTTCTTTTGGGTTAGATTTTTCTAGTGCTGAGAGGGTAAAGTTGAGGTCCCCCACTAGTATAGTTTTACTATTTCCTCCTGTAACTTAATTAACTTTTCCTGTAAGAATATGGTACCATTTAGCAAAATGTAGTTTCCTTCCTTACCTCTTTTAATTGAAACTAATTTTGCCTTTGCTTTGTCTGAAATCATAATTGCTATTCATGCCTTTTTTTTTTACTTCAGCTGAAGCATAATAGATTCTGCTCCAGCCCCTTACCTTACCATGTGTGTGTGTGTGTGTGTTTCAAGTATTTTCTTGAAAACAACATATTGTTGGTCGGTTTTTAATCCACTCTGCTTTCTGCTTCTGTTTTATGGGTGAGTTCATCCCATTCACATTCAGAATTATGATTACTGTGTATTTCCCTCCATCCTATTTTTCCCCTGGTTTATTCTCTCTCTGTCATTCTCTGTCTCTCTCTCTCCCTCCTTTCACCCTGTCCCTCTTCAAAGTGTTTTTTTCCTGACTATTGCCTCCCCGTATCCACCCTCCTTTCTATCACCCCGTCTTCTCTTATTTCCATCCCCTACTATTTCCCTATAGAGTAAGATATATGTCTACACCCAACTAAGTGTGTATGTTATTCCCTCTTTCAGCCAATTCTGATGAGAGTAACCTGATGAGAGGTTCAAGTATTGTCCAACACCACCACCACCCATTTCCCTCTCCACTATAAAAGCTTTCCCACACCTCTTTTGTGTGAGATGATTTACTTCATCCTATCTCCCTCTTCCCCTTTCTCACAGTGCATTCTTCTTTCTCATCCTTTAATTTTGATTTTTTTTAATATTATCCCATCATAGTCAACTCACACCTATGCCTTCTGTCTATGTATACTCCTTCTAACTGCCTAATAATGATAAAGTCCTTAGGAGTTACAAGTATCATCTTCCCATGTAGGAACATAAAAAAAATAACTTTATTGAATCCCTCATGATTTCCATTTCCTGTTTACCTTGCTGCTTCTCTTGTCTTGTATTTGAAAATCAAATTATCTGTTCAGCTCTGGACTTTTAATCAGGAATGCTTGAAAGTCCTCTATTTTGTTAAATAACCATTTTTTCCCCTTAAAGGACTTAATTTCACTGGGCAGGTGACTCTTGGTTGTGATCCTAGCTCCTTTGCCTCCTGGAATATGATTATTCCAAACCATCTGATCCGTTAATGTAGAAGCTGCTAGATCCTGTGTTATCCTGATTATAAGTTCCTTGATATTTGAGTTATTTCTTTTTGGCTGCTTGCAGTAGTTTTTCCTTGACCTGGAAGCTCTAGAATTTGGCTATAATATTCCTGGCAGTTTTCATCTAGGGATCTTTTTCAGGAAGTGATCAGTGGATTTTTTTGATCTCTATTTTACCCTCTGGTTCTGGGATATCAGGGCAGTTTGTTTTCCTTGGTAATTTCTTGAAATATGATGTCAAATATGATGTCTTTTTTATCATGGCTTTCAAGTAGCCCAATAATTCTTAAATTATCTCTTCTCTATTTTCCAGACTAGTTTTTCCCCCAATAAGATATTTCACATTTTTCCTATTTATTTCTTTTGATTTTTTTAAAAAAATTGCTTTTGTGTTTCTCACAGAGTTGGGCTAATAGCTTCCACTTGCCCAATTAAATTTTAATGAATTAATTTTTCAGTGAGTTTTTGTACCTCCTTTTTTTCCTTGGTCAATTCTACCTTTTATGATGTTCTTTTCTTCATTGAATTTTTGTACATCTTTTTTTTCCCAATTTTTTTGTACTTTCTTTACCAAGTTGTTGACATTTTTCATGATTACCTTGCATCACTCTCATTTCCTTTCTCAATTTCTTTCTCTGTTTCTCTTATTTGTTTGCTTTTTAAAATCTTTTTTGAGCTCTTCCAGGAATTCTTTTGAGGCTGTACACCAATTCATCATTTTCTTTGAGACTTTGCATGTAGACATTTTGATATTATTGTCCTTTTCTGAGTTTGTATTTTGATCTTCCGTCACTGTAGTAACTTTCAAAGCTCAGGTTCTTTTTTTTTCTTTTTTTTCTTTTTTCTTTCTTTGCTTTTTTTCCCTTTTTTCTTTTTCTTTTTTTTTGTCATTTGTTCATTTCAGCTTTATGCTAAAATTAAAATCTACTGCTGGCATGGTTGGGCCCCTGTCCCAAGCTTCAGGCTTTTTGTGCTGCTGTTTTCAGAGCTAAGTCTGGAGACCTGTAAGTTTTCACTTCTTCCAAGGTGGTATAATCTAAAGAGAGACTCTCCTGGCCTGCACTCTGCTCTATGAGTGACCTCAAGCTCTCTTTTCTGTCCTGGAAGTGTGACCAGAGTCCCAGCTCCCCTATGGCTGAAAGCTCTACGGTGCTAGTGCTTCTCTTCACTCTGGGATTGAGACCTAGATCCCTGTATAGGCAATGCAACACAGTCCAATATATATATATATATATATAGAGAGAGAGAGAGAGAGAGAGAGAGAGAGAGAGAGAGAGAGAGAGAGAGAGAGATACATATATACACATATATATTGGTGAGGCAGTCAGAGTTAAGTGACTTGACCAGGGTCACACAGCAAGTAAATGTCAAGTTCACATTTGAACTCGGGTCCTCCTGACTCCAAGGCCAGAGCTCTATCCACTGCATCACCTAACTGCCCCAGTAATTTCCTTCTGATCAGTTGTCAGGCCACCTTACTGTTTGTGGGCTGAATACCATAAGTTGCCTCAGCTGATTCAGTTACTCCCCCCCACCAAAATGTGTTTTGGCTTGCTGAGGACTAGTCTGCTGCTGGTGGCTTGCCATCGTGGTACCTATTGCTGGAATGCACTCCACTCTCACCCCAGCAAGTTTGACCTTTCCCGTTAACCTTCTAAGTTGTTTTGGGTTGCAAAATTGTTTAGTTCTGTCCTTTTGTTGGTTCTACCACTTCAGAATTTGTTTTGAGGCATTGTTTTTTAAATTTTTTTTAGAGGGGAATTTGAAAGAGCTGAGGCAAGTCCCTGTCTGTACTTCACCATCTTGGCTCTGCCTATGGAGAATTTTGCTTGTAACAGAATTATAAAGTATTATATAGAAGAAAAAGAGAACAGCTTACAGAAGTAAGCTGGATATTTTGGCTATTTTGTCAAAATTAAAAGTACATTTTTTCTAACCAAGTACAAATAATTTTTTGTGTATAGTTTTATATTCAATGATTTTTTTGACAGTTGTTGTAGAATGGATAAGCTGTTTAAGGGCAGGAATTGTTTTCCAAATCCTTAGCACCTAGCGTAGTGCCTTTAATGTGGAGGTAGCAATTCTATGCCAAATGAATAAAACCAATCATTTCTATTAGATTTTTTTAAAGCAGTTTACAGAATCATATTGTCTCAGAGTTGAAAGGGACCTTACAAGCCATTAGTCCTGCCTGAATCTGAACAGGAATCCTTTCTGCAATAACCCTAACAATTGTTCTTCCATCCTTCATCTGGTGTACTCTAGTGAGAGGAAACCCAACCCTTAGCATACTATTTTCAGAGTAGCTCTGAGTATGAGGGGAAAAAAATTCCTTATATCAAGCCTAAATTTCCCCTGAAACTTCTACCATCCTCCCCTGATCAGGCACAAAAAAAGTATAATTCTCTTATACAAAATAAAAAAAACCTTCAAATATACTTGATTGTTATCGGGCATCCCCAAATTAATATCTCCAGGGACTTCAGCCTATCCCCAATGTGGTTTGTTCATTTCTCAATTCATTCTTGTTACTTTTCTCTAGATACCCTCAATATTTGTGCTAAAAATACCACCAAGAACTGAACCCAGTACTCCAGATGTGATCTAAGGCAAACTATTTTGATACTATCACTTTAATGGCTCTGTGTAACATGCTTTTTAATTGCATTAATTTTGGGGGTTTCCCTACTTATTTTAGCTTATCATGTACTGTATTGCTATGTTGTTTTTTTCTCAAATTGTTTTTGAACAATTTTTCAATTTGAATCCCCCCTCTTGTATTTATGCAGTTAACTTCTTAAACACAAGTTTAAAACTTAGATATCAAATTTCATCTTATTAGTCTAGCTATAACTTCTGAACTCTGACTCTCTCATCTGATGTTAGCTCTTTATTCCAGCCAGGTGTCATCTATAGATCTGTTAACCAAGCCATCTATGCTGTTACCTAAGTCTCTTAATTAAAATGTCAACCAACAGAGTGTCAAGCACTAATTCCAGGATCACTCTACTTTAGACTTCCTTCTGAAGTTAACATTGAGCCATTAATATCTAACCTACATTTTGGGTCGAGCCATTCAATCAGATCTATACATTCACCTAGCTTTACATTGTCAGACCCACATTTCTCCACCTTGTCCGCAATAGCATGGAAATTTTGAATATTTTTCTAAAATCTTGGTTGAATTCTATCTATGACATTCTCCTGATCTATGAATATATTAACTCATTAAAAAAAAGAAAAAGAATTTAGCCTATGACCTGCTCTTGATGTAGTTATATGGGTTTAGGTATTCATAGTTTTCTTTCCAGTAGTTAAAACATGGTAGATGCTTAATAAACTGTTCATTGACTGATTAATTATCAGCAATGAGCCATTTGATAACATTATCCTGATTTTTTTCCAGGAATTGGTTGCATAGTTGGCTTATAATTTGAGAGCTGAGGCAATGTTTGTCTTTTGCTAGCCTTATACCCGATTCTCCAAAAAAGACTGAATTAAAAAAAAACATTTATAGTGCTTATAATATGTACAAAGCATGATGACAAGTGGTGTAAATACAAATAGAAAAAACAAGATGTTACCTCCTTTCAAAGATTTCACATTCTAATATAGACACAAAAGTTTTAGGAAATTTCAGCGGCAAGTTACGTGGAAAAGTCTTTACGGTCCTTATGGTACACTAGAAAAGCAGACATCAATGGATCTTGTGGATGCCATTTCTACTGATAAAGCCAACTTCATATATATTGTTCAACAATCTGGCAGTGATGAAGACTTTGGTGATGAAAATGTTCTCTTCTGTGTCTTCCATACCTGTGAATGAGGAAGTGGGGGCTCTAAAAAAACACCTGTAAAGTTAGTTCCCAGATCTCATGTTCACAAGAACTGATTCTCTGAAACATGGCTAAGGGAGACAGATTGTGGACATATTAAAGGGTTTGGTGTTCCTGGGGCTTTGGAGATTACCTGACATTCAGTATCAGTTATTGGTTGGCAGTGATGGTCGGTATTAGTGGATGGCAGACAGCTTCTTCTTAAGGGTTACTCCCATCAATACTGGCTGTGGGGGCTGGGCTTGGAGCAGGTGTAGTGATCTGGGGACTTCCTTAAAACTTTCAAAAAATCTCTGACAGTCTTTCAGCAATCATACCTATTCATTAGTTCAGTGTTCTGGGATGTAGTTCATATAGGCCAGGTGATGTAAACTCATTGAAAACAGCTAAATATTATATTAGTCTTCTCACATATTTTTGGTTTATGCAATCTGCTAACCATTTTTGATTCTATCCTTTTGAATATAAATTCGTTTCTTCTTGGCCAATGTAACTGAGAAAGAATAAAAGTTGAGTAATTTAGTCTTTTCACCTTCATTTATTATTATCATCCTTTGCACCACCGCAAATCTGACTTCTGCCTTGAACACACTAAATAGTGAAATAGACCTGTGTTCTTCCTAATGTTATTATTCCTTCCAAGATGTAGATCACCATCTAAATGTGTGACCTTGGGCAAATCACTTAATCTCCCTGGGACTCAATTTCCTTTTCTATCAAATAAGGGAGTTGGATGACCTCTGTGGTTCCTCCCAGCTCAAGAGCTGTGATTCTCTCCTCTGATGCTTGCCCATACCATGAAATTCTTGTCTATGTATTTCCATAAGTTCACCACAGGGGGTCTGGCCAGAGTGTAAGGGCCTTTTCTTACTTTCTTTTCACATATTGAAGATATCAGTAGAGCAACCAGGGTATTTATCAGATATCCTTTGTTCTTGCTACATAACCATCCCATCTTCTTTTCCCATCATATATTCTTTGATGACATCCTTTACTACATTTCTTTTTGTAAAATATTGCACCCTGCTCACCCCCACTATACACCTCTCCACTGCCCTCTGTTATTGTTGCTGTTGTTCAGTTGTTTCAGTCATGTCCAACTCTTCATGACCCCATTGGGATTTTCTTGGCAAAGATACTAGAGTTATTTGCCATATTCAACTTTAATTCTTCAGAGACTAATGTTCCATGACTCAGAGGTAAATAACAAACCTTCCTTCAATCATTTCTGCCTACTGGTCTACTTCATTCTGGACCTAAGCAAAGTGATTCTAATCTTTTTCCATGATAACTCTTCAAATATTTGAAGGCAGCAATAAGAATCCAGTCTTTCTTTCCCCCAAGCCCATTATAAGCCATCTCCTCTCTAGGCAAGTGTTTTCTGATATGGAAAGATTAGGACTGGTGTTAGGGTCTCGTGGAAGCATAGTCTTTTGTGGCTTTCCTGAAAATCTGCTAAATGCTGCAGGTAATTTGCCTATTTGCCAAGTCTGTTCTCTGCTTAGACTTTAATTCAATTAAAAAAAATCAAGTGTCATTTATGGACAAGGTCCTGGTGTTATATACTTAAGAGACACAGAGGACACATAGTATAGTAGAAAAACTGAGGTTTTGGAATCAGAGTTCTCATCCCAATCTCCAATATTTATTCTCTTATGAACTATGGGCAAGTTACAACCTCTTTGGACCTCAGTTTCCTTGCATGTAGCACAAGGAAGTTGGACTAGATGAATTCTCATGTCTTTTTTCAGCTCTGCACCTGTGATCTTATGAAACATATCACATTCCCTTTTCTTAAGGAGCTTATGATCTAATGAGACACAGACACAAAAATATGATGAAATCAGAAAGAAAGAAATGATGTTTGAGAAATCAAAAAGGGGTAGCATTAAAGATACAAGGCAATAGGATTGGAGAAGGCCTTAAGGAGGAAGTATCATTTAAGCTAGGCCTTAAAAGAAGGGAAGAGTAGTAAAAATGGGGAAAGCTTTCTAGGATAGAAATAGATAATTCCCAAGGGAAGGAATAGGAAAAAAGTGTTCCAAATGATTAATACTTAGATAAATGCAAATTAGAGCAATTCTGAATTATACTTCATATCTATCAGATTGGCAAAGATGACCAAAAAAAGAAAAATGACAAATGTTGGAGGAGTTGTTTGAGAATTGGAATATTGATGCCCTATTGCTGGGCCTGTAAATGAGTACAAGTATTCTGGAAAGCAAATTGGAATTATACACAAAAAGTTACTAAGTGGAGCATGTTCTTTAGCCAGTCATATCACTGCAGGCCTATACTCAAAAGAGAAGAAATAGGAAAATATCCAATATATACAAATATATTCAGACAAGTTCTTTTTGTAGTACCAAAAAAAAACCCTGCAAACTAAAGGAATATTGTCTGTCATTTGAGGGATGGTTGAATAAGTTGTAGTAAATGAATTCAATAGAAAGCTATTGCCCTGTAAGAAAAGTTTATAGATGATTTCAAAAAGATATAGAAAGACTTACATAAACTGATTCAGAGTCAGATATGCAGAACCAGAAGAACAATTTGTATTTAAACATCAATATTATACAAATGAAGGCAGCTAGGTGGCTCAGTGATTGTGTGCCAGACCTGGAGTCAGGAAGACTCATCTTCCTGAGTTCAAATCCAGCCTCACACAGTGACTAGCTGTGTGACCTGGCAAAGTCACTTAACCTTGTTTGCTCACCTGTAAAATGATCTAGAGGAGGAAATGGCAAACCACTCCAGTATCTTTGCCAAGAAAAATTCAAATGGGGTCACAAAAAGCCAGACACGACTGAAAAGTGACCAATTTTGGAGGTTTTTACAAACCAATGAAGAATGAAATAAGCAGAAGAACAGTTTGTACAATATCAACACTGTAATGAAAAACACCTTTGAAAACTGTAAGAATTATAATCAATGCAATGACCATCCATGATTCCAGAGAAATATATATATGTATATATATGTATAGTTAGTCACCATCTTGTTAGTTTTGCTTAATTGTTTTACTGTGTTAAAAGAGAACTCCTCGAAGTGGGGATAATCTGTAAAGGTTTTAATGTAAAAACAAATTAATAAAATAAAATAAAATAAATCTTTGCATCTTGAGTTAGTCTATCTTGTATTGTTTAAATTGGAAAGGTAGGGCCAAAAGATTTTACAAGGATTTTTCAGCTGGGGGGGGGGCAGTCTCACACCCCTATGCTCCACGTAACTGTAACTTTGAACAGGTACTTCTCTAAAAATTTCCTGTTATCTGGTGTTAATTTGTCCAAGTGTCAGCAGTCAGTAAACAACATCTTTCTCTTTCTTACAGATAGCTTTCTACTTGCTATTCTTGTTCACTACCTCTGGGCTCTAAGGCACCCAATATTCCCAAGTAACATATTGGGGAAAACTAAGTGCACAATCCAGGGAAGCAATTAAAAAAAAACTTTCAGAACATGCCCCCAAACACAATAAATCAAGGTAACATAATGGAGAAAACTGGGAGTGGGGGAAATGGGGAGGACTGAAGCAATTAGACTGGGAGGGGAGAAGGGAAATAGAAATGATAATAAAGAATTAGATAACTGTGGTGCAGTTTGACTAAAAGAAGTTTAAAATTTCAAAAGAATTGAACTAGAGGAATTAAGAAACTGATTAGAAAATATACCATAGAGTTTCTCAGGAATAAGCTACCCAGAAGACTGTAAAGTTTTAAAGTTATTTTTAAAGACCATGAACAATAGCCTCAGGTAACCTCAACCATGTCAGAACTGATCAACCTAGCCCCATCTTAAGAATCTTTTAGGTGCCCCTGTTGGCTATTTTAGTGCAAGTGTCCAAGATCAGACTAGATGACATTTCAAGGTCCCTTCCAGTCTTAGGGTTTTTCTTGTAATTATAGGATGGTAATCCTTCTGCCAAATGAAAGGTGGACAAAAACAAAATATTTAAAATGTGAGTTTGTGTCAGAAACTATTTGCCAAGTTCATAACATTCAGTAAATAAGGACTTACAGAAATGCTCCTCATCTTAGTCACAGTACACTAAATAATCAGTTTGGAGGTGGATGATCTAAAATCTAAATACCCATACAATTATAGAACACCCATGGAGTAACAGGGGAAAATAAACACTACTAAATATTTATTGATAGACAACATGGCATGTTGGATGAAGGGATGGTATTGGAGATAGAAATGCCTGGATTGAAGTCTTACTTTGGATAACCTATCTCTATGTCACTCTGTACAAGTCATTTTAACTTTTCAGTTCCCATACATGTTTTGAAACTGTTACACATAAGCTTCTAAACTACATCCATGGTGTGATCTTCTGTGGAGTTCCTTACATGGATGAAATCGCAGATGTGGAAATAATAATATTTTTAAAAAATATTTTGCCACTTTGGACTCCTCATTTTAGGGATGGTAATGTGATGAAATAAAGGAAGTGTTAATGAAATACTAGAGGAATTTTGAATATTCATTCAGTTCAATGAAAAACATATGTGTATATACAGAATATGCATTTACACACATCTTTTATGTGTAAGACACTGTACTAGGCTCTGGCGAGACAGAGAACGACAGTAACAGTACCTATTCTCAAGGTGCTTAGAAAGGAGAGGGAGACAATGTATACAAGGACAGTTATAACATAAAGTAGAGTGTATTAGGGACAAAGAAATCCAAAACAAGTAGTCTGGTGAAATTTGAGGATGGAGACAATGCCTCAGCTAAGGGGATTAGGAAAGGATTTGGACTAGAAAGTGGTCAACCCAAGCTGAATCTTGGAGGGTAGGGAGAACAATTTAAAAGTTTATTTCCCCCACCACCCACCCTGGTCCCTCCGCCCCCAGCACATTTTGGGAGCACATAGCAGTTGCTACCATTCAATATTACCTGTAGGTTAAAACCTTCCCGAAATGAGTGGTAATATGGATATATATGCAAAGTAACAGTACATGAGATGTGCATTCATACGTTTTCCTATCTTTCCTGACCTTTTGCTGTATCTTTTCCATAACACAAGGAAGATTTTGCAGAGTGAACATAAAAGGATCTGTGTTGCTTTGAATTATTTTCAACTTAAATATTTATGCATCATCTAATTTTGTCTTTGCTTAGTAAGTCACCTGAATCAGGATTGCAAAATAGAATGGGCCCAGTGGGCCACAGCTTGTCTTCACTGTTGTACCCATGAGTAGGGCTTTCACCTCCAACTTGGACTTAAGAGGGCCCTCAGCAGACTGGGCTGACCAACTATACCAAACAGAGGCATAGCTTCTAACTGTTGGCTTTGACTTGAAAATGACTTCTATTTAAATAAATTGCCTACTGCCTAAAATAGCAAAAGAATGCTTGTGGATCAAGTAGCATTCAGCAAATGAATGAAAGACTTTCTAAGTTTTCTTACTTGCTTCCCAGAAAATGAAACTTGCTAGAGTGAGGTATAGATGAGTTCTTAAAAAAGGAAGAAAGGAAGGAAGGAAGGAAGAAAGGAAGGAAGGAAGGAAGAAAGGAAGGAAGAAAGGAAGAAAGGAAGGAAGGAAGAAAGGAAGGAAGGAAGAAAGGAAGGAAGGAAGAAAGGAAGAAAGGAAGAAAGGAAGGAAGAAAGGAAGAAAGGAAGGAAGAAAGAAAGGAAGAAAGACAGAAAGGAAGGAAGAAAGGAAGAAAGGAAGGAAGAAAGAAAGGAAGAAAGACAGAAAGGAAGAAAGAAAGGAAGAAAGAAAGGAAGAAAGAAAGAAAAAGACTCCAGGCTTACGAATTCATGAAAACCCAATTCTAATACTAATATCCCTTTGTAACTACATGACAACTTCTAAGTCTCAATTTTCTCCTCCATAAAATTATTATGGATTTATAAATGAACTCATTGCAAATTCTCTGAATGAGAAATAGTACTGACCTTTCTTAGTATTATGAAGGAAAAATAATCAGCAGATAAACATCAATTGAGAGAGTACTGGACACATACTAAGTCTCCTTAATAAGTAGGATCAGAGAGCCCTGGAAAAAGTGAAAACATTTTGTTTTTACATCATTTTCATTTTCATATATCTCCTTCTCTCTCTCATTCCAGACAGCCATCTTTTGTAACATTTTTTTTAAATCCATTTAGCAAATATAGCTAATATTTCAACATTACATGCATTGTTCCATACCCATAATCCACCTTTGCAAAGGAGGCAGATTGGTACATTTTTTTAAAAATATCTTTTTATCTCAGGGTCAGCCTTGGTTATTAGTTACACACCATTCATTTGTTGTTATTCTTCCCATTTACATTGTTTTAATCACTATGTACATTAATTTTCTGCTTCTCCTTGACTTTGGTTCATTATACTCATATCCCCATTACTCCCTGTATTTGTCACATTCATCATTTCTTTTTTTTAATTTTAAATTCACATTCATCATTTCTTACAATTTTATAATTTCTCACAATTATAATCCATGTAATTTCATTACATACATACATACATGTATCACTATTCAGTCATTCTTGGTCTACAGGCATTTTTTTTTGCTTCTAATTCTTTGATACAATAAAATGTCATGCTGGACCTTTAAAAATTATGGCAACAGAGGCTCAGGACATAATGATACCCTTATGTCCCTTGACTCATCAACCTCAATACATGTATATCCAATATTAATGATCCTCACATTGGAAAAAGGAGAAATCATGGACCACTATGCTGGCTTATAAACTGGGAGACCAATGACTCACCTCTAGTCTATGCATAATATGACTAAAACTATTTAACAAACATAAGGCAACATACAAATATTGAGAATTACTATAATTAAAATATAATACTCATCATTGGTCACAATGCTGTCATTACTAAAAAAAATTTTTTTCATTATATGACCATGCTGCCTAATAACCAACAGTGGTTCCTACTTGTCTTTAGGATCAAGTTTAAATTACTCAGCATGGTGGTTAAAGCCTTGAATCATCAACTTCTTCCTTATATTTTTCCCTAATTCTGTCTTGTGCCTTATCTCCAAATCTTGCTCATTCTTTTCAGTCTACTTAACATCTCCTGTTCTTCAACTACTCTCTGGATTTCTTATACTCTGTAGCACATACGATAAGGTTTTTATTGTTGCTCATTATTTTGTCAACCAAATTATGTTGTTGAGTTGTTTTAATCATGTCTGACTCATTGTGAACCCATTTAGGGTTTTCTTGACAAAGGTACTGGAATGATTTGCCATTTCTTTTCCAGTTTATTTTACAGTTGAGGAAACTGAGGCAAACAGGGTTAAGTGACTTGCCCAGGGACACACAGCTAGTAAGTGTCTGAGGCCACATTCGAACTCATGAGAATTGGTCTGATTTCAAGCCCAGTCCTCTATCTGCTGCACCACCTAGCTGCCCGACCAAATTATAAATTCTTTGAAAAGGAGAGTAAAGTGTACTATTACCACCACCACTACTACTACTACCCCCACTACTACTGCCACTACTGTTAATTCAATCCAATCCAATAAAAGTTTATTAAGTCTGTACTAGCACTGGGGATACACTAATAAAAAGGAAGACAGTCCCTGCTCTCAAAGAGATTAAAATCTAAAGAAACAGACAATAAATAAAAGAATACAAGGAGACACCAAAGCGTACCCAGCTCAGGGATATCTTGTTCCAAGCAGTTGGAAACAGGGAAGACTGCAAATGCAAAGTAGTGTGAGTTGAGTCCAGTTTCTGACCTCTATAAAGGCAGTCATTTAGAGGAGTTTATGCACTCCATCCTCCAGGCCTCCAATGGAAGGGGAGAAGAGACTGAGGGAGGTGGTTTCAAATAACATGTGAGTTAGCAGCCTGGTGGTGAATTTAGAAATGATGAATTTATCCTGGGAGGGGAGTCTTGTTCCATGGAGTTGAAACCAAACTGAACAGATGCAAAATAGTAACAGTCATAGTTTTACTACTACTGCTGCTTCTGCTGCTGCTGCTACTACTACTACTACTACTGTGTAACAATAATGATAACAACATAAAAAATAACATTTATATGATGCATTACATTTGCAAATACCTTTATATATGTTAACATATTTGATTCTCCCAAGCACCCTGAGAAGTAGATGCAATTATTATCCTCATTTTACAGATGAGGAAACTGGGACCAAGAGCTTGAGTGATTTGCTCAGGATCACATTGTTAGTAAATGCCTAAGGCAGGATTTGAACTCAGTTCTTCTTGACTGTTATTATACTCAGGGATTTGTGGCACATCGAACAGTGTTAGAAAAATAGATTGATTGTAAGATTGTAAAATTGTTGAATTGATTAGTAAACAACAGAGTGATGGGGATTAAAGGGATTTTTAAAAAAGTATAGGGCTGATGATTAAGAGATCTTGATTTCAGTCCTGGCTCTGGTGACCATGTGAAGAAGCTATTGTATATCTGTTAAAAATGAATTCAGTTTTTTTTGTTTTTCTCTGTTTCACCTTTATAAGCATGCAATACAGACATTAGACAATAGGAAAACCATTTAAACGTGCAATTATTTACATTGCAACCAAGACATTTAACATATAAAAATCTGTAAAAACAAACAAAAAAAAAACATTTCAGTTTCCTCTTCTATGTTTGCTTTCATTTTCTTTGCTTGTCTATTCGCCTCTGAATTATTTCCCCTATTTATAGAGAAAGTTTTTTAAGGTTCTTTTATGTCTTGTTTTCCTTCATAATAATGTAAGTTCTTTGAGGGTAAAGACTGTCTTTCTGCTTTTATGTATATTCCAAGCATTAAGCACAGAGCCTAGCACATCGTAAGCACCTAAAAAAGTGCTTAAAGTCTGACTCAAATTCACCACTTGAAAAAGAGTAACACTGTTATCTATGTCACACTGCTGTTGGCAAGAAAATATTTTGTGAAGTGTTATATAAATATGAGTAATTGGTTGTCAGTATATATATTATTTTTTACTTTCTTTCAGTTCAAAATAGATTACAGGAATATAGATTTAGCATTCAAAGGGTTCTCAGAGGTCACAATATCCAACCTTCTAATTTTACAAATAAGGAAACTGGGGCTACCAGAAGCTGAGTGGCTTGGCCAAAAATATACAAAAAATAAGCAGCCAATCTAAACTAAAAACAATAGAAATATACAAAGAGAGAAAGGATTAAATGTGGGGGTATTGTGGAAGTAAAAATGACAAAAATTAGCAACTGATTGGGTATATGGGCTTAAAGAAAGTGAGTAGACAAAGATCAATACTGGAGTTACAAGCCTGGGAGAGGAAAAGAGTCCTAGTGACCCCAACAGAAAGAAAAATTTGGAAGAGGGATAGGTTTAGGAGAAAAGATAATGAAATCTATTTTGGATATGTTGAATTGGAGAGAATAGGACATCTATTTTGAAATGACCAATGGGCAGTCAGTAATACAAGACTGACACTCTGGGGAGAAACTGGTACTAGATATATATTATAGCTCTATAACGACTGCATAGAAATGATATTTTAATCTATGTGAGCTAATGAGGTCACTTAAAAAAAGTGTGTGTAGATAGAGCAGAGAAGAGAATACTCAGGTAACCAGAGTTAAGGGACTTGATAATGCACAGGAGATTGAAGAGTGGACACAAAAGTAGAAGGACAAGCAGGAGAGAGAAGAATCACAAAAACTCAAAGCAAAGAGACTATCCAGGAGGAGAGAATGATCAAGAGTGTTAAATGCATCAGAGTTCAAGATGGATGAGGACTGAAAAAAATACCATCAAATTTACCAGTTAAAAGATCATTGTGTATTTTGGGAGAGTGGTTTCAGGTGACTTCCAGGGTGAGAAGCCAAATTGCAAAGGATTAAGGAGTAAGAAGTGAGAATGAAGAGGGAACAAGTACAACTATTTTTTTTTTCCCAAGGCAAGTGACTGAGAAATGGAAGGAGTTATAGGATGATGTCTTAAGGGGATAATAGGGTCTAATAAAGTTTTTTTCAAAGATGAAGGATGTGTGGGACAGAGACCACTACTCAAATTCAAAACAAAGACTTAGTTACCTTGAAAGCAGAAAGGAGTTTATTGCTTTCTCATAAGAAAGGGTACAGCCCCTGGTTGCCCTAATGACCAGAGCCAGGGATGACCATACCGGTACTCATTGCCCTAAAGGCACGGATCGGTTCCAGCTGGTTACAGAAAGCAAGGCTTATTCATATCCTAACACGAGTTCCTCCTCCCAAAACCCCCTTCCCCTTTATCCCATTGGCTTGGCTTCAGGGGGCACAATCTATTCACGGAAATCTTCCCCAGCAACAGAGAACACAAGTTTGCCCAGAGACAAGAAAAGGTGGGAAGTCTTGCAAGGGTTTTAGGTTGGGGGTAAGGCTATTCTATTCTTTCTGCTAAGTGTTTAAAAACAGGGTCTGAGGGTGTTCTGACAAGGTCAAAAGGGATTGTGTTTCAACAATACAATTAAATTCCTTTAGAAGGTCATCTTCAACAGGTGCCTCCAATTTCTCTCCTCCCACTCTTCTTACTATCTGGCTTCTAACCTTATCTCTCTCCAAATGACAGGTGATCTCCTAATTGCTGCCCTTTGTGAGAACTGTTAACAAAAAACTATTAACCCTTTCAGAAGGCTTCACATCTGAGAGATCATCATCTCTCACAAGGGAGATGGTGTATTTGAAAGTAGTAGGGAAGGAACCAGGAGCTAGGGGAAGATTAAATGTTAGAGGGGAGGCAGTATATGAATGTGCAACCTAATTAAAAAAATGGAAGGGTTTGGTATTAAGGTAAAGAGAAGGACCAACTGGTGGGGAGGAAAAGAGAGTAAGAGGCACAATGTCAAAGCATTTTAAGATAAAAAGAAGACATAAAGAGGGAACTCACTACAAGAGACCTGACTTTTCTTAAACTAAGAGATGAGGTCCACAGCTCAAAAGGTGGTGGGGGAGAACTGTGGAATGTTAGAGTGGAGGGAAGGAGAGGAGACAGAATGAGTGCTATGAGAAGTGAGAGAGGAAAGCAGTTATTGCTCAGTCATTTCAATCAAGTCTGACTCTTCTTGAACCTTTGTGGGGTTTTCTTGGCAAAGATACTTGAGTGGTTTGAAAGAATTGCCTTGATGTAATGAAGACCCTGATAGAGTTAGGTAACACAAATTTGTAGCATACTCAGAGTGGAAAAGATGGATGTCAGGAGCAATCCAGGCTGGTGCTAAGAATAGGCATCTGCAATGGTCTAGTAATGATACAAAGACTGAACCAAAGACAGTCCTTGCCCTCAAGCAGATTACATCAGGAGGAGGAGGAGGAGGATACCACACAGGTGGCCTTTGAAATGCTTCTAAAAGAATCCTCTCCTTTTGAAGTATTCACTGTTCATCGTTCTTCTTAGCTTTTGAATATTTAAATGGCCCTTGACCCAGGGAACCCCCGTGGAGATTAACTGGAGGAAAGGATCTCCTACTGTTTTTCCTTTCCTTAGACTGATGCTATCTAATCAGTGGATACTTTAAGGTAGGATTATCATTTTATTCTGTCTCTCCCTTCAATTGCCAATGCTCATTTGACTATCATGCATAAATTTGGTATCATTACTATTAGTCACTAAACTTTCGTACTCATTTATATTTAAAGACCTCATGATTTTCTTTAACAAATTAACAGATGCTGAGAAACAAAATCAAGCATATATTATAATTTTCTATCACAGCATGAAAGACATGCTGTAAATAGTCTTGTGTGGGCACCCTATCCTTTAGTGTAGGCAATGTGTTAATAAGTTCACCATGAGCAGGATAAAAGTATTAGTCTGAAATATAGAACTAATTATATTTTGATGCAGCATAAGATATATTTTGCAAATCTATGGATAATAGAAAGCATCTTAGAAAAATGGAAGGGTTATTTTATTAATGTCAGAATCCTTGTGTGTTTTGCCAAAATCCTTTACGAAAGTGTTTTATTGATTTTTTTTAAGTCACTTCCCAATAATAAAACCTTGCCATCAAACTTTCCTTGCACAACAGCAAAACAGTAACATATTGACTATGTGTGGACACATATGCTTCATTTCTGACTTTAATTTTCTATCATTATTCCCAGAGAAAAGAATTATGTTCCCTCATTAGTCCTCTGGAGCCAAGATTAGTTATTGCATTCACCTGGATTCTGATCTTTTAGTGGTGATTCTCTTTATGTTGTTTTGTCATTGTGTAGATAGCTCTCATTTCTATTTACTTAGCTCTGCATCCATCTGATGGGGTATCATTCAGTTTCAGAAGCCGAGACCTTTGCCCCTTTTTGCCAAAAGAAATTTGGCTCCCATTTGTTTACAGACCCCAGAAAATTCTTATACTTTTAGATTCCTCATAGACTCCCTTTATTTCCCTTTGAAAGCCTTAGCCTTACCTTTTGATCTTATTCAGATGTACCTTTACCCCTAGCCCTAAAAAAGAATCTGGTTCCTGTTTGTGGTCCCAGAAAACCCTTAAAACTTTTAGGTTCCTTATCTACTCCCCTTATCTCTCTTTGAAAGCCCTAGACCCACCTTCTGATCCTCTCAAACTTCTACCTTCCAGTTCCCTTCATTATCTATTCCCATTGTTTATTCAATCTCTCAGACCTTCCAATAGGAATTCTCATCTAGACCCTTTTCCAAACCACCTCTCCCCTTCCTCTGGCCTCCCAAAGCTACTTTAGTGTATATTAATCCACCCTGGCCTCCATTAAAATGCTGAGAATCTCTCATGCCTAGAGGCTGAGATTTTCTCATGCCCAAAAGGCTGAGACTGTCTCATGCCAGGTGTCACCAGGCCTATGTGATTTATCTCTAATAAACTTTTTCTCTGACTGGAAGAAGATTTGAGTTGAATTCTTTCAGGCAGGGCCCGGGGTTGCAATCTTGGGGTGCCTTTGTTCACCTACGAGTACCCCAAACCTCTAGACCTCTTAACATCCAGGCAAGTCTTTCCAAGTTTCTCATGATGCAATAATATTCCCTCACATTCATATATCATAATTTGTTCAGCCATTCCTGAATCAACAGATAACATTATTTACAATTTATTTCTTTTTGGTTTCTATATTAATACCACAAAAAATTATATTAGATTATATAGATTTTATAGGAGACCTCTCCCTCTGTCTAAGAGGGGTATTGCTGAGCCAGAGGGTATGGGTAATTGAAGCACTTTCCTAGCACAGTTCCATGTTGCTTTCCAGAATAGGTCATATGTATGTATGTATGTGTGTGTGTATATATATAAAATAGGTTTTATGTATATATATAATAGGTTATATATATATATAATGATAGGTTATATATATATAGAATAGGTAATGTATGTATATATATATATATATAGAACAGGTAATATATATAGAATAGATTATATATATATAAGGCACACAAAATATTTTTAAGTGAGCAACTTCACAAATAGAATTTTTATTATAAATATAAGTAAAATTTATTCACAGTAGTCATATGGAAATATTAAAGCTACAGTATATTTAAAGTAGAATTTTTAGAAATAAAAAATATAGCATAGAACTAGAATTCTATGCAGTATAATTATTTCAACTAGGCATGTATATTGTTCTCTCTTAAATGTATCAGTTTGAAGACCTTAATAATTCATATTGTTTTTCTACCAGTTACAAATTCTTTGACATTTCAGGCTTAAATTTTCCCCCCTATCACTGGAATTTCCTGAATTCTTTCTAAACAACTTTACACACTAATATTGGTTCAATTTGTTACAATAGTCTTCATCAGCAGGAGATAACTGTGCATGAATAAAAGAGCTTACATGTCCAATTTTTTCTTAGCAGTAGGCATTCATCACCATGACAGTTGAAATATAGTCAACTGGCCCCTGTCAGACAAACATCAACAAAATATTCTATAACTTCACCCATAATACTATTTGGTATAGCAAAACTAATTATCTCACTCATAAGGCGACACTAAAGATGTGAGACAGGGTGATCCTGGCTTTCTATGAGTTTACAACACAGTTAGGAAAGCAAGGTATTCACTCAGGTATGACATAGTTAAGAAACAGAACAAGATAATATATGGTGATATAAACAGCAAAGAAATAGTCATTTGGGGGAAATCAATGGGGGCTTTGTGAAGGTGAGAGCTGAGATGGACCTTGAATAATGGGAAGGATTTGGATAGGTGGTGATGAGCTGAGGTGGACAGGGAGAGATATTTCAGTTATAAGGAAGACCCAAAGCAAAAAGAGAATAACCATAGCTTACTCTGAGGACAGTAAAATCTATCTGAATGTAGAACATTTATGATGAAGAGTAGTAGTACTCAACGAGGTAAGTACAGCAGAAAGATGCTTGAATGCCAGATTGAGAAGAATGGATATCATCTTGCTTGCAATGAGGAACCATTGAAGATTTTTGATCAGCAAAATAATATGAATTCTGTTTTTAAGAGAATTAATCTCATAGCAGTATATACTAATAAAAATACATATTTATAGAGTGCTTTAAGATATACAGACCTCTCTCCTCATAAAAGCCCTACGTAATAAAGTAATGAAAGCATTATAATCCCCATTTTACAGATGAGGAGATTGGGGATCAGGGAGGTTAAATTATTTATCCATGGTCACACAGTAAGTAAATGTCAGAACTGGAATTAAAATTCAGATGTGTCATAGAATTCATAGTCTTAGAGTTGAAAAGGGGTCTTTAGACATCATTTTGTCCCATCATCTCAGTATATGGATGTGGAAATTGAAGGCCAGAGAAGTTGTGATTCCCCCAAATTCACATGCTATTAGTACTGAAGAAAGGACTAGATATAACCCAAACCAGCATGTATTTCTATATATAACTCTGCCTCTGATAAGTGAATTTTCCTTGAATTCTACAGAAGGGAATTTTCAATTTATTTCAGTAAGCATTTACTAAGAACCTACTATGTGCCAGGCATTACACTAGAGAGTTAGAATAAAAAGGCAAAAATTAAGTAGTCTCTACCCTCAAGAAGCTTACAAATTATTGGAGGAAAATTACATGAACATACAAAAATATATACAAAGTAATTTCTGAGGGAGAGCACTATAAACTGGGAAGATCCAGATAGGCGTCCAATATGAGCTAACACTTAAGCAGACTTGTAAAAGCAGGTAGGCACAATATGAGGTGGAACTCAGGATGGAATGTACACTGGGTATTCTATCTCTTGACAATCTCTACCAAGGCATTGAAAGACAATGTTGTGTATGGGGAATAGCAACCAGACCAATTTGGCTGGGACATAAATCATATGAAGAAGGATAAAAAATGATAAGCCTGGAAAGGTAGGCTGGAGCCAGGTAGTATAGGGCTCTAAAAGCCAAACATAGGAATACGTATTTTATTTGAGAGACAGGATAGGGATGCTGGAGTTTCTTCAGCTAGGCAGATATGCAATATCTGTGGTTTAAGAATATCAACTCAACATCTGTGACATACCTGTATTGGAGAATTGTAAAACCAGAGGCAGTAAATCCAATTAGGAAACTACATAGATTAGGAATCTCATAGTATGAAAAATAGGATTTTGGAGCTCAAAAGGATCTTAGAGATCATCTAGGCCAATGCACCCATTTTACAGTTGAGGAATCTAAGGCCCAAAGAGGTAAAGTGAAGCCCAAGATCATTCAACTTGTGAGTCTTAGATTCAGGATACAAATTCATATCTTCTGATACCCCAATTTGCAACTCTGGAATTTGTTAAGAAATTTTCAATTCTATAGAAGTTCAACCACATTTATTCTTAGGACAATACAGTTTTTCCTTCC
This sequence comes from Vombatus ursinus, assembly GCF_900497805.2. Classification (NCBI taxonomy): domain Eukaryota; kingdom Metazoa; phylum Chordata; class Mammalia; order Diprotodontia; family Vombatidae; genus Vombatus; species Vombatus ursinus. Next base: position 42,832,889 of record NW_020955033.1, on the reverse strand, counting down.
ACATCAGGGGGGTTAGGGGTCTGGCATCCCCATGATGTAGAAAATCCTTTTAAAATTTTTTGGTGCTCCCTTCATATTAGAGAAGTTTGAATTTTTTTTTCTTTTATGGGGTATTTACAATGCCTTATTGTAAAATCTGGGTAAAGTATTTGATCATAGGCTCTGTGTCATTTTCTAGCTTTCACACATCTTCTGTGACTTCCACAAAACTCCCCCAAAATTCTCATTTAATTTTTTATGCTGACTTGCAATATATTGAAACTATAATGGGGAAAGTGGAATGATGTGGAAGGAAATAACTATATCATAATGGACTAAATTGTAGTAGCCTTTGCCCTGGTTGTTTCCAAAAAACAAAACAAAACAAAAAAAAACAAACAACAGAAAAAAAAAAACCTCTACCTCCAAACTTAATTATTTGCTTATTTGAATAGTGTCTGGCGATCTTCACAAAGACTACTAACATCAGAATAATATTTGTTCTGGTACAGTTTGTTATTCAATCATGTGCAACTCTTTGTGACCCTATTTGGAGTTTTCTTGGCAAAGATACTGGAGTGGTTTGCCATTTCCTTCTCCAGCTCATTTTACAAATGAGGAAACTAAGGCAAGTAAGGTTAAGTGACTTACCCAGGGTCACACAGCTAGTAAGTGTCTGAGGCCAGATTTGAACTCAGGCCTTCCTGACTCCAGGCCCAGCACTCTATCTATTGCATCATCCAGTTGTCCTAAAGTATACATTAAGATAGGGGGGAAAGGTACTGAAAGAAAAATAAATGGAAATATTCACGTGTCTCTCAACACCTCTGTGTGAGGACCGACTCAGTCACCATCAAGTCTCACTCACAACCTGCTTTTGCCTTAATACTGGTGATCAAAGGTTTCCTATTGATATTGGGATGTCGATGTTGACCTTAGAATATTTCAAGAATTAATGACCCTCCCCAAAAAAGAACTATGGAGTCTGAAAGCAGATTGAAATATATTATTTGTTCTCTCTCTCTTTTTTGTTTGTTTGTTTCTTCTTTCTTGTGGTTTTACGCATTGGTTCTAATTCTTCTTTACAACATGACTAATGTGAATATAGGTTCAATATGAATGTATATGTAGAGCCTATATCAAATTGCATGCCATCTTGGGGTGGGGGGAGGGGAGAGATGGGGAAAAATTTGGAACTCAAAATCTTACGGAAGTGAATGTTGAAAACTAAAAATAAATAAATAAATAAATAAGGTTGATGACCCACAAACACTAATCACTATATTACATTTATATCCTTTGCTTTTTTCAAAAACCCCAAAGCAATTTTCAGGCATGTTCTGATTCTCTCCTCCTGTGAGGTTGTTAAGAGGCAGGTTGTATCATTCTTTATGGATGAAGAAAACTGAGACAGAAAGCTTAATTGACCTGCCCAAGGTTATCCTGCTTAGGGGCAAAGAATAAAGGCTGAATTCTCTCATTCAGAGTCAGTGCAATGACTATGTTTCCAATGGGTGCCTAACTTGAGTTCTCAACATCTGGAGGTACATACAGGGCTAGTTAAAAAGTGAGCCAATAAAGAGTAAAGGGACAAAAGTGTTCCCTTTCCAGTTTTTTTCACTACACATACTAATAAAATCAGTAGGATAAGAATCCAATAAGAAGCTGATTAAATTAAACCTTAAACTTTCATTGGAAAATAATGGTGATAATATACCCTTTGAAACCCTACAAAGGGGACTAATTCCCTATTTTTAATAACATTTTGGATCTTTAAAATAAATAATGAAAATGACTTGAAATATTTTGACCATGCTGTCTTTTTTTGAGAATTTATTAAAATGTCTTCACCAACAAATAGTGTTCGTAAAATATTAAGATTGCTAAAACTCCTGGAAGACATGGACATAATGATGTCCATTTTCCGAATGAGAAGGGGGAAGCCTCAAAAAGATGGGGAAGTAAATACACTTGTTTAATTTAATGCTTTTCTTCAACTACAAACTGGGTCAGTTTAAGGGACAGAAATAGAACTTAGAATCTATGGCTCCTCTGCCATGTGCACAGAGGAGTTATGGGAATATCCCTCACACGAAAGCCGAAGGGTACTTGCAAGTCAGTGTACATTTTCTTGCTTCAATCTTTCAAACTTAAAAATGAAGAACTAATGCATTTTCTAATGCCTCTGAACTGAGACCTCTATGTGAATTTCCTATCTAAAAGGAATCTTCAATAAAAATTTATGCATCTTTGAAAATAGGGTTTTACAATAAAGGGGCTTGATAGAGCCATAATCGCAGCAGCCGTGAACTCATTTCCTATTGAAGTTTATGGGTGCATCTGACTTCATTAGTTTTTTCCTTATTATTACTGAAACAGAAAGATGGCAGGTGAATGTAGAAATTAATCCATTAGAGTGAACATGCTCCCATTTCAAAGTATGTTAATTTCCTTTCTACTTTGTCAGCTTTAATTTGTCACCAAATCCAAAATGGGATAATTGTGCCAGTGTTTAAGTCCTTTTACATAAGACAAAGTTTTTCCTAGAATTACAAAATTGCATTAGGATCCCACTGACATGACTTAATGCAATACAAGGTAGTATGTGCTGGTACTTGGCTCCTACGATGTCAAATTAAATCAAAGTATAAATTAGTTCCTTGACAACTCTATGTTGATGTTCTAACATTTTGCTGTAAATAGTTGATAAACCTACCAATACGGTTTTACTGTCTTGTCGTGGCATAGAAATGACCCTAAGTTCTCAATGGCTGCACCAAAAGAAAGATAGCTTGAGCAGATTCTAGGTTTAATATATGGACCTATCTCCTGACTGTCAATCATAATTTTTTTTTTGGTAAAAATGCATGAAACTATCAATTAAGGTAGAGAAGAGTTGACATATACATTGGTGAAAGAATTACCCATTCTGATAATTTCATAGCTGTATATATGTATATGTACATGAATATATATGTACACATATACATACATATATGGCTGATAAACATTGTGCTGAAAATTTTACTGTTTTAAAATAAAAGAAAATTTTGAATTAAGAACTTGAGGTTTTAAGTATTTGCTCTGCCAACCCAGTATCTCTTCTCTACCAATGATTTTGTTAAATTAAGCCCTATCAATATAGAATTCAGCTTTGAAAGGTGAAGATCAGATATTTGTTGCATGGCATTTTGCTACTAAAGACATATTATAAAATGATGGCTTTGGAGTTATGAAAATTGATTTCAAATTCTACCTCAGACACTTACTATTTGGAGTACAGTGAGCAAGACATTAATTGTCTCTCAGTTTCAGTTTCCTCATTTGTAAAATGGAGATAATAACATCATCTACCTGAAAGGATTGTTATGAGGATCAAATGAATTAATGTGTTATGATGAGCAAACAAAATAATAATAGAATCAAATGAAATAATATGCATAACTATATGTTCAAACTTTAAAGCATTATATAAATGTTAGCTATTATGTACTCCTTAGCAGATTGCCTTGGAGAGAGAGGTGGTCTATTTGAAATACACAAGAAGCAACAGAAGGTCTCATTCTCTAATATATGCCCTCTCTACTTTATGCCAATCAGATGTTTGTTTCACTTTAAATGTTTCTGCTGGTGAGATAAAGGGTCCCTGCTTGAGTTTTCATTCACATTCTGTTGTTTGTTTGTTTTTGTTTGTTTCTTTCTTTCTTTTCTTTCTTTCCTGACACTTCCTATTACATTGATGTGTTTTATTTTTACATCACATACATTTACAGATTACTCCCACTTCTGGAAAGGTCTCTTTTAACAAGGTAAAACTGTTAAGTAAAAGTATTAATACAGTGACTTCATCTGAAAATACATACAACATTTCATATCAGTAGTACCCTTCAGCTGTTTTCTAAATCTTAACAAATGTTTTCCCTCTTCCATCTGTTGATGCATTGGGGGAGAAAAGAAAAAAATGGTAACAAATATGTATAGTCAAGCAAAACAAATTCCCTTAATGACTGTCCACAAAATACACCCACACACATATGGGCACTATACATACACACATACACACATATATACATGCACATGTTTATGTATTTATGTGTTTATATATGCATACATCTATACATTGTATGTATTTGTATGTGTATATGTGTACATATATACACATCTGATTTCATTAGTTATTACTTTATTATTACTAAAGAAGAAAATGTCGGATGAATATAGAAATTAATTCATTAGAGTGAACATGTTTCTATTTCAAAGTATGTTAATATATATATGAATATACACACATACATATTTGTAATTCAATCCCCTACACTCATCACCTCTCTGTAATAGATAGCATGTTTCAACACTTGTCCTTTGGATCAAGAATAGTCATAGTTCTTGATTGATCATAGTTCTTACTGCTTTCAAAGTTGTTTGTTTTTACAGTATTTTCGTTGTATAAATTGTTGTGATTCTGCTCATTTAACTCTTTCTCAATTTATAAAAGTACTCAAAATTCTTTTTTTATAATATTGATTTTGCAGTAGAAAATATTTTTTAGATCTGCTTATTTTACTTTGTATCAGTTCATGTAAGTCTTTCCATGTCTTTTTTAAATTCTCTGTTTCCTTATTTCTCACAGCACAATACTTCATTGTAACCGTACACCACAACTTATTCAACCATTCCTTAATTGTTGGATATTTTAGTTTCTGGGGAGTGGCGGCGGTAAGGTTTTTTGTTTTTTGTTCGTTATTGTTGTTGGTTTTTTTTTTTTTTGCCATAGCAAAAGAACTACTATAAATATTTTTTGTACACAAAGGACTTTTTCCTCTTTCTTTGAGTTTCTATATTAAAATCAAACCTTTCCTAATACAAGCCTTGATAAATGGCAGTTTTCCTTAGGGGAGGTGGAGAGAGAAAAGGAAAAGAAGAGAGAATATAGGTCAACATACAACAAACATTTACTTTCATATGAATCTCCATACTTCTCCAAATGTATTTTCCATTTTTATAGATATTCAAGGATTCCCTTACTTGATGGTAACTTTAGAATCTTTCCTAAGCCAGGAATGCTCAGATTCTTCTCTATGTACCTATGACTAAAGGTTCTCTTTTCTAAGGAAAAATTAATAGTAGAGAAAGGAGGACTTTCAAATGATACAGAAATGTTTTCTCTCTATTTCCTTATAATGAATTTGCAATATATCCGTCCTATTAATATTCTTTTCCATCGTTATGTTTCAAAGTCTCTAAAACTTTTTTATAGCTCCTTGTGGATGCTTCCTAAATAACTCATCAAAAAAGTACAAACTTGAGTTGCATTTCAGTTTTTCAGCTGTTAAAATAAATTAGAATGTTTTATTCACACTGCCATCCCTGCTAAAGATAAATCAGAACCTAAGCAGTTATTTTGTTTTGGAGAAATCAAATGACCAGACAGACACATATAAAGAATACCTTTGAGGACATTATTAGACATGAATGCCAAGTCCTGACAACTCACAAAGTTAATACACTAAACAAAATGGACCACTTATTATTCTACTTTTCAGTACTTTCCTTTTCCTTAACTCTGACAACACTGAACTTGGAATCAGGTAGACTGGGTAAAATGGAGAGGGGATAGTGACACTTACACTATACATCCCAGAGTGTCTTTATGAGGACCAAACTGCCAGCCTATTTCATACAAATTCTTTCTCTGAATATAGATAGCATTATTCATCATCAGTCCTTCAGAATTATCTGGGACCATTGTATTGCTGAGACTAGCTAAGCCATTCACAGTTGGTCATTGTGCAATACTGCTGTTCTTATGTGCAATGTTCCCCTGGTTCTGCTCATTTCACTTTGCATCACTTCATATAGGACTTCTCAGGTTTTTCTGCAACCATCCTGTTCATCATTTCTTATAGCACAATAGTGAAAATGAAGATGATAGAGGGAGAAATCTGCTGGAGAAAGGAGAAGGGCAGATGAAAGGGCATCACTTGTGTATATAGAAGAATTTGCTTTGGCAAAAAGAAGGGCAAATTATTCTACTGAGAGAGAGGTGGAAGAGAAAATGGAGTGAGATTTCTAAGTGATTTGAGAGGAGGAGGAGGGGAAAAGAGGGAATACAGCAAATGGCCTAATTTTTTTTTTTCAGTAAAATATAAGGTGAAGTTTTCAGTTGAGAGAGTATGTATGGGAGAGCCATGTGAGGTTTGAAAAGAGATGAGAAGACTGGAGTAAGGTATTGTGGTGAGTAGGATAGTGAATTGATTAGACAGATGTGATATGTTCACCATGCCGCATAGAGGACCAGGTTGAGATTATATAACATAAATTTGTAATAGATTCGTAATCACAGCTTTGTGATTTTCTTTGTCTTTCACACCATGTGAATAGGAGGAAAAGCAGCAGACAGTGGGAGTGATTCGAAGCTGAGACTTTGTGGGGAAAGATCTTTGACAGAAGATTGGAGCAAGGGACTCATGAGAAGAGTATACTGAAGAGTTGAACTGGAGGTCAACCTAGGGGTAAAGATGGGGAAGGGAGGGGAATGTAAGCAATACAGGAATGATAGTCTGGAAAATAACTGAGGAATGAAAGGATTAGAGTTTACAATGAAGAAGCAGAATAGGTTTTGGAGTTGCAAGACAGATGGAGAGGTCGGAGAACAATAGGTTGGGATCATATAAAGGAACTTCAAAGTTTATAAACATGGAAATGGTGTATTTGTGGGTAATGAGCAGACCAAGAAAACATCATCTGTGTGCTTAAGTTTGGGGTAGAGGATTTGGTCATATGGGATGAGTAGATTAAGGTGCTGGGAGGTTAAGGTGTTTGAGGGAATATCAATACATATGTGAAGCTCCCTGGTATAAGGCCAAGTGTTGAGGAAGAAACAAAGACTGGGCCAGGCACTGAACTTATTAAGGAAGGGAGGATAGTATCCTAGGTAGTCCTAGTAGACAACAGCCACCAGAATCTTAATTGGGTCATAATTATGGATGGAATGAACTTCAAAGTGGTCATGAAAAACGAGGTATATTCTAATTCTTCCACCATGACCAGTGAGTCAGAAAATATGAGTCAAAGTACAACTAAGGTTAGAAAGGATAGCCAGGGAAGCTGTATCATCAGGACTGAGCAAGTTGTAAATGAATGCAAGAAAATGGAGGGAGAAAGAAAAAGTTTTAAGATGAAATCTAATTTATTACCTATGAAGCAGACATATCAGAAAGCACAATAGAAAGGGTAGGTAGCTTTAGAATAGGATGGTGGTTTTATTTTGGGGTGGATGATAATGAGATAGCAATCAGTGGGGGATGGAAAATGGAATTGAGCAATGGCAGTCTGAGATTCTGAATCAGTGACATAGAGAGAAAATGAAGAATTTGGATTATGTTAATTGCAGGAATGAATGCAGGTTATTATTGAATGTAGGGATTTAACCTAGGGGTAAAATTATCTTGGGCAGTCAAAAAGAAGTGTGTAGCTGGATAGTGGAAGGTGGTGCAAAGGGAGAGAGGTAACTGCTCTTCAGCTGAAAGACTGTAGGGGACCGGAAAAAGTGCCTGGAATAAAAAGAAATAGCTACTCAGTGAACCCATGAAGCCCTCTGAAGGGCTTCTGCAGACAGAAGTAAAGCAACTGCTACAAAGTCTATATGGCCAGAGGGAAGGCCTGGAGTGTGATGGAGCAACTGCTAGGTGAGTTAATAATAGTAGTACTGATAGTTGCAAACAATGTCATGATTTCAGATAAAATTTAGACTAAAACGTAGATTTACCACTGTTGTTCAGTCATGGCTGACTTTTCATGACACCATTTGGGGTTTTCTTGGCAGAGACACTGGAGTTGTTTGCTATTTCCTTCTTCAGTTCATTTACAGATGAGGAAACTGAAGCAAATGGGCTTGCCCAGGGTCACATAGCTAGTAAGTGTCTGAGGCTAGATTTGAATTCAGGTCTTCCTGACTCCAGGCTCTATCCACTCTACCATCTAACTTGTAGTTAGAAGGATTGATTTTTTTTTTTTTTGCTTTTTTTGGTGAGGCAATCGGGGTTAAGTGACTTGCCCAGGGTCACATAGCTAGTAAGTGTCAACTATCTGAGGCCAGATTTGAGCTCAGGTCCTCTTGACTCCATGGGCCTGTGCACTATCTATTGCACCACCTAGCTGCTCCAGGATTGATTTTTAAAAATCACTGGGTTTTACATTCATCTTGACAGTCTCATCAACTCTTTCTTATTCATAGGATCATAAACTTAGAGCAAAAAAGGAATTTTCTAATTTATATTGTCTAATCTCCCCAATCTTGTACAAAAAAAAAAAAAACAAACTGAAGTTAGAGGCATTGTGACTTGCCTAAAGCCATTCAAATAGTAAAGAACAAGTATAAATACTCAGACTCCAAACCCACCACCTTTCCCATTTTACAATGATAACATCTCTTAATGAACTGCTAAATTGTAAAACTTGATAAAAGGACATTAAGAAATAAAATCTGAGCAAAGTAACTGTTTTAAATGTTATTTTCACAGACCTCTGGTATGTCAATGTAGTTCAGATTAGGCAAAGTCTTCCAGACATTAACTTCCTTATCTCAACTTTTATTGATTTTAATTGATTAGCCATACTCATCTTAATTATCTATACTGATGGAGCACAATAGTGGCATAGATAATCTAAACCAATGGGTAGTCAAAGGCCTTTTTAAGTGTCTTTTAAAAATATTTTGCTTGAAGTGTAGCTTAAGATATTTTTTGAAGGGGAGAGAGGGTATTGTTAAATACTGACTCTTCCTGCTCCTTATTCATATTTTATGGGTTGAGAAATTATAGGCAGAAATTGTATTTGCTTATTGTTATCCACATAGTTATTGATGGCCCTCTAAGATTCTGGAATATTAGAAATGAAACTGCAACTTTGGTTACATTACATCCTTCTTTCCATTTCTGTGTTATGTGTGTTTATATGTGTGTGTGTATCTTACAGCATAATACTTATTTGGTACATATCTTTGTTTAAGTAAAGGCATATACTTCTCAGTGGGAATCCCAATTGAGTGTGACAGGTGGGGTGACCAGATCTTGGACCAAGCATTGATAGTGGCTGAATTAGATGTTTTGAAAGAACATTTATTTTTGAGGGGTTCTTAGGAGGGAGCAATCATTACAGATTTAGGTGATGAGGTGATTCAATCTGGAAAGCAAGGGGAGAAAAATCTTTCTCCTCTTTCTCCTGAAACTTATTCTCCCAATGATCAAAAGAATCCACGTGGTCATATGCTCTGGTATCAATTGCCAAGCAAAGAATATGCATAACCTCACAGTGATAATCATGTAACCATAGATTTTGAGCTGGGATGGAACTCAAAGACAATTTAATCTAACCTCCTCATTTTATAAAGGAGAAAACTGTAGCTCAGAGGTTAAGTGGTTTGGCCTACATTATGCAGGAACCGAGCCAGGATTTAAACTCAGTACAATTTTCCAAGATATTACAAAGCCCAAGTCTGTTTTCCTTAACAATCTCATTCTTCATATATTATTAAAAGTGCGGGAAGGCATACTACTTTTCCCCAAATGGTCATATTTACTTTCTGCCTATGCCATGCATGACTTCCTAAACTTTGGTCCTATTATCATGACGTGCTTTGTATTGGTGAATTGCCTCCTCCCATTTTCCCAGGTAGACATGGTCTATTTCCTTCTAGAATTAAGAAATAAACTTCTAAATCAAATTCCCACATCTAATTTTTTTAAAGGAGTATACTATGGTGGACCCAACAATTCTGGCCATCTTCACAGATGATTTCAGATCATTATCACAATTATTCAAAATTCTAATGACTCTATGACAAGAAATTCTCTCTGGCCACACAAGGCAAGGATTCATTGTCCCTAAAAGTAAAGAATAAAAATATTTGGACCAAAAGTTAATTTATATTAAAAGCACCTAAATCAAACTCTTACCCCCTGAGTAGAGTATAATTTTGGGAGGAACTTTTTTGGGGATAGGGAATAATCATTTATATAGTGACTACTATGTGCAAGGCAGTCTGCTAAACACTTTTATTATTATCTCATTTGACACTCATAATAACCCTGCAAGACATGATTTTTTAAATATCTGTTTGATTCCCTTTTTTATCTCCATTTTTTAATCTTCATTTTTTTATCTCCATTTATTGAAACTGGGGAAACTGAGGCAGAGAAAAGGTAAGTGGCTTTCCTAGAATCACACAGCTAGTAAATATTGAGGCCAGATTTAAATTCAGGTTTTTCTATTTTTTTTGCTAGACAGTGGGGTTAAGTGACTTGCCCACAGTCACACAGCTAGTAAGTGTTATGAGCTGAGGCCGGATTTGAACTCAGGTCCTCCTGGTTCCAGGTCTGGTTCTCTATCCACTGGGCCACCTAGCTGCCCCTCAGGTTTTTCTAACTCCAGGCCCAGTACTCTACTCTGCAATCAGACTTTACCTGATCATATCCTCCAATGATATTAATACTTTGGGAAAAGAAAACATTAATTTAAAATAAAAGAAGACTTAGTTATAAAAAATTTTTCTTTGAAATTGTATCAATAAGGTAACACAACCCTATTGCACATAAGGAGATTACATACCACTTACTTTGACATCCATCATGACAAAAGTCTTAAAAGGGATAAAACCACACCATAAAGGAAACATGAGAAAAACGCAGCATTTGATTAAAGGTTGTCAGTAAGATTTGTCATGAAAGGATCATGTCAGCTTAATATAGAGAATTCTCTGAGCTCTTGAGAGAGCTGGGAACAGAGGGTCTCCTAACTCAGAATTTCTAACACACTCTATAATCACTTCATGGGTAACTTTATTGGTTTTAATTCTGTTTTCACATAAAAATGACTGTCCCTGGCAAGTACAAACCCATGGGAAAGTAATAAATAAAGCCTTAGAAAATGAGCACAGCATCAGAAAGCATTACTTAAAAATAAATTGACAAATGCACAATTAGCTTAACCAATATGTTTTCTCCTATATCTTTATTAATTTAAACTTTAAAAACAGAATTAAAATAGTTCATTCAGGAAAGGGACTAAGTCATATCTCATCTGGCAGCTTGGTGGTGTGTTGGATAGAGTATTGAATATGGAGTCCAAAACCAAAAAAGGAATTCAAATTCTGCCTAGGACATCTTCTAGCTTTGTGATTTTGTCAAGTCACTTAATTTCTCTCACCCTCAGTTTCTTGATCTATAAAATGAGACTAACGCTAGCCCCTATATGACAAAGTTATTGTGGAGAATGAAATATAATGACTATATGAAGTGCTTTATAAACCTTAAAATGCAATATACATGCTAATTGTGATTATTATTGTTGTTGTTGCATATCAGTACCTAGTACAGTGCTATACACATGCACTTGATAAATATTTATTGATCTGAATAACCAAAAAGAATTATCTGACCAATCCTCACCCTCCAGTAAAATCAAACCTGCAGCAGGAACCAATTCCACTGTACACAGAACCATTAGTTATGGGCTGGCTGACACCCAAAAGTCCCCCAACCATCACTCATTATGAGCTCAGGAAATGCAATCTAATTTATTACATCAAGAAAAGTATGATTAAGAAGCTACCTCTGATAATATAATATATATGTATAATTACATATATTAAATGTGTATGTAGTCCTGCAAGATGTCATGTCAAATAAAAGACACTTTTTTCCTTGCACAAAGTCAATTTAGGAATGCATCTAAAACAAACAAAATTATTGCCATGTTTCAAAATAACTGTAATAATGGGTAGGAAATGGGAATAGTAATAACATGGGATATGTACTATATAAAGGTAGCTAGAGCTATAAGGTTTTACTCCTGGGTTCCTGAGCCTAAGCTATTTCTATCTTATTTATTTGTGTAGAACTAGATCCTATGGGCTTATGGTTTGCTCAGCTAGATAAGGGGGATGAGATTTCTAAAGAGACGAGCCAAAGAACTCTCTAAAAAGAAAAGCATCTTTGTGCCAGAAGATTTATATTTTCCCGTCCAGTCTTGTTTGATGCTAATAAAATCTCCCCTGTGTTGAGAGAGAAAGCATAGTGCTTGCATTAAACAGGGTCTTTCTTAGCTGGTTGGCTACGTTCCCAAACAATATTGGGAAAGCTAAGTCATCTTGGGATTGGAGAAAGGAGTCAGTATCTGATAACAAAGTTACTACACTGCTGTTTTCCCCAGAAATATGCCTGAGAACTCCTCCAATAGAATGTCTTTTAAAAGTTTAAGTGTAATGTTTTTGATTGTTTTTTTTTTAATTTAAATCACCAAATATGTGCATGCATTTTTGGAAACCAAACATTATGTTTCAATCATATTTAAAAAATACTCCTACTCTCAGCCTCACCATTATTTCTGCTGGTGGAAGAATCATTTTTCTAGTTATCTGAATTTTCACTCTCTCCATTAAATCTTCCTGACCACTGCTGCCCCAGTGATTTCTCTCTTCATGTAGAACACTTATCGGATGCTTATCAAAAAAGTTAATATTGATATCAATATGGATAGATTTGTGTGGTGCTTGATATTTTTGTAAAGCACATCATGAACATTATCTAATTTGATCTGACGCGTTTGAAACCCAGTTCTGCCATTTGTTCCCTCTATGATACTGGGCAAATCATTTTCCATCTCTAGGCCTCAGTTTCCTCATCTGTAACATGAAAAATTTGTACTAGATAGTCTCTGAGGAGCTTTCCAACTCTAAATCTATGATCCCTATGGTCCTACAGACTTCTCATAAGATGGATAATACAAATATAACTATCCACAATTTACAGAGGGGGAAGTAAGATTCATTAATTGTGACTTGTCTACATGGCTAGTTAAGGAAAAAGCCTGGGATAAAGATCAAGAAAAAAAATAAGATTAAAATCTATCAAACAAGGAAGGACTGGATTTATTTTTTAAAAGTGTTTTGATATGTCACTGGATAATAGATCCACAAAGCATTAGTTTAGTATTGATAACTAGAATGCCAAAGAGTACCTCCTTGATTTCATCAGATTATTATAAATTTAGAACCAAAAAGGATCTTTTTTGTTGTTCAGTCTTATCCAACTCTACATGAATCCATCTGGGGTTTTCTTGGCAAAGATACTGTAGTGATTTGCCCTTTCCTTCTCCAGCTCATTTTACAGATGAGGAAACTAAGGCAAAGAGAGTTAAGTGACATGCCTAGGATCACATAGTTAGTCAAGTATCTGAGGCTGAATTTGAACTTGGCAAGATAAGTTTTCCTGACTCCAGGACTGGCATTCTATCTATTTTTCCACCTAGCTGCCCATAAAAGTGATCTCTGAAAATGTCAAATTCAGCATTATTATTTTATACATGGGAGACTATGACAATGAGTGCACTTTTGTCTCAATTCTGGGAACCCAGCAGCTTTAGATCAGGCTAATTAAGGGTTCAAAAACAGGCCAAATATAATGACTGCCTGCTTGAGGTAAGATTTTTTTTTTTCATTTTAAACTTGTATTGCATTAAAAAATGTAAAAACCATTAGCTGGGAGGAGGGCAGTATTCTTTTCTGTGGAAAAAACAAATAACTGTCTTCATTTATATTTACATCTTGTCTTTTGCTTCTCTTCCTTTTGGGGAGACTTAGTTTTAAATAATTTTCTCATGGCTCCAGAGTCAGGTTTTAAAGAGCTAGAGTTTTTTTGTTGTTTAAGAAAAAGGATATAATTCTCCCTCTCCCTTTCCCTCTCCCTCTCCTTCTCCTTCTCCAGAAGGTCAGGCTTTACCAGGGTTGAACCTAGTCTAAGTGCATTTGTCCAGTTAGGTGGGGTCCTTGATTGTGAGGGGGCAAATGCCCTTTCCCTCAGCCTTCCTTCCCCTTGGACATAGAAGCTGGTTTTTGTTATGGTTGTGTTTGTGGTTTTGTAGATTTGAAACTAAAAAGGAATTTAGAAATCTAATCAACTCCCACACCCATTTTACAAATAAGGCAGAACTTGACCATGGCCAAATCATTCAACTTCTCTGGGCTTTAATTTCCACATTTGAGGTAGCTAGTAGTATAGTGGAGAGAGTGCTAAGCCTAGAATCAGGAATTTGTGAGTTCAAAACCACCTTAAGATATTTACTTGTTATGTAACTGTGTGTATGTCACTTAAACACTGTTTGCCTTACTTTTCTCAACTGCAAAATGGTGTTAATAATTGCATCTACCCAGTAAAATCCTTGTGATGATTAATATTTGGAGTCAATCCTTGTGAGATTGGTTGCTGTGAAGATCAATATTATGAGATAATTTGTAAAAAGCATTTAGCAAGGGGCAGCTAGGTGGCACACTGGATAGATCACCAGCCCTAAAGTCAGAAGGACCTGAGTTCAAATCCGGCCTCAGACTAAACACTTGACACTAGCTGTGTGACCCTGGGCAAGTCACTTAACCCCAATTGCCTAAAAAAAAAAAAGAAAGAAACATTTATCACAGTTCCAGGTACATAGTAAGTGCTATATAAATGCTTATTCCCTCAGGCATTGAGACAATTCCCAGAGTGGAAAGGCAGCTGAAACATGATGGAAAATTCCATAGAGTCAGAAGTAGAGCCAGGAGAGGAATAAAGCATGGCTATCCTGAGTCTATCCTCTGAGAGAGAAGGAAACCAGCGTGGTGAAATTTGAGAAAGATCTGGATGCTAAGAGCAGTCCCAAGATAAGAAGGTAATTACCCTGTTCAGTCACCTATTGAGAGTCCAAAGGCTTTGGGCCTCTTCTCCTGCCTAGGCACGCCTTACAAACAGCAGTACCTTACCAGGGATCAAACTGATTTAATAAACAGTCCTGGATGTAATGGAGGAGTCAATGGTGTTTTCTCTTTGTTCCAAGACTGTTTTATACAAGATCTATGTTTAACTGGAACCTTTCACATCACCATCTTTACTGGGAGCCCATATGCATATAGCACAGCAATAGTCCATTACATGTACATTCCACAATTTATTCAGGCATTTCCACATCAAAGAATATCTATTTTTTTCCAGTTCTTTGCCACCACAAAAGGGCTGCTATTAATATTTTGATGCATGTGCATCCTTCTATCTTGTCTCCAACCACCTTATATTGTAAGCAACCAAAAACTAAGATGCAGAGCATGATTGCCATAATTTTGTTATTCCTGTAACAGGTTGTTTGGCGGTTTTGATTTTCTTGTTTAAAAGGGGAGTTATATCTTGGGATTTCTTCTTGTTCCTTGGGAGATAATAAAAGTGAACTACAACAAAACAGCATTCCCTATATGCTACTATTGTGAGGGGCTCCTGGTTTGCATTTTTACCTTTCCTAGACTGACTATGACTAAGAATCCTATGATCAAACCAACATATACTATGCCATGAACTTGACATCCTCTTCCCTGTACCTCCTTCCTCATCTCCACCTTTCAGAAGGTTTCTTTTCTTTTAGACTCAGATCAGAGTAACTCCTTTGGTGAACACTCCCTTCCTATGCTTTCTCCCCACTCAGCTGAAAGTTCCCTCTCACTCCTCAAATTTTCCTAGAACAATTTCTTTGTCCAGGTAGTTCCTTTGGTTCCATCACACTTTACATTATTTTATGTTTATCTGATTGATATTATGTTTCCTAGGGAAAGGTATATGTACTTTTGTACTCCTTTTATGCTGTGTCTTCCAAATGGAATTTAATAAGTGGTCATTGAATATTTATTGAATTGAATATAATATATTTTAATTAATTTTTAAACATGTTTTAGGAGAGCTCCACTTTTCATACTTTAAACAATTGGGCAAAACATGTTCATTTAGGCTTTGGACTGAATACATAATTTGTTGCTTTATTATTTTGACATTGTAATTATTTATACTTTGAAAACATATATGTTAATATGCTTTATAACTACAAACCAACCTAAATATCCTATGTTTTTTTAATAAGTGAAAATTCTTTATAATCACAAATATCATGAGTACATAAAAAGCTTCAATTAATAGTACAAAGAAAAGAATTTCTTTGGCTGTAATTTTGCTGATTAAAGAATAAGTAGACACATCTTTGGCTTTAAAGACTTCAAGTGAATATTCAAATTACTAATAGGAATGAGGAGGTGCTGGAGTTTTTTCAAGGTGTGTGTGTGTGTGTGTGTGTGTGTTGCCATAAAATCAATGAGCTTAGTACCTGAGAGTGAAGATTCTTTTTTCTCAGGACTCCAAGACCTGAGCTCTATCCACTGCGCAACCTTGCTTCCCCAAGAGAGTGAAGAGTCTTTAGACAAAGACAGAGCATTTCAGGGCTCCTTGAGAAAATTTGATCTATTCCTGGTAGTTTTACAAAGATTTATTTTGAACTAGCTTACAGAATAACAACAACAGTAATAATGGTTAGCAGTTATGGCACACCTTAAATATTAACATTTTACATCCATTATCTCACTATAATCTTATGTGATAGATGCTATTATCACCATTTTACTGATGGAAAAAAAAAAACTGGAAGTGAGAGAACGGATTTGCCCAGGTACACAGCTAGAAAGTGTTGGAGGCAGTATACGAATTCAGGTCCTCCTGACAAGAAGTCAATATTCTATGCACTGTGACACCTACTTGCCTCACTATGTGTTCTAATGATGTTCATACACATGTTGTTTAGTGGTTTTCAGTCATGCTGACTCTTTGAGTTTCTTTGGCAAAACATTGGAGAGGTTTGTCATTTCCTTCTCCAGTCATTTTACAGATAAAGGAACTGAGGTAAACAAGGTTGGTTAAGTAACTTGCCCAGAGTCACACAGTTAGTATCTGAGACCAAATTTGAACTCATGAAGATGAGTCTTCCTGACTCCAACCCGAGGACCATCTTGTCCACGTACATATACAAGCAGATAAAATTTAGAATATGTAGGCCTAAGCTAAGCACAACATTTATTCTTGATGCTCCTATGAATTGATATTTAGTTTATGGATAAAATTATGAGATGGGGCAGGCATGTCCAATTCTTTTGGTACTCAGAGGGAAAGACCATAACTCGGAGCAGGAAATGGGGTGGCAATCACACTTTAGCCAAAGAGACTGTAGGAGCAAAAAGCACAGCAGAGACAAGTTGTAAAAAGAGTATAGAGGCAAAGAGTGGGTGGGTAGGGGATGGGATGGTAAGTGGAGGCAGGTAGAATGGGGAAGAGAATGGGGTGGAGAGAGAGGCAGAGTGTGAGAGGCAGTTACTCATGTAACCATGGTTTAGAGCTGGGAGCATTAGGAAGCATGGCCCCACTGGAAATAAGAGAGTGCTGGGGTGTAGGGGTGAGCAGGAGCAAGGGCAGGAATTTGAGTTCTCATTTTTATAGGGTTTTAGAGGGAAGAGACTAACTCTTATCTATGCTACAGTGGGGTTAGTCCATTAGCATATCCAAATCTTTTCAAAGTTGTCAGTAAAATTTTTAAGTTATGTTCACATCAACTCAAAATTATCAGCACCATTTGGTGTTCTCTTGGTCTTATGGAAGATGTCTGGAATTTGTCTGAGATTTACATATCATAGGACCAAAAGATCCTGACAGCAAAGCCTAGATGGCTTCCCCTAATACAATATGTATTGCCAGGATGTGATTTTTTAGTTAATATGTGATAAAATTTATAAATTATGCTCCTTTGACCTTTGAGGTGGTTTATGTGTGGTTTCCAGGTTTTCTTTGGCAATCTTATTTCCTGCTATTGCCCCTTTATACTGGCTACTTATAGACTTACTATATTGACTAGAAGTGTATGTGTATGTGGTGAGGGGAGTTCAGGAACACCAGAACAAGACATAGTTTTAACACATTCTATTATTCTATTAAGTGGTTAATGAATTTGTTTTCAGAAGTTAAATAAGATCTTGGAAAGGAATCATTAGGCAGAGGGTGAGGTTTTATTTCACTATTCATTATTTATTGACCATTTCTGCTCATTAAAATAACTCCTTTGTATGAAGGCTTCTGGATGCATACATATACATAAATTCATCAAAAAACCTCTAAATTTAAACCAGAAAGTAAAATCTTTCCACTCCAAAACGTGTCCTATACCTCAAGAGAAAAATTCAATGTGGCACCCCACAAGAATAATAATAATAGCTATGAAACTCAATAACTAGGTGTTTGATGAACCAGAAAACAGAAATTACTTAGGGAAGAACTCCCTATTTGATTTAAAAAAGAAAAAACTGCTGTTAAAAACAAAAAAGCTAGAGGGGGTAGCTAGGTGGTACAGTGGATAGAGCTCTGGCCTTGGAGTCAGGAGGACCTGAGTTCAAATCTGACCTCAGACACTTGACACTTACTAGCTGTGTGACCCTGGGCAAGTCACTTAATCCTGATTGCCTCACCAAAAAGAAAAAAAAAACTAGAAAGCAGACTGGCAAAAATTACACTTGGGTCCATACCTTACATCATATTCTATAATATATTTTAAATGGATAAGTGACCCCAATATTAAAGATCATATTATAAAAAAATTAAAAAGCAGTAGATCATATCCCTCTCACAGCTATTGGTATGAGATATATCCTTAACAAAACAATGGATAAAGAAGGCAGAACCAAGGTAGTAGAATGGTAGAAATCAGTAAAGTCAAGCTCCTTTCTACAAAACTTTTCCAAACAGATCTAGAAAATGCATCAGACTGAATACTAATGGGGAAATCCAGAAAAAAAAAAAAAGAAAGTAACAGTGAATCATTTTCCTAGCCCAGTTCAGCATAGAGTAAGAGACGGAGTACTCCAATACCCAAGGAGAGGCTGTGCACCAGGGGTAGAAGAGGTCCCAGTATGTATCAGGGCACCATCAGACCCATACGTGAACAACACTGGATACAAGTGCCAACTTGCCTACTAACCATTTCAGGCCACAGATTCAATAGGACCAACTGAGTAGGGGACCTGAACAGAGGGGTGCTGTTCTTCGGTATGTAGGTGCTTCATGATGTGCCGAGAAAGGAGCAAGCTCAGAAGGTAGCAAGCTGCAGCAAGATTGCTGCAAACAGGCTCAGACCTGAAGGGCACAGTCTGGTCTCATTTCCAACATCTAGCCCAGTTTGCTGAGAAATAAGCAGAACAAGAATCCCAGACCAAAGGAATTGTCACTCTGAATTGGGGAACGGATGAACAATGTGTGATATAGAAATGTGATGGAATGCTATTATGCTGTAAAAATGATGAAGGAGAGTGTTATAGAGAAATCAGGGAAGACTTACTGATACAGAATAAAGTGACTAGAATGAAGTTAATTTTTACAGTAATAACAGTATGGTAAGACAAACAACTCTGAAGGAATTAGGGACTCTCATTAGCAACAACAATTCCAGAGGTCTAATAAGGAAACATGCTACCCCTACATCCTGATAGAGAGGGGAGAGATCAGAGGACAGAGTGAGATATATTTCTTGGGCATGGCCAATGTAGAAATTTGTCTTGATCGACTAAACAAATTTTTAATGGATTTTATTTTTCTCTTGTTTTCATTTGATGGGGAGGTAGGTAGAGTTAGGGTAGGAGGGAAAGAAGGCAGATTTTTGCTGATTGAAACAAATAAAATAGTTTTAAAATACAAGTGATAAAGACGATTATAAAACATAAATAAATAACTTTGTTGTTAGTTGTCTTTCCTTTTCAAAGAGGATCAATGACAGCACAATGTTGGGGTATGGGTGATGTCTTGAATTGCTCATATTGGCTCAATATCCATTACTTCTCTTTCCACATGATCAAAAACCACCTTTATAAAAAATTTGCTAGAGGTTGTGGGTTGTTTCTTTCTTTTTCTTCTTTAGGTATTGGTATCAAGCTCACATACCTGTAGTTTGAAGAATCCACTTCCTTCCCCCCCCCCTTTTTTTAAACTGAGAAATCTTTTGTCCACCTTCAGCTCTACACTTTTCTTCAAAGATCAATGAAAACAGTTCAATGATCATATCTGCAAATTCTTTCCTTACAAAAATATGTGATTTGTCAGAGCCAACTGACCTTAACTCATTAAGGCTATCTCACATATCTTTAGTTAACAGTTTTTATTCTATCCTTCAAAGTCTGAAGATTATTCTCCTTGGTAGAAAAAAGAGAGAAACAAATTAGAAATCTAGTAGTTTTGTTTTCATTCCATCATTTATTATTATCAACATCCCCTCTCCCTCCAGAAGTAGGCTTAGCTTCCTTTGGTCTGCCTTGACTGTTGCAAACCAAAAAAACAATAACAACAACAATAGCAAATGTTACTTTGTTGTAGTCACAAGCTACTATTTGTGTTCCATTCGTGGTATTTGGTTCTATCTCTCCAAGGTCCTTTAAAAGTTGAATGTATGACCATACTGTGTGGCCATGTCAATCTCTTTATATTCCCCACCCCACTCCCCCGACCTTTTTGTTTTCTTTATCAGTGAAGATTTCATACTGGGAGTTCTAATTCCTCTTGAATTAATACTCCTTTAGAATCTATGGCCATGAGGTATTTCTTTTATTGAATTCTAAAACCTCTCTATTAAAGTTGTCAAAGAATTAACTCAACACTCCACATTTCTCTGTTTTATCCGAGACAATTTTTATTGCTTGTCATCATGCAGAGAGAAATGGAACATGGAAACAAAAAATTCACATCCATTTTCTCTGATAAATTGGAGTATTGCTGACCAATTTATAGCCTTGCAATTTTTTTTCTGTTGAAAAATAAAATAGAAGATAAATTGGGAATGGGCCAGATTTGAAAGATAAATTGGGGGTCAGAGAAGAGTGGAGTGTAGGGATAGGGAGGATATTATTAGGAGAATGATGAAAGTATGGTTTGCAGGGCTCAGTGACTGGAGCATCCTGGGAACAAGATGAGCATTGTCCTGATGAGACAGAACACTATTTCCCTTTGGAATGTGTTTTCCTATTATTTTTTCTGGTTAATGATGTCTGCTCACAGACAGCAGTAATGCCAAGCTCTTTAATCACACAACAAAATAAGTACACATAAGGTCCTAATTCTATAAAGTCTAGGATTGATTTCCAGCTCAAGACAAAATTTCTCCCTCATAGATCAAATATGAACTCAAAGTGGCATAGTCACTTCCTCATTATTATATCCATCATCTTTACTTCTATTTCCTTCAGATTGGTCAGAATCAAGTTCGGAACAACAATTGCCTTCATAACTGAGGCAGCATGGTGTAACACAGCATTTCTTATAGTGTGGTCTAGAGACACACAGTGGATTCCTGAAACCCCATAACGAGTCCAAGAAGTCAACTATTTTTATAAGAACACGTTTTCATTTCTAATATGGTTATGGTATAAATCACATAAGCAAAAGATCTTTAGGGGCATCCTCTATAAATTTTAAGAATGTAAAGAAATCAATAAGTTTGAGAACTGCTGCTATAATGAAAAAAAATTGGTGTTGGAAAAACAGGGTACAAATAGACTCTACCTTTTTCTGTCAATGTGCTATCATAGGAATCACTTAAACCCTCCAGACTTCAGTTTGCTCATCTGTAAAATGAATAATCCACACTACTTAATCTCTGATTATTTTATCACTGTGGGACTTATGAAGTTGTCATCATATCAATCAAGAATTGAATTGAATGGAATCACATTTGAACACTGAGGAAAGAAATAGATTGTGCCAGCTATGCTAGATGGTGGAAGTAAAGAAAGGGTGATGAGATCACTGATGTCAGTGTATAAGAAGAGGCACTGGACTGACAGTGTCAAGAGACTAGGTTTTTGCACTCCAGTATTTGCTATTAGCTGGTCCTACAATGTCAGTCAAGTCATTTGATCTCACTGGGCTTCTGTTTCCTAGCCCACAAAATAATTGGATTGAACTAGATATTCTATAAGTTCCTTTCTAGCTATATGGTCTTATTGCTGTTGTTCATATTTCTATTACTCTGTGATTCAACATTCCTTTTTTGAACAAAAACAGTCCATTTTGTACCCTGGCTCACCAAGATATATATACAGAAACAACAGAACTAGATTGTTGAGGAGTCATCATTGCTTGAAGTCATTTTTTCCTAGACATCTGAAATAGGCAGGCCTGACTGAGGTTGGTCCCCTGTTGCACTAAGTTCAATACTGAAGTAAAATGAAGTGTTCATGGGTCATTCAACAGTTAACAAAAAGAGGTTTACTTATAGCATAGAAAAGATTATCAACCAGAATACTGTCGCACTTACCTCAGGTAGACCCAGAATCCTTCACCATCCTATAGATCCAGTCAGTAAGCCTGGCCTCAGAAAATCCTGCATATTTGCTGGCCAGCTCTCGGAATCTTCTTATGCACTACCCAATCATTTTCTTGCCAGTAACATCCTGAAAAAAGCCATGCTCTGCTCTGGGAGACTTAACTTTTTCTGCCCTGGGCACTCTGCTATCTTGATGCAGCTGGTAGCATAGTCAAATGGATCATTGGGCCTGGAATCAAGAAAACCTGAGGTCAAATCTGCCCTCAGATACTTACTAACTATATGACCCTGGAAACACCAATTAACTTCTCTGCCTCGGTTTGCTCAACTGTAAAATGGAATTATAATAGTCCCTACCTCACAAGGTTGTTGTAAGGATTACAAATTGTAAGAAACACGATTTGTAAAAAGCATTTAGCACAGTCTGGCATATAGTAGATACTACAATCCCAATCCATGCTTCACTTTATTCCCAGGCCATTTCCTTACCAGCCATCTAGCCACCACACCAGTACTTTTTATGCTGCCTTTTCCTACCTTCTTTTTCTGATCTGAAATAATTTTATCAGTGCTGCCCTTGTTACTGAAAAGGGTGAAGTCAATACATCCCTGTGGCACCATTCACAACCCTTGAAACTTTCCAAACCAAAATATCCTCCTTCGTTAACATTCCCCTTTATTTGTTCTCTCCCTTACATCAGAATGTAAGCTCCCTAAGGGGGGAGGGGTATAGAGTGTTTAGTAAGGACTAGCCCCTCTGGTGGGAGGGCTTGCCAAGCCCTTCTCAGGGTTACTCGTGCACATTTGGTATCCAGCTGTCATCCAACTCTCACCTGTGGCTCCAAGAACCTATAACAAGTGCAGTGGCCACCCTTTGGTAAAAACATCTTGGCAGCCAGGCTAAACCAGAATAAGGGTAACTGATAGGCCTTAAACCCATAGATAAATTAGGGAGATGTCTACCCAAAGCATGTAAAGACATTTAAAGACCCAGTTGGAATAGTTGAATGAAAACAATTTGTTTCAACAGCCATGAAGGCAGCTGAAGCAGACACTTGGAACTTGGTCAGAGAGCAAAGATGCCAAGGTCATGCATTGCATCCCAGGGCATTGTCAATCATCTACACTGTTGTCCTGCCACTGGGCTTTGATGACTCTGGAAGAAAGAGTGAGGCTGACAACTTTGTGCAACTCCGCCTCATTTAAAGTCAATTCATGCACAAATAAAGACATTGCCTTATGATGTCATTGGTCTTCTTGAAAAATGAAGGATAAACAACAAGCTTCTTAAGAGAGGCACTGTATTTGTTTTTGCATTGTTATCTCTAGGGCTCAGCATACTGTTTGGTACATAGAAAGCATCTAATAAATGCTTTTTCACTTATACATTTCTGCTTTGTATTTATCAGTGCACATACCCTGCTCCCAACTCCAGAATGTAACTTTCCAGAATCAGATAATCTAGTACAGCTCCTGTCATTAATTCCATATGACTTCTAGTACAATACTACATACATGAGAACACTTGATAGCAAATATTATTCTGAATCAGAAAACCCTCAAGTGATATCAAATGATAAAAGAAGTCAGCTGTCCAAAAGTAGCTGCTAATTTGTATGCTGTCATTTGTTCCCATTGCTACTTTCAGAGCCTAGCATTTACTACACTAGTAAGGCAAGAAATTACACTGTCTGGGCATTCAACCAAAGCTCACATGCTGTCATTAAAACTAAGCCATCTTGTGAAAAAGATTTGCTTAAATGATTTTTTTCCCTCTGTGCAGGTGTTTAAATTTGTCAAGCTGTCTTTTTAGTTTGGGTGATTATTTCAGCTCCTGAAAATCCATTTATAATAAATATGTAGAGTCATTAACAAGTGTGAGGCAACATATTTGTTGTTTCTTTCCAAGGTGGAAACAGCCCCCTCCTTATCTTGGCAATGTTGTGTTATTCATTTTTCCATTGTTATAAGCAAATGGATCACAAGTGTTATGTAACAGTGTCATGATGGTTGTCACATCCAGATCCATAAGCCCAGACATCTACCTATTATTCTTGGGAAAAGTCATCAGTGGAAATGTGAAATTGCCAAGCGCTACATGGACCAAATCTCTTTTCCAATTTAAATGTAATGTTTATATGTTCTTTCATAGAAAATAAAATCCTAGGAGTAAAACCTATTAAAAAAAAAAGAAATATTTTTCCCAAGGGCCCATGCATATTATCAGATACAAATAAAATTATGAAATTAAATAAATGAAATAAATTTGATTGGGGATGATAATTGACCTAACTTATAATATTGCAGCCTTTCTTTATGCAGAACATAAATTTATATCAATGGAAACCATCTTGTAGAAATGTAACAGACAGCTCTTCTATCTTCAAAGGGTTATACAAATTAGAATTGCACTAGAATTCTGAGGTTGTTACTGTCACCACTGACACTCATGCTGGTTTTTAAAGGCCTTTTCTTATTCATCCATAACAACTTATTCCATTCCCCACAAAAAAAAAAGTCTACTGTAACTTAATGGGTGAAAAACTATTTTGTTAGTCACAAATCTTAATGAAATCTTACAGTCAAAATTGACAATTTCAGTAGAAGACTTGTTTTCAACGTGATATTCCTTGGGCCAATTTATATGCTATTTGCACCATTGGTTATATAGATTTCCCTCTCTCTATTGTAGGCTGACACTAATGACTTGAAGAACCACTGCCTCCTTTTTTAATATACTTTTTTTTTAATCTTTGCAGAAGGGATCCACTGACAAAACCAGATTCTAATTAAGTGAATTTCCAAAGGCAATTCCATGGGCTGAATGTAGGTTTGCTGATTTAGTGCCTTATCCATTTTTAATAGTCCTTCAGGGCAATATCTGTGTCCTTCATCTTTCATATGCTTTTTTATCTTACTCTCTCACTTTGTAAATCTTATTTAAGGAAAAAGCTACCCTTTTAGCTGTGGAGAAACACATAATATAATCACTATTTCCACTGTGTAATAATTCTCCTGTTTAATATCACTATCTTTGATTAATTCTTAAAAGATTTAATCAGGTTTTCTGCATTGGTCTTCTTGACTAAATGCGAAACAAATAAAATTAAGCTCAGTTGCTCAACTCTAATGTGTGTGTGTGTGTGTACATTTCACTTCTTGTATTCTCAATGTGAATATTTTGGATGTAGATTTTTTTTTACTCAGAAAAATTCACATTATACCTGTCATATTTATCAATAATTATTTTTTCTTTGCAATCTCCTACCATACAACATTTCTGCCATTTATGATTTATTGAGGAAGTTTGCCATTTGAGATTCAATGAGAAATAAGTGAATAAGGAAAATTATAGACATGACATCCCTTTCTTTAATTTATAAAACAATGATAATGATGGACATATATGTATGTGTGTTCTGAACATACACTGTCTTGCTTGAGACTCAAAAAACTATGTAAAGCACAGATTACTGCTATTACTACCCTATTCATAGAAAGCAAAAATTAGGGTCATGGGGGTTTAGTTGCATGATAATGGTCAGACAGTAAGTATCAGATTCAGAAAGGAAACCAGGTCTGTTTGGACCCTCTTTCCTTTATATAACACCTCTTAATAACAATGTGATGATAAAAGCTCTAATATAATTTTATACTTATTTTGTCAGGTTCAGATTTTCAAAAAAATCATGAACAAGTCATAATCTCTAGGTCAAATTTGTATACTTGTCCTCTTATAAATAAATCATTAGTACAGTGTCTGGCATGTTGTTAACATACAACAAATGTATGCTTATATATCCAATTCTTTTTTCATTGTTTATTGGAATAGTAAGTGTTCCCTGAAAATAAATAAGGGGGAAAAAAAAACCTCTTCTGATTACTTAGTTCTTGCATATTTTCAACCTCATATGCAAATCAGTGGTGTGGTCATAGCTGGCCACCTTTTTTTGGCAGAAAAGCAACGATAAAACTTATGCATTCTTAGATAAGCCCGAGTAATTTATATCACCTACCATGATAATGTGTCTTCCAGACCCATCTCTACCCTATTCATGAGTATACAAGTTTTGAACCTTAATCAACCTGAGATATATAAACTATCTCCTTAACTAGTACTTAAGCATGATACTTCAGACAAGGTTGAGACATAGACATGATATGAAAAACATCCATGGTATATTTGGAGAAATACTATAACCCACACCTCCTCAACCCCAAAATAGCTATCAATAGCCTCTTGCAGGCTCCAAGTTTTCCAGTTCTCTTGGATAGATTCTGGGAGGACTACTAAGATAGAGTTATAACTAGCATGAGCCTAACTGGGCTTTGCTCCAGGGCACTGGTATGAGGTGGGGCACATAAACTTTCTCTTTGTCAATCACTGTTCTAATACTTTGCCTTTCAGTCCTTCAGTGGCCTGCACCTCCTCACACAAGGTCCCATTGCTGTGATGAGAAAGTCATTTCCTCCAGAAGAAGCCCAGTCCACATTTAAAGAGGTAATCATTAGCAAGTCATTGATTGCTTACAGCTGAAACTTGTTTCTCTATACTTTTCATTCATTTCTTCTAGTTCTGCCACTGAGTTCAAGGAGAAACATGACTTCCCTCACAATACTTTTCTTCTCTAAGATTAATATCCTCAATTCTTTCTATCATATATGGAAGACATGGTTTAGAGTGCTCTAAGAATTCTAGCTGCTTTCCTCTGGATATGTTGAAGTGCTTCCATATGGATCATGTGAAAAGTTTTTCCCATTGTATAAACTTCCTCTACATCAACCAATGAGGTTTGGTGCACAATTAGACTGCACAGAAGCTCAGGTTGGGGCGTACATAGAGAATTTTCTCTCATGCATTTCACTACAGGGTGCTCCAGAGAACACTGTAATTAAAGAAGTTAATTTTGCTATTTGTCAGCAGCTTTGTGGAAAGAGTACTAGAAGACTGAAACAAATGGCAAAATTAAGTTTGGGAATAATCTGTGAATTTCCATTATTCATGTTCTTACTGGCCCTCATTATCACAAATTATGAAGAATTACATCAGTAAGTCCAAGGACAGCTTTTTCTCACACAAAATAAAGTAAGAGATAGAAATTATTTGCTGAATTGGGGCTGGTGAATTCATAGAACATAGAAAACTGGTAACACTTCAACGATGGACTTACCATATAAATCATTGTATTACATAGGCATAATTTTAGCATTTGTATACTCTTAGGGAAAGTTTAATTGATATAATCAATTAAATAACCAAATTTGTGTACAGGGATGATGGGGCTGAGGATGTACTCAGCCCTCTTCTGATTAGTTGTGTGCTCTAGCCCATTGTTAAAAGATATACATGACCAGCAGCAACTAATTGGTCCCTTGTTCCCCATGAATTCTCTGCCCACTATCCCATGCTGCCTCTCATATCTGAATTCAAGGCTAGCCTCTGACATTAGCTATATGACTTGGGTCAAATCAACATAAAACTGCCTTCCTAGACATCTCTTTAAGGATATAAATGTTAGCATAATTGTTAACCTTTACAGAACAAGTTTCCACACTAGGAGTACTCTACACTGATGAAACTTTAAGATTAGGTACATGTATGGTAAGTATTCATACATGTGTCAATATATCAAGGTTATAATATTTATTCAGCATTGGAACTCTCTCCACTGCTACAAACATACACATATATGTGCATATATACACATATACACTTGTATTATATGTGTTATATTTGTGCATATACAAAATGCATACATGCGTACATAAAATACGCAAATAGTCTACCAGTGGAGGGAATATCCACATCAATGACATGACAGAGTCATTGAGCTACTGAGATGTAAATAGACACACACATATAGATGTAGATATAGAAGGATGGACATAGAGATAAATTTTTAATATATGTGTGGGTAAGTGTGTATATATACACATAT
Organism: Vombatus ursinus; assembly: GCF_900497805.2. NCBI lineage: Eukaryota > Metazoa > Chordata > Mammalia > Diprotodontia > Vombatidae > Vombatus > Vombatus ursinus. Next base: position 42,804,780 of record NW_020955033.1, on the reverse strand, counting down.
ACATATACACACATGTGCATGCATGAACACATATGTATGTATGATAGAGATAGAGATTAGCTATAGATAGAAATAAAGATGATATACATGTAGGGTTATGAATAATTATAAATATGGATATGAAAATAGAGATATAAAGAGATAATATAGGTATAGGCATAAATATGGATATAGAGATGAATAAATAATATGACTACATATACATATTTATGCACATATATACATATGTGCAATGTCTATGGGTATATATTTGTGAACATGTGTATGTGCATGTATGAGTATATATGCTTACAAGCATGTTTCCATGTGCATGGGGTGATAGATTGAGAATTAAGGAATAAGGGATGAAATCACTATTCAGCCACTTCCTATCTGTATGAACTTGGGAAAGTTACTTAATCTCCTTAGATCTCAGTCTCCTTATCTCTAAAATGTGTGGATGAGTAATTTGAACTAGATGACTTTTAAAGATTTTTCCAGGTAGCCTAGCCATACCAAATCTCAAACTATATTATAAAGAATTAGTCATCAGAACAATCTGGTAGTGATTAAAAAATAGAGTGGTGGATCAGTGGAATAAATTAAGTACACAATACACAGTATTAAATGATCATGGTATTCTAGAATTTGATAAACCCAAAGAACCAAGCTTTTGGGACAAAAGCTTTGGGGATACTATTTTCCAAATCTGCTAGGAAAATTAGAAACCACTTCGTCAGAAATTAGGTATAGACCAACATCTTACACTATATACCAAGATAAGCTCAAATTGGCACGTGATGTAGACATAAAGGGTGATATCATGGGCAGATTGGGGTAGCATAGAATCATTTGTTTGTCAGATCTATGGATAAAGGAAGAATTTGTAACCAAACAGGAGATAGAGAGCATTATTGAACGTAGAAAGGATTATTTTATTTAAGTTCAGAATAAAATAAATATTTTTAAATGTAAAAGGTATAATTTTGATTATATTAAATTAAAAATGGTTTATACAAATAAAATCAATGCAACCAAGATTAGCATGAAAACAGAGAGCTGAGAAAATATTTTTATAGCAAATGTCTCTGATAAAGGCCTCATTTCTCAAATATATAGAGAAATGAGTCAAATTTATAAGAAATCATTCCTCAGTTGATAAATGGTCAAAGTATATGAATGGACAGTTTTCAGATGAAGAAAACAAAGCTATCTATAGTCATATAAAATATTCTAAATCACTCTGGATTAGATTAAAACAACTCTGAGATTTTACCCAAAACCTATCAGATAGGCTAATATGACAGAAAAGGAAAATGATACATGTAGGAAGAGATGTTAGAAAATTGAGACACTAATGCATTGTTGCTGGTGTTGTGAACTGATGAAACCATCCTGAAAAGTAATTGGAAACTATGTCCAAAGAGCAACCAAACTGTGCATACTCTTTGATCGAGCAATAACACTAGTAAGTCTATATCCCACAGGAATTAAAAAAAGCTAGGGAGGAGTTATTTGTATAAAAATATTTATAGCAGCTCTTTTTATGTTGGCATAGAAATGGAAATTGAATGGATGTCAAACAGTTTGAGAATGCTGAAAAAGTTGTGGTATATGATTGTAATGGGAAACTATTGTGCTATTAATAATGATGAGCCAAGTGATTTCAGAATGAAGTGAACAGAACCAGGAGAACACTGTACACTGTAACAACAATATTAAACAATGATCAACTGTGAATGACTTAGCTATTCTCAGCAAAACAATGATGCAAGGCAATTCCAAAGGACTAATAATGAAAAATGCTATCCACCTCCAGAGAAAGAACTGCTAGAGTCTGAATTAAGATCGAAGCATGTTATTTTTTCACTTTATTTCTTTTCAGTTATTTTTTGGGGTGAGAGATCTGTATTTTCTTTCACAACATTACTAAAATGAAATATGTTTTACATGATTGCACATGTATAACTTATATAAAACTGTTATTGTCTCAGAGAGGGGAGAGGGGAGAGGAGGGAGATAATTTGGAATTCAATTTTTAAAAAAAGAATGAAATAAAAATTGTTTTTACATGCAATTGGGAATATATGTTTTAATATATTCTTACAGCTCTAAGTATCTAATCCTTGGGATCTTATGTATAATGTTTATATACTTGCCACATATATGTTATATTACAATATGATATGCTATATAATAAAACAAATTGGACAATAAACGGGCTTTGTGTGATGTTATAAAATTGTTACACTAAAGAAAATAGCCACAGTAGAAAATGTTTAAAGATTTTTTCTTCACATTTTGTATCTAGCAGAATAATGTAATGGGGATAAAATTGTCTGTTATTGACTTTTTTTGAACAGCACCTCAACTGCAGCAAAAAATAGGGATTTGTTTGTTTGACTGTTGTTCATGAAAATGGTTTGGATAACTTATGACAGGATCCAGAGAATGCAATGTGACTAAATGCTAAAGAAGCATTAAACTGTATCTCTGTGGTAGCAAATATGGATCACATTATCCAAGGGTCACATGATCAGCAAGGTAACATGTAACTATTCTGAACATAATGCCCCTGGTCCAAGTTAAGACAAGTTAACAAGGATATATTAAGTACCTACTAAGTGCTAGGTACCATGCTAAGTGGTAGATAGGAATACAAAGAAAGGCAAGAAACAGGCCCTGCTCTCCAGGACCTCACATTCTATTCTCTTCTCTTCTCTCTCTCTCTTTCTTTCTCTCTCTCTCTCTCTCTCTGTCTCTCTCACTCTCGGCAATTGGGGTTAAGTGATTTGCCCAGGGTCACCCAGCTAGTAAGTGTCAAGTGTTTGGTCTGAGGCAGGATTTGAACTCAGGTCCTCCTGATTTCAGGACCTGTGCTCTATCCACTGTGCCACCTAGCTGCCCCTGGACCTCACATTCTTTGGCTTTGATCATCATTCAGACATCATGGTTCTTTCTCTGGATGTGGATAGCATTTCTATTGTGAGTCTTTTGGAATTGTCTTAGATCATTGTATAGCTGAGGTCACCACACAATGTTGCTGTCACTGTGTATAATGTTCTCCTGGTTCTGCTCACTTCATTTGGTATCAGTTCATGTAAGTCTTTCCAGGTTTTTCTGAAATCTGCCTGCTCATCATTTCTTATGGAACAATAGAATGGAATACCATTACATTCATATACCACAACTTGTTCAGCCATTCCCCAGTTGATGGGCATCCCAGGGAATGTCTTCTTGCAGAAGCTGCAATTTTGTCTGAGGCTTTAAGAGAGCCAGGAAAACCAGGAGGCCAAAATGAGGAGGGGAAAGAATTCTAGGCATGGAGGACAGTTAGTGAAAATGAAGAAGTCAGAAGATAGAGTGTTTTGTGTAGGCAGCAATAGAGAGGCCAGTATCCCTGGATCATAGAGTACATGTATAACACAAACCAGCCTAGCCTTCAGTGCCTGCAGGCCAGGTGTATTATATTTCTCAACTCTCCTGCAGGGTTCTCCAGTACCTTTTGGGATTATTGAGAGGTATCTAGGGTCTTTACAAGTGACTCCAGCCCCAACTAATATGTAGGAAAGACCTTGCATCCTAGTTCCAATTAGTCACTAACAGTCAAATTTGCTTTTACACAAAAATCTTTATTTCAGAACATATAAACATACAAACTTATTCATTCTACATGTGAGAAGCATAATTCTCCCTGCCTCCTCCCTGACACACATAGCCTCCATGCTATTTCAGTTTTTGGGGAGAGGAAGGGAATTAGTTTCAAAGCTTAGGTCTTTCATGCCAGACTTTCTGGCTGTACCATCCCTCCTGAAACCCTGGCTCCCAGGTGACTATGTCTCCAATTTCCATGTGCCAAGTCCAAGCCCAAATTTTTGGGGCCAGAGGGCCAACAGGAGAAAGAAGGCCACCCCCTCTAACAAGTTCAGTTCATGGTACCCTCGCTGTGGGCACTTAATACATAACATTGTCGTTGATGACAAAGAGGAAGAGAATAAGGGTGGTTATCATACAACAAAATGCATGAAATGTCTGGGAGTTTGCCTACCAAGACACACCTAAGAAATATAAATAAAATTTACAAAGCATTACAGAAATAAAAATGATAAATAAAAAAGACAGTATCAATATAATAAATATGATGCTACTATCTAAATGTCATTGTTCCTCATCATGAATGAAGGATGAGCAACAATCTGTGAGTCATAGTAGCTATCCCCTGGGCACCCAACCAGCCAGCTTCAGTTGGGCAATGTTGCTGTTTCCTCCTCCTTCTCCACCTTCTTCTCCTCTTCTTCCTCTGTTCACACAGGGAGTCATACACTTACATGAGGGTGCTCTGTCCAAAGGAATAGTTAAATTTTGATCACTTATACTTTACAAGGTTTCTTGGGGTTTGGAGGCTAAATTTTTTCTTCCATATTTATTCTGTCATTGCTTGTATTTTGGAAACAACTGGGACAATTAAATCTTTTTTCTCAAGTAGTTTTCATTTATGATTTCTTGAAAAACAGGTCTAAAAAAACAGGCTTTGTTAAAGCACATTGTGATTCAAATGGAGCTACATAACTATGACTTTAAACCCAGATTACTCTGGCCTTCACTGGTTGGCTAATAATAGGTCCCAGCCCAAGCCTGTTTACTCATTGTTTGGGTTTTGATGGTTCAGAATGGGTATAAATAGCAATTGTTTTCTGTTCTGGCCAGAAACTCTGAGGATGTCCCCTCCCAGGTTGATTCTTTTACCAAGGCAAACTAGGCCATCTTTTGCCTCAATTCCTACCTAGCCTTTAATTATTACATTGCCTCAGACAAACTGAGACCTGGGAAAGACCTTAACTTAAAAAGGCCAAGATCTCTCACTACATCTTCTTCTAGGGCCATCACCAGTAGTCTTGACCTAGGTCTTGCCATTGGACTCCAATAACTCAGGAGGACAGAGTGAGGCTAATGACTTTGCACAGCTCTGCCTCACTTGTGCCCAATTCACTTGTAAGTCAAGACGTAACCTTCCTGATGTTATTGGTTCCTCTTCAAGAATGAAGGACAAACAGTGATCAAGGGACAGTGTGTCTGACTGACTGATCAGACCAATATGAGGTAGGAAGGTTCTACCACAGGTTAAGCACAAATAGTCCATATAAGCATTTGGGATGGAAATGACTTTAAACTGGCACATCTCACATACCTTTTGGGCTGCAGCAATTCTATGTTGCTCATACAACACAATGCCTTCTTTAATGTGAGCATACCATAATGGATAGTCCTATGCCAGTGTCTCCCATATCTCACAATTGATACCAAAGTTCTTCAGAGAGACCTTGAGAGTTTCCTTCTTCTGACATCTATGTGAGCACTTATTCTGTGTGAGTTCTCCATAAATTAGTCTTTTAAGGAAAACTATGTTAGGCATTCAAGACATTACCAGCCCTTCAGAACTGCACTCTCTGCAGTAGAGTTTGAATGCTTGGCAGTTCATCTTGAGAGAAACCTCAGTGTCTGGTATCTTATCTTGCTAAGTGATCTTCAGAATCTTCCTCAGATAATTTACATGGAAGTGGTCCAATTTTCTGACAAGGCTCTGGTATACTGTCCAGCTTTCACCGGCATACAACAATTAGGTAAGCACAACAGTTTTATAGACCTTCAAGTTTGTAGGTAGCCTAATGTCTCTTCTCCCCCACACTTTCTTTTGGAGCCTCCCAAACATTTAGCTAGCTCTGGCAATGCAAAAATCAACCTCATCATCTATGTGTACATTCTGGGAAAGTATACTGCTAAGGTAAGTGAATTCATCCACAGCATTTAAAATTTATCCATTTGCTATAACTGATGATTCCAGATATGGATGGTACAGTGTTGACTGGTGGAGAATTTTTATTTTCTTTTTTTAAAATATTTTATTTTTTCCCATTTACATGTAAAGACAATTTTTAGCATTCATTTTTTTTTAAATTGAGTTCCAAATTCTCTCCCTCCTTTTCCCTCTGCTCCCTTCCTGAGATGACAAGAATTTGATATAGGTCATATATGTGCAATCATGCAAAACATATTCCCGTATTACTCATGTTGTAAGAAAAAAAACACATACCTCCTCAAAAAATTGAAAAAAAAACTTAAAGAAAGTGAAAAAATAGTATGTTTCAATCTGTATTCAGACAACAGTTCTTTTTTCTGGAGGTGGATAGTATTTTTCATTATGTGTCCTTTGGAGTTGTCTTGGATCATTACATTGCTGAGAATAACTAAGTCATTCACAGTTGATCATTGTATAACAGTTATTGTGTACAATGTTCTCCTGGTTTTTCTTACTTCACTCTGCATCAGTTCGTAAAAGTCTTTCTGGGTTTTTTCTGAAATCATCCTGTTCTTCATTACTTATAGCACAATAGTACTCCATTACAATCATACCACAACTTGTTCAGCCATTTCCCAATTGTTGGACATCCATTCAATGTCCAATTCTTTGCCACAATAAAAAACTGCTATAAATATTTTTTACAAATAGGTCCTCACCCTTCCTGTTTTTTTATCCCTTTGGGATACAAAACTAGTAGTGACATTGCTAGATCAAAGGGTGTGTACAGTTTTATATCCCTTTGAACATAGGAGAACTTCTGTCTTCTTTGTATTAATTGTCAGGCCAAAATTAGCATAAGTGGCATAGAATCAATCTATCTGTGAATAAAAAGTCATACACCAAATCTCATCTCCCTCCACTTTAATCTCGTCTTGTAGCCTTTTCAAGTTAAACAATTTACCATCAGTGCAGTAGCTGACCTTGATGTTGTTTTCATCCCCATTGAAAGGGTCTGACAGCATTGCTGAAAAAATAAAAACATGCTAAAAAGTATAGGAGTGGGGCAGCTAGGTGGCACAGTGGGTAGAGCTCTGGCCTTGGAGTCAGGAGGACCTGAGTTCAAATTTGGCCTCAGACGCTTGACACTTACTAGCTGTGTGACCCTGGGCAAGTCACTTAACCCTGATTGCCTCACCAAAAAGAAAAAAAAAAGCATAGAAGCAAGCCACAGCCCTGCTTTGCTCCATTGGTGACTAGGAAAGCATGAGAACATTGCTCTTTATTCAGAACCTGTATAAACATGCCATCATGAAACTGGCATATAATACTGATGAACTTCTCTGGGCAACCAAATTTTTCTATGATCTTCCACGCACTTCACAACTGACAGTATCAAAGCCTTGGTTAGATCAACAAATATTGTATACAGACCTCTGTTCTGCTCCTGGCATTTCTCCTGGAGCTGTCAGCAGCAAACACCATGTAGACCATTAGTATGTATGTGTACATATGCATATGTGTATGTATTATGCATACACACATATACATAAACACACATATATACACACAGATACATGCATACATATATACTTATTCCCCAGGCATCTTTTCTGACACTACAGGGTTTTAATGTCCTTTTTCTTATTGTGGACTCCATATGTTACTCTCTCCTTGTTGCAGCATTTCTGCTAATTTAGCTGCTCAGCTGGGCTCCTTAGTCCTATTTCTCTTTAAAGTGCAGATTCTACCTGCCAGAGCTAAATCTGGTTGAATTCATGGGCAATACTTTTTGCTGCTGGAGTGCTCCTCCTTGAAAGTTCTATCTCCCTAGCATCTTTGCTGTTCTGAGCCCTTTTCTTTTCGGAGAATGTGTTTCTGCTCCCACTTAGATGCAGTATCCTCTACCAAGGAAGCAGCTCCACTTTAAAGCAGTATTGCCAATGGAAGGGGAGGAGAGAAAAATCCTCTCCCCATCTCTTGCCCTCTAGTATGGTAAGGAGTCACTCAACAAAGCTGCTCTTGTACTGTGCTCTTTTGCAATTTCAGAATGCTGGGACTAACTCTAGGTCTGGCATGAGTAACTAATTAGAGCCTGCAGCAATATGGCCAGCTTTGAACCAACCAGGGCACAGCTTCTCTTCCAATTCAATATTTTCACACATCAGAATGGGATATGGGACACAGCTGGTTAACATTTTATTAATGACTCAACTCTTATTATCTGCCTTTTGCATTCTATGACTACATCAGTTTGATGGTAGTAGTAAGGGCACACAATCATTTGATCAAAGACCAACTAACCCCCTCCTTGGATAAACTTAATCATCTAAAGCAATTTAAGGAAGGAACAAAATGATTTAAGATACATTTTTCCTCCTTGTATCTATACTCTTCTAAGTGAGTATATTAATCCACACTAAAATGGCAAAAAAAAAGTCATTAACCCAGAAAATCCTTTCAATCATAGAATTTAGTGCTGAAGGAATCTTGGAGATCATCTGATGATTCTAATCCAACCCTTTCATTTCATAAGTGAGGAAACTGACAAGCAAAAGCATTTATCAGTCACTAAGATTGTAAATAGGAGAACCTGGATTTGAATTCTAGTCCTCTGATTCCAAATCTAGAGCTTATAATTAAGGCATGTATTTGAGGATAGGAAGACCAGCTCTCCATAAATGAGAATTGGTTGTAACCATAGGCAACTTTGACAAATCCATCCTATAGCTCCTGAGCAATGCACTGTTTCAGGACCTTGCTTACACAATATTTTACAAAGTTTTTATTGAATTCCTTTACAGTGGAAAGTTAAATCCATTTGATACTGTAGAAACACCTATGTTATGTGTTATAGCCCTTTGGATAAGGACACTCCTGCATAAGGAAAGAAGAGAAGGGAAGGGAACAAAAGGGAAAGGAAGGGGGTAAAGGATTAAGAAAAATGAAAGAATCAGTCAATTTTCCCTTGCTAAACCTTTTCTTAAAAACAAGAAAGGATATATTAGCCTCCCTCAGGAAATTGGACAAGCATCATAAGCTAAAGCTAATTTTGTGACAAAGAGGCACTTTTGTTAAGATTCTAGGTTTTACGTGGGAATGCTTTTATATTTCAGAAAACAAAGAAAATTGTCCAACTGTTTTGCTAGTCTCTATAAATAATGATGAATAAAATATCTCAAGATGACCTACTGAAGAGGATTATTTTGAGGATCTGGTGAATTATCTAAACATGAGCACTTTTTTTTTTTTTTGCTTAGGTAGTTGGGGTTAAGTGACTTGCCCAGGGTCACACAGCCAGTAAATGTCAAGCTTTTGGTCTGAGGCCGGATTTGAACTCAGGTCCTCCTGACTTCAGGGACAGTGCTCTATCCACTGTGCCACCTAGCTGCCCCGTAATGAGCACTTCTAAAGTCTTTGAATCAGAACTTAAGAGCTTACAACATATAAACATGTTTGTATATTATCAGTTATTTAAAATGTTTTGAGTTTCTTTTTGTGAATATAAAAAACATAATTTGAAACTTTACTTCCTTGTGGGAGACAATTTTCCCGTAATTTTTCGATAAATGATGTTATCTGTTTAAAATATCCAGAGAAGGGCTATAAAATTGTTCAGTAGGAACTGTTCAGATTTCTCTTTCATCATGTTGTTGAGTCTGGTGTTGAAGACTTTTTGGGTAAAGCTGTTAACAGGACATTTTCTAAAGACACAAGGGAGTCTGTATAGTATTGTAATGAAGCGTTCTATCCCTTCTGCTGTAAATATTGGATTCGGCCTTGGTCAATCAGTAATTTAGAGACAACCTATATTTTTCCTTTCTTCAACAATAAGAAGCCCAGGTAAGCCTTCAGGATTATCATCTGTTTTCTTGTATCATTCACAGTCATGCTCTTCATTATCGCTGGTCTGATCATCTCTTTTCTTTATATTAACTTTTGATGTTTCCAAAGCTGTTTCCCACATTCCACAAGTGGCCCAGCTACTCATTCATTGGAAATAGTTAAATTCCACTGGCCCAAGTCCTAGGGTCCTGAAAAATTCTTTGCCCATGTAATGCCTCCAATCACACCTGTGATGACAACAGAGTGCAATAGCAATGCCAACCACAGGGATCCACTGCTCTAATTCATTCTTTTCACTTCCTTCATTTACTAAAGTGTCATTTTCTGTGTCTGTTTTCTTTATATGCTTGGCTACCGGTTCCTCATTTCTTTCTTTGCATCTGTTACGACAGGTTTCAGCTAAACATCGCAATGCAAGATCTTTGTGACCTTGGGCAGTCACTTAGCATGCCTGGGTCTCAGTTTCTCCATCTGTTGCCACACCACATAAATGTTTTGCAATTCCAACCACAGGTAACTTTTCTTTTATTAGCACAGGTATTTTGCTCAAACATAAATGATGAATATCAATTTGAAGCCTTTCAAATACAGAGTTTCTGTTTTTGTGTTTACCATCTACCTTGAATCTTGTAGTCATCCTTTCTACTAGCAGGAAGTAGACTTTTTCAGCTTCCTGTAAGGCAATATCAACCCAATGAGACAATTTTCCCCTTCCAGCTCCAAACTCAACAAAGCACCTTCTTGGTCCCAGTAAATTTAATCTTTCAATGTTATCTGTTGTTTCAAGTGCTTGAATGCAGAATCACCATTTTGGGGGTCATTTAGGACATGCAGGATGTGACATTATATGATCTTTAAGTGTACAATCCATATCTTTACTGGCTTTTCTCAATTTCTGAATTAAGTTTTCCAATTGCTGTTCAGATAGAGAAGAAATTGGGACCTATTAAACATATTTTCACATTAGTGATGTTGTAAGTAAGAATTAGAACCAATAAGAGGAACCACCAGAAAGAGGAAACAAAACACAACAGAAGAAAAAAAATAGCAAATCGTATGCTTCGATCTGCATTTGAACTCCATAGTTCTTTCTTTGGATGTGGATAGCATTTTCCATCATGAGGCCTTTGGAGATGTCTTCCACAATGTAATTTTTAAAAGATTCTTTTATGCACACTTTTCAATTAGCTAAGACTTTGGTTTTTTAGGTTTTATTTCAGATATTTAAAGATGTAATCTGTTCTTATTAAGGTTTTTATCCCAAAGTTTTTCAATATGACAAAAATTTCTATACTCAGGTTATTTATGAATCCATCTAAAGGTATGGAATGGCTAAGTGTGCTGTGTCTTAAGCAAATATTTTGGTTAAAAAAGTCATTTGGGAGCTGACTATTTGGTATGACACAAAGAATATGATAAATAAATGTGTTTTGTTGTTGTTGTTGTTGTTGTTGTTGTTGTTGTTGTTGTTGTTGTTGTTTCTGGATGTACTAGTACAAGCCTCATACTCTGAATAAGAGATGTGCTGCTTGGGAAGCAGAAAAATCATCGCTCATGTACATGAACTACATTTCTCCCCTCTTTCACCCCATTATGGCCGCAAAGGAAATGAAAACATTCTGAAGACTTAATTAGTCCAGGGGACTATGCTCAAATTATTGTAATCACTTCCCAGTTGTATAAAGCATAAAAATCCCCATGCACAAATATTGTCAATTCTTAGACCTGAAGGACCCCTGATATCATGCAAATCAACACCTCCTTCTCATTGAGCATACCACTGTAGCAAATGTTTTGTAAATATAGCATTCAGAAAATAACAGACTAATATGGATACCAATAATTTCTTTATTCACTTGTAAAATCATTGCTTAGTAGTCACAGAACTGTACAAAAATACACAAAGGTTCTATGATTTCATTAGCATAGGCAGAGATAATATAAGGATGAACTATTTAGGGCTTCCCACTAAGGTACAGAAATCCAGGGGGGCAAGGCTGCTTCTGTAGTTACTTCCAGCCAACCATCTCACCCAAATTGTGGTTCATTTCCTTGAATGGTGGTTGATTACCACACTCAGGGTCCCAAAACCATGATCCCTTGCTTATAACATTCTTTCATTCAATGTTGCATCTCTCTTCCTCTTTCCAAAGGTTATAGGAAGATTCATTGACCATTGGCTAGGCTACAGGGTTAACCAGATTCTGAAGAACCAAAAGTCTCTTTAAAGTATGTTATACTGAGCATTGCATCATCTACCGTCTTGGGAGCCATACTACCTATTTCTGGTTCTGAGCATACAGAATATCCACTATGATTGTCTCCCACTAATACAAATCATGACCTGTCTATATCTTCCGTGAACCCTAGTGTATTGTCACACAGTTAGTTTCTGAGACAGGATTTGAATCCAGAAATTCTTGACTCCAAGACCAGTACTGTTATACCACCCTACCTCTTTCTTTATGCAGGTATAGTCTTATAATAACTATTTAAGGAAATAGGTAGTTCTAATAAAAAATTTATAGATCATTACCTTTGTATCCTAAAAATATTTTAAATATAAGATGTTTTCACAGACTCATTGAAAACATTTTATGCATATATCCAATACCATAGTGGTTATGTTGTCCTATTGAAACTCTTTATTCCTCCTTCATTGAAATCTAATGATAGTAGCCACCAATCTGCCCCAACATTTAGTGAAGTATTATCTGAAAAAAAATGTTTCCATAACTAAAGCAATTTAGTTTCTGAGGGCAGACTTGACCAAATAAGAAAAATTTGATATAATAATATCTTCAGCTTTCATTCATGAATACATATTGTCAAAGAAGATATAAAAATGGGTGCTTACATTTGATCCAGAAATCACTTCATACATAAAGCTATTTCAGCTGCAAATTACCTATTTTGTATGATTGAAAGTAGTTGTTTTATGAATGACAGGCACCACAGAAATAAACTATTCAAAACAGAATAATTACTTTTGACAAGCTATAGGCTTGGCTACCTGGTTCTATATGTAGAGAAAACATTTTTGGCATAATTTAGTTTTCTCTGCTTAAAATTTTCACCTCATTAGGGTCAGGTCCTTCCCCACATTTCTTTGTAGTTCATCCTGGTAAGAAGGTTACTCTGGATTTTCAAAGGCTATCTTGGTCGAGTAGAAACTGTTGTATACCCAATCATTTATGTGTGGAACTGTGTCCTACTGTTTACTCTTTTCTTCCTATAGAATGTAAGCTTTCTTAGGGCAGAGAATGTATCGCTTTTGTTTTTTAACCTCCAGCACCTAACACAGTGCCTGGCACATAATGGGGATTTAATAAATGCCTGTTGTTTGTGTTTGATTGATTGTGTTTTCAAGCTGGAAAAGCTTCAGGTATAGGTCCAGCAATGGACTTTTTATTACATCTGAGCATCACTCTAGGTGAATTTGAAGGGGTAGATAAATCATCGAGGAGTGTCCAAAGAATGATGAATTTTTTGGGCTCCAGCGCGTCTCAAAAGTGGTTTCTAAGGCACAGGGAGAGAGTGCAATCTGCATCAAGCAAAGAAATTTTGATAACTGATGCTGCAGTGTGATATAGTAGAAAAAAAAAGTGCTAGACCTGGAAGCAGGTGAAACCTGAGTTCAAATCCTGCCATTGATAATCACTAGCTTTGTAACCTTGAGCAAGTCATTTATTCTCCACGGGCTTCAGGGACATAAGAGATGTAAACTGTTATTGGCAGTAGGAGGGGGGTTTGTAGGAATGGGGTCTGGAATGGGCTGGGGAAGGAGTGTCTACCAGAGAATAAGTGAGTCTGCCATTGACTACCACAGAGGTGGGGAGCCTGCAGCCTTGAGGCCACATGTGGCTTTCTAGGTCCTTGGGTGCAGCCTTTTGACTGAGTCCAAGTTTTATAGAACAAATCCTTTTATTAAGGGGATTTGTTCTGTGAAATTTGGATCCAGTCAAAGGGCCACACTTGAGGACCTAGAGGGCCATGTGTGGCCTCGAGATCACATGTTCCTCACCCCTGATAGAACAACCTCCACTGGGTGCAGGCAGGGGAAGGAAAGTAGCACAAGAAGGCAGCTTTGACTACAGCTATGTTGCTGTCCTCCATTCCAATAATTCCTTTTCACACCCCAATGAATTTTCTCATGTTCCCCAGTGGATCCATGCACCACACATTGCACCACACACTGAAACTCTGGTGTGGAGAATAATTCATAAAGATTAACATACCAACAGGCCACAAACACAATCTAAGTATTGACATTTGCTTATTTGGTGACAGCTAAGTAACCTTGTCCATTTTTTATATTATTTATATATTTAAAAACATTAAACAGCCAGATAAGATTATTATAACCAATATAAGTTAAACAAAAATAAACTCTGAGAAAATTTAAATAAGCAATAGACTTTATTTCCTCGTCTTTTCTCAATTGTCTTCAGTTACACTTCTGATCTCATCACTTGCTGCAACTATTCTCCAAGGCAATAAATAATCTCTTACTGCTAAGCTTAATGACATTTTCTCCATACTAAAATATCCTGACCTCTCTGAAGCTTTTGATACTGTCAGTCATGCCCTCATCACAGACATTTTTCTTCCCTTGGCTTCTGGGATACTGATTTCTGTGGGTTCCTCTCCTACCTTTCTGACTACTCCTCAATCTCCTTTGAAGGATCATCCTCTGCCCCCCACCAACTCAGTATGGCACTTAATAAATACTTCTTAAATTGAATTGAATTAAATTTTGCACAGAACAATAATTTTACTTATATGTACATTTTCTTAAATCTCCAGAAAAATAATGATGTAAAGGATACTCTCTACATCTTATACTTAGGCAGGGATCCAGATAATTAAGCTTTAGTTGGGATACAGAACTTCAACACTTCAGTGAATCCTTTAGATCACCAATGGAGATTATCCATTATTCACCCATCTTCACTTCTTATGAAAATTTGTACATGTTCTTCCATAAATTCGCCATAAAGATCTACCCAATGTGTCTGGGTTTCTACGAAGTCTTTACACAGGATACCTTCAGGATATCTGTCTTTAGTCTTGTTACATGAGTAGCTTGCCTGCTTTTCCAATCATACATTTCATGAATGATATCACACAGACATTAAGCACATATTTTAGGCAATAACATTTAATTAAAAGATTGGGGTCTGGTAATTATAAGATCAGGTCCAAACAACAGCATTAAGCATTTCACATAATTAGAATTTTTATAGATAAGTTAGGTTCTGATCAGTGCAAATAAAGAATCCAGGAAGCAGTCGCATGTATTTGAATTCTCACTATTCGAAGTTAAAATTATATAAAATATGGTAACTCATCCCAGTTCAATGGAAATATGTGGTAGAAACTGGAATAAAGTCACCATATCATAGGATTCGTTATTCACACTAATTGGAACCTAGCTGTCTTTCAAATAGTGTAGTTCATTATATTTTTATATTATTGATCTCTCAATGAAATGAGATAAGTGGAAGAAAGAAAATACAAGGATAATGGATCTGCTTCAAGATAAATCATTGCTATTATGTTTGTGAGTCCTTTCTGAATACAAACTATCATACTCAGCAATGACTCTTGGAAGTGGCTGAATGGGCAAGTAAAACCATAATGAATGTCTCAGTATGGGAAATGCTCTGAAAAAAGTCAAATGCTGTATCTCTCCCTATTTTAGTGACTAAACCCCAGTCTCTAGAGAAGAGGAAACATAAAACACAGTGCAATTTTAATCTTTCCTAAAAAGGACAAATGCAATTCAATTCACTAATTCTTGGTATGCCTCTGGTACCTTATCCCAGTTTCTCAAGGAAGCAATGAAATTGTCAGAAGGCACTAAAGTAATGGTCAGAACTACTGTCATTGTCTGATAACCAATGGTCAGTGCCCTTTTCAGCTTTGATGATGAAGCATTAATTCAACGTGTGGCAGCCCTGGAGAGAAGCAGATATCCATTATTTCTCCCCTGTACTGTGGAATATGAAAGGGATGGGCATTTAAGGGCTGAATTGCCTGGGGCATTTAACTTGAAGGCAGTTGCCTAAGATTGTTTGAATGTCATACTAAGGGGACACATTTTAAAACAAAGAGAACCACCATTCTATTCCAGAGATACAAGAGGTTGTGTGCTAGGAGGGTCTGGATCTTTTTATCCCAACTTTGGGCTCAGAGCAGAATACAAAGAGAGACACATGAAAAAAAACACTCCCAGAAATTTATGGTAAGATAGACCAAGACCATTACCTAGCCTAGGACCTCCAGTGAGTAGCCTGTGAATTATGTGGCAGGACTTCATCTAGTTCTCAGCATCCAAAAGGATGCTAAAGAGATAACAAATGTAGTGAGTGGTGAGTCTTATAGGTCAAGGAAGATAGTGGCAATCATTTTGGGTAAACTGAGATGGAGTGATCCACATCATTTAACATTTAAATCAAAAGGTTTTTGGGAGTGATCTCTCACAAATATTGTCTTTAATTATACCTGTGTACAGAAGATTAAGGACTAAGTGGTATGTAGTTGAAATTTTAGAATCTGCCTAAAAGAAGCCACACTATTCTAAGGCCCTTAGCCAGGACCTTAATGTTAATTGTAATCTAGCAAATACACTTTTATCTCAGACAATAAGCATTTGTTAAATGCCAACTACATTCCAGGCATTGTGTTAAGCACTGAGGATATGAAAGAAAGAAAGAAAGAAAGAAAGAAAGAAAGAAAGAAAGAAAGAA
>NW_020955033.1:42639025-42788396 GCF_900497805.2 Vombatus ursinus | reverse complement strand
AGAAGAAGAAGAAGAAGAAGGAAGGAAGGAAGGAAGAAAAGAAAAGAAAAGGCAAAAAACAGTCCCTGCTCTCAAGGAGCCCACAACTTAATAGGGGAAACAAGATGCAAAGAACTATTTATAAACAAGCTATAGAATGGATAAATAGGGAATAATCAAAAGAGAGAATACATGATTTTAGCTGGGACTTAAAGGAAGACAGGAAAAAGAGATGCGGAGGGAGAACATTCCAGGCATATGGGGTAGCCAGTGAAAATGTTTGGAGCAGAGAGATGATAGAGTTCTTGTTCAGTGAAGAGCAAGAATACCAGGGTCACTTGATTGAAAAGTATATGAGGAGGTATAAGAAGAATCTTGTAAAGGGGGTTTGTGAAGGATTTATGAAGGTTATGAAGGGTTTAGAATATCAAAAATAGAATTTTGTATATGATCCTAAAGGTAATAGGGAGCCTCTAAGGTGCATTGAGTGAGGGAGACATGGTTGGACCCGAACTTTAAAATCCCTATAGCAGCTGAACAGAGGTTTGAATCAAGTGAAGAGAGACTTATAGCAGGCAGACTAACCAGTAGACCCTTGTAATTGTATAGGCAAGCAGAGATGAGTGCCTTCACCAGAGTGGTGGCAGTATCAGAAGAGGGAAGAGAAATATTCAAGAGATATAACAAAGGTGAAATTGACTGGTCTTGGTAACTGATTGGATTTGTGGGGGAAGGGGATGAGACATAGTGAGAAGTCATCTAGATTGTAAGCCTGCAGACCTGAGGGGATGTTGGTACCCTTGACAGAAATAGGAAAATTTGAAAGAGGGGAGTGTTTGAGAGGAAAAAAAATCATTTCAATTTTGGACATGTTGAGGACATGAAACAGGTTTGGACATGTTTCAAATACCTACAGGACATCCAGTTTAAGCTGTGTAATAAGCAGTTGAAGGTGCCAGAATAGAGATCAGCTGAGAGTCATCAGTCCAGAGATGGTAATTAAATCCATGGGAACTGATGATATCACCAAGTGAAGTAGTATAGAAGTAGAAGAGGGCCAAGGATAAAACCCTGAGGGACACCCATGGCTGAGATGAAGATCTAGCAAAGGAATCTGTGAAGGAACAATCAAATTGGTAAGAGGAAAACAGTTGTACTTTTTTTTCTCTAAAGAGAAATCCCCATTTTGTCTTCATTTCTACTATCCACCTTCACCTTTTTATTTTGCTCTTCTATTTACTTGACATTTTCTTTCTTTTTTATTCTATTGCTAACTTCAATGAAAAGAGTAGAGTCCCCAAAGCCTACAGAGAAGGGAATATTGAAAAGAAAGTGATGGATAGAGTCAAAGTGATATACATCAGTGGTACACTGCATGTGTATCAGTGATCCTTTTGGTTCATGCAGCTGAGGAAAAGATTTGAATTTTGTTTGAATGGAAACTA
The DNA here is from genome assembly GCF_900497805.2 of Vombatus ursinus. NCBI lineage: Eukaryota > Metazoa > Chordata > Mammalia > Diprotodontia > Vombatidae > Vombatus > Vombatus ursinus. The sequence continues at coordinate 42,786,972 of NW_020955033.1, read as the reverse complement.
AGCCATGCCTAGTTAACAAATTATATGTATTCATATCCCTATACAGAACCCTGACTTAAGCATTAAAAAAAAGAAAGCCTGGAGGAAGTAGGACTCAGGCAGATCCCACCCAAAATTTGCAAAAGGACTTAAGGAGATAGATTATGCCTACACCTATACAATTTCTCAAGCCTATATCTCCAAACCCAAGAGCCCTGGGAATAGCATTGCCTTGTAGGATTCCTTCATGCCAGACTTTCAGATAGATCCATCATTCAGAGAAGTGATGCTTGTGGAGATGAGACTTGGCAACATGCTGCTTCTGGTGCTTTAGCCCCTGCCTGCTCGGCAACCATCACAACTATTGAAGACCTGTCACTGAACTCCCACCTGCGGCTCTGAGAACCTGTAGCATGCACTGTGGCCACATACCACTAAACCAACTCAGTAGACAGGCTAAACCAGGTTGAAGGTAACTGATGGGTCTGCAAGTGAGTTAAGGGGACATCTACTCCAAGCATGTGAAGACTGTCCCCAGTGAAATGGGCAGATGAGAACAATTTGGTCCAATGGCCATGAAGGTGGTTGAAGCAGGCTCTGTGGTATGTTTAGAGCTTAGTCAGACATCAGTGGACTTCAACGATTCTGGAAGAGAGAGAGAGGCTGATGATTTTGTGCAATTCTGCCTCACTTAAATCCAATTCATGCTCAAGTTAAGATATCACCCTGTGATTGGTCCTTTTTTTCATTGACCCTCTTTGAAAATGAAGGACAAATAACAACAACCGTGGCTTAGCTAGATATAGCATCTCCAGTAATTATTGCAGAAAACTTTTGTCAATATAAAAACAAGCACTCTTGTGGATAGAGTACTTCCCTTTATATATGTCATAAGATTTAAATTTATACACATCACAGATTTAGAGTTGAAGAAACCTTAGAGACCATCCAGTCCAACCCCTTCATATTATAGATGAGGAAACTGAGGCCTAGAGAAATTAAATGATTAACCCAAGGTCACACATCAAGTGTAATAGACAGAACTTGAACTGAGGTCATCAGACTTAAAGCCTTGCTAATAAAAATCCAAAATTTTATCTTTCTTTCCTTCTATCTTTGTTATTCTCATTTTAAAATTTGCATTCACTTTTTTTCAAGGCCAGTATTAAATTAGCTATATCATCATATTCCCTGATCATTAGACTTTGGTGTTATTCTGTATGCCATATTTAGGCTGATGTTTTCAATACTCTCCTCCTCTTCCTTTGTACTATGTCTTTTTTTCTTTCTTCTCCTTTCCTTCAGAAAGAAATCCCTCTTTTATCTTCATTGCTATCACCCACCTTTCACCTATTTTGTTTTCTGTTTGCTTGGTATTTTTTTTTTTTTGTTTTATTGCTAACCGCAAAGCAAATAAACATACACTGTCTTCCAAAGACAGCTAAATGTCTTGAGTCACTGGTGGACCCATGAAACTATAAATAGCTTCCTTAACCACTACAGCAATGGCCCCACAGGGAGAGTACTTCTGTTCCTGTCACATAATGCAAGACATTTCCCTTCCACCTCAATTGGTTGAGAATTGTTGCAAAATATAGAAATATTTTGAGTATCCCCTATATGTAGAGCAATGTCATCTGCATGAACATCAGTCTAATGACAATAGTTTTAACATTTATTTACATTTACAGCTGATTTTTCCCAGTTGACATAACAATTTTTTCCATAAAAACTGTTTGAGATAAAGAGTGCAAGTATTTTAATCCCTAGTTGAAGGATGAGGAAACTGAGAATCAGGGAGTTTATAACATGTCCAAGTTGTGCTCTTGTAAATACAGGAGGTGGGATACAGTAGCACTACTCCTGCATATTTATATTTCTAAAATACAGATTTGATCAGGTCATTATTATATAGTAGCTCCCTACTGCATGTACAGTAAAATACAAAATTCTCTGCCTGGGACATGAAACCCTCCACAACCTAGCTGCCACCTATATTTCCACTCATACCACACTATTTCTTTTCACACGTTCTCTATTCCAGTCAAGATTGTTTACTTGCTTTGCCTCCTTGATCTGGGCAGGACTCACTCAGGGCTCTCTAGTCATTCAGAATTGAGACGAAAACCAAATCAGACACTGAAAGATCATATAACATTGAAGAGAAGGAAGTTTACTAACCAAGAGCTTGGAAAGGATATCCAGGAAAGACATAGTTGGTTTCATTGGGCATAGATATCCTCTTCATTCCCTGAACCTCCACATCTGACATGATGACAGACCTAGTCAGAAGACCCTTTTAACTCATTTCAAAGGGGAAGTCCAACTAGCACCAAGCACTGGCCTTTTATACCTTATGGAATTAGAAAGTGTTATGTCAAAGTTCTATGGATCAATTCAGTGCCAAAGAATTTCATTACGTTTAAGGAAAACCCAGCCTAGGTAGCAGTCACTTTCCCATGCTCTTAGTCTGTGAATGATGCATTTCTAGATGCACAGGGGACCTCCATCTCTGAGTCCCAACAAGATGAGTAGCAAATCATAGATGATGCTTTTACCACAGTCCCATACATGAAGTTCCATTTTCTGCCCACCTGTTTTTGCAAAAGCTGTCTTTTATCCTAGAGTTTAACTTTTTCCTTACTACTTCCCCTTAGAATCCCTATCTGCTTTCAAAATATAACTCAGAGGCCACCTCCTACACAAATCTTTCCTAATGCCTCAATCTGTTAGTATTCTTTATTTTTTTGTTATTATTACTTTGTATGCATTTTAAGTTTACTCCTCACAACAGGGACTTTGTGTTCATGGAACATGGCACAGATCCTTTGTAAATACTTGTTGAATTAAAGGAATGTATCCAGATTCTGGCTTCAAGGATCTAATCTCTGACTACAAAAGGTAACAAGAAACAAATAACAACAATACTATTTACATAGCACTTTAAGATTTGCAAAGCACTTTACAAATATTATTTCATTCTATCCTCACAACAAACTTTGGGAGAAGTTGCTATTATTACCATTTCCTATTTTACCTTTTCCCATCAGAGGAAACATTTTTCACTGTTTTGATGTTTCACTGTTTGGCACAGAGTAGGTGCTATGTGGCTTCATAGATTTAGAGCTGGAAGGGACCTTATTGAATCTAATTTCTTATTTTATAGATAAGGAAACTGAAGTTCGAAGAGGTCAAAATGACTTGAGCAGACTCACCCAGCTAATAACACTCTGTAATCTTTCTAACTCCAGTTCTAACAAGGCTGTATTCATGAAATCACCTTGCTGACTAATCAATTAATAAATGCTTACTGATTAATTTATTGTTTCATCTTTTCTTACCTTTAAATTTCTCAGTTCATTGTAAAACCTTGTTTTCTATGCCATCCTGGATTTGGAAAGCAAACCCAAACTGATGGCCAAAGTCCAAAGAGGTCTTTTTTTTTTGTATTGGCCTGTCCATCTGTCAAATTACTATCATCAGGATGAATGGAGTAACAGAAAATAAACATAGATTTTTTTTAATACAAATTTACATCTTCCATTCTTAGAGATACCTAGTTACTCAAAGTGGTATATTTATCAAATGTAGACATGATATATGGTTATTTCTGCTCTTTAAGCTTTGTGTTTTATGTTGCATGTGTTATATTTGAATTTCTCTACAATAAAACTTGTATCTTGACATGTTATCAGATTCAACTTCTATTACTTTCTTTGTATTTTTGGACCAACCAAAGATAAAAATTCTATGTGCTTGGTCTAGGTGCTTCATTCCTTTTGAGGTGTGTGTATGTGAGTGAGTGTGTGTGTGCATGCATGCGTGCGTGTGTGTGTGTGTGTGTGTGTGTGTGTGTGTAGTGTGTCCTTAAGAATTTTCAGGCAATCTGTACAATCCAGATTGGTTAGAGCTGGCTGTCGACAGCAGGGACAAAAACAACAAAACAAAATACTTCTCTCCTGCTCTCAAATTAGAGTCTATTTCTGGCCACTTGTTTCCTGTATGAAATAAAGCTATCAAGCCATCAATTTATCCATATATATTTGTCATTTCATCTTTACTCTGTCAGGCAATAGGATTCCAAAGTCTGCAGCTAATGGCTTCCTTTAGCAAAACCTAGGTCTAGCTGCAATGCTAATCCCTAGATTTCAATTCTGAACGAGATTCTCTTCATTTGTTGTTATACTTTCTCTCTCTCTCTCTCTCTCACACACTCTCTTTGTTTTATTTTATATTTTTTAACAATGTGATTGAAAAATAAAACTAAAGCTGTTATGGTAACATGTTTTAATATCTACTTAGTTTCTCTCAATCTCTTTTAAATCACGTTTCACAGCAGTTTCATTTAATTTCTGGAAACCACTTTAGCCCCCTGTGAAGTCAGAAATAAAGGATGGCAGAATATGATATTCAATCTAGCTATCATAGAGATAGCATATATATTTACAGTCACTTTCCTATAAAATCATCTTCACAGTTTAATTCATGAGGTTCATTGTTTTAACAACTTTCAAGGATATTTTAAAATGTAAACCAGAATTATTTGATAGTAAGTCTTGAATTTGTAAATCTTTTCAGGAATTAGAAGTTTTGAGTTTAAAGGGTACTCAGCCACTTAATTCCAATTAAAATTATTTGTGCTGCTGGGCTTTGTATCAACATTTAAAACATTTTCTTAGTTTTATTTAAGCTAAAGGTAAAGATTAATTTATTCTCTGCAGAATGAACAATTACCATTGATTATTTTCCATCTTGTAGAAAATACTGCATGTGTTCTTAAAAATATCATCTTTTTTAGAAGTGAATTTTATGTTTATAACTAATTTAAAGGATTTTTTCATAGGAAACTAAAACTATATTTGTAAGAAGAGTTCTTATCAAATAGGTTCGATCATTTTATTAGAACATATAGAAAAGATAAAAGGCTTTCCTTCAAAAGTTCGTTGCTTCTTATTGGCTACATTGTGGAAGGCTTTCTCAGCCATGTTAGGAGTTGGACTAGATAGTCATTGCAATGCCTTCCAATTCCAAGATGCTATGATTCTGGAAAAGATGTGTTTCAGTTCCTATATTTTCTCAACATACAGCTAAAGACTCAAAACCCACATAGAACTTGGGGAGAAAAGAACCATGGGAAAGAAGCAGAAAGAAATGTCTTCCTTTCCCACTGGGTGCTGTCACCCAGAGAGTACAGGAACATTTCTGAAAATAAAAGAAAAATTCCATCATAATTATGTATTTTTTCTTCTTGACTGTATTTCTTATTTTTTTTTCACAAGAAAGTTTAAAAAATAGGAGAGTCCTTTAAAAATGGTTAAGAAAACAAATAAATCAACCATATTTGTATGATTTAATGTCACAGCAAATCAGTCAACCAGCATACATGAATGAGTTTTACTCATAAATTGACTCATTCCTTTTAGCATATTAAAATGTGAGATTGCAGAGTCCTGGGCATGAAAGAGTTGCTTTAAAAATCTGTAATCCACTTACCTTCACCTACCTATCCTAGGCCCAGGGTCGGTCATATTATTGCTAATCTTTCTGTAATCCATTTGCCTCCTCACATTGCTCATGCTAATCCCCGGACTAACATCCATCACATTCAGTTTCTCCATTCCTGCCCCTGGGGCAGCCCTGGTTATTCCTATAAAAAGGCACAGCAACTCACTGATAGAATCCACTGTCAACACAGTAAAAACTGATACTATCCAACTTCAACTGAACCCCATTTGGTTATTCTTTTATTTTGACAGTCTTGTATCAAGCATCTTCTCTGCCCCAGGCCTGACCTGTTCTAGATATTGAGGATAATAAAAAAGACAAAATAAGAAACAGTCTCTGTCTTTGAGTTGCTTATATTCTATTCAAGAAAAAGATTGATTAGATTGTATTAGATTGTAAAGTCCTTAATGTCAGGGTCTGTCTTTAGGTTCTTTTCCTATCCCTAATGGTTAGCACAGTGCCTGGTACATAATAGACACTTAATAAATGCTTATTAATTAATTCATTAATTGATTGACTCTAAGCAGGGAGAGAACTCTAACATCTATCAATCATCCAATCAAAAGTTTGTCAAGCACCTAATGTATTCCAGGGATTGTGGTAGGCACTGGAGAATAAAAAATAACTAAATGAAACCATAAATGCCTGCAGTAAGCTCATATTTTACCAATATGAATAAATATAAAGATAAGAGGGAGGAGCATTAACAGCTAGAAGGGAAATCACAGAAAGTCTCATATATAATAGGGGTTGTCAATTCAGCTGAGTTTTGAAGAAATCAAAAAGAAAAATTGAGGAGAGAATGCTTTCCAGACCCGGGGCACAAGATCGCAAGGGAATGGAAGTAAGAGATACAATATCTTATTTGAGGAGTAACAGCTTTGTTTCACGGTACCATGGAATGAATAAAGAGAAGTAGTGTGTAAGTATTCACTTTTGTTTCCATGTTCTGCATGTCAAAAAGAAAATCTCAGGGGCAGTCTAAGGAAAAGAGAAACCGCCAACCCTGAAAACCTGTGCACAGATCTTATCACTTTCATGTGTCTTTCAATTCTATTTTCCCCTTTGATTTCCCACAAGAATAAATTGACACTGCAAAAGTACCTTCAACTGCTCCAAAGTTTCCCCCCTTCTAGCCACACCCTTATCTGCATTTCCAGCCTCATCTTCCATTACTCCCTGATGTGAATTTCAGCAGAATTGGTTTGCACATTATTCCCCAAACAATCCATCTATATTTCCACCTCTCTTCTTTGTTTATGTTCACTATTTGGAAGAGCCCTACTCCCCTCTTCTTCACTTGCCTGCATCTTATCCATCCTTTAAAACCCAGCTGAAGTTTCAGTTCCAATCCAAAGCTCCCCCTCAATCCTCCAAGTCTGTTCACATTCACCTTTGAGCATCTTTAGAAGTTATTGTACATTCTTTTCAATGGCAGTTAGACTATGCTATTAGGGGCAGCAAGGTGTCCCAGTGGATAGAGTGCTGGATCTAGAGTCAGGAAGACAAGCTTAAATGAAGCCTCAGACAGTTCTGGGCAAGTCACTTAACTTCTGTTTGCCTCAGCTATAAAATGGTGATAATTATAGCATATTCATCCCAGGGTTGTGAGGATCAAATGAATAATAACTGTAAAGTACTTGGCACAGCTCCTGCCACATATTGGGCACTATATGAATGTTAGTTGTTGTTGTTGTTGTTGCTATACTTTCTGTTTGTATCTTCTCTTCCAAACCAACCTCTTAAATTCAGTGACTATGTTATCTATTTCTTTGTATCTCAGTACCCAAAACAGTACCCTACACAAAATATATGCTAAATAAATAATTGTTGGTTATGACTAAGAAATGAAGAAGAAAGCTATGACAATCTGTAAACAGGAATCCCCTGAAAGAAAGAAGTGCAGTCATTCCTGAATCATTTATTTCAAAATGTAGCCTAAGTACTAACTTCTATGTGAATCCTTTTCTGTCACCTTATATTCAACTTTTCCTAGTCTCTTCTCAAAGTACCTTATATTCAATGATAATGTCTTTATTCTTTTTATGTGTGTTTTATATACACTTCAGTAACAATAGGTTGTGCTGTGGAATAAGATCACTTTATGCTCTCTTCTCTTTCCCCTTCCAATCAAAAACGGGCAGAGTCGAAATCCTCATACATCCCACCTACTGGGCCACCTCTTGTGGCAAGACCTTCTCTTCTAGTGCCTCCCAGCCCTCCCTCTCCCTAAAGACAGAAAAGGCAGAATTTAGCCTCTGGAACCTGCTGTCATGCCTTCAGTTGTACTATTGTTTCAAGGGCTTCTTCTTCCAGGTGAAATCAAAGTGAGGCCAAAGTTCAAGTTTTAGGGTTCTGTTTGGGACAGTTACAAGATCATTCATAAATCTAAACTGTCACTTGATAAGGAATTCTTTAAATTTCCTGTGTCAGAATTTCAGGGTCCCAGCATAGTCTGAAGAATACAAAACCCCTAATGGCCATCCATCCATGTACTGTATGATCCCAAGGAACAACATGTCCACAGACAATGGGAACAAGATTACTTATATTCCCCATTAGAATGTTAGCTCCTTGTAATTAGAGATTGTTAAATTCTTTATTATTGTATCCCCAACAATATATCAGTGATGATCACTTAATAAATACTACTTGACCAATTGTAGATTGATCATAGAATCACAGCAACAAGAGAGAATCAGAAGAAACCTCAGTGGCCAATGAGTCCAAACCGTTCTCAAAAGAAATTCTACATAATAAGGTATCCAGAAAGTGCTCATTCATCCTTAGTTATAAGAATTGCAAAGATGAGAAATCTTTGTTGTTGTTTAGTCATTTTTTTTGGTTATGTCTAACTCTTTGGATCTGCCATTTGGGGTTTTCTTGGCAAAGGTACTGGAATGGTTTGCCATTTCCTTCTCCAGCTCATTTTACAGATGAGCAAACTGAGGCAAGCAGGGTTAAGTGACTTTGCCAGGATTGCACAGCTAGTAAATGTCTGATGCCAGATTTGAACTCAGGTCTTCCTGATTCCAGGCCTGGCGCTTTAGCCACAGCACCACCCAGCTGTGCCATAACATATCCAGAAAATGATTATCCACCCTTATCTAGAAGAGCTTCAAAGGGGAGGAATTTACTACCTATCAAGGAAGAACATGCCACATTGTTAGGAAGTTCTTCTTCCTAAATGTGTTTCACCTGCATTTGTTCTTGTTTATGCCTTTTAAGGTCAAATAGGATAAGTCTAATCCCTCATTTATATGACAGCCCTTTAAATACTTGAATCCAGCTATAATAGTCTACCTTGGGTCTTCTCTTCTTCAGGTTAGGCATTCCTACTTCATTTAAATGATCTCATATGGAGACTCCAAGCTTTTCACTATACTAGTGTCCTCTTTTAGATACTCTTCAACTTATCAATGTCTTTCATCAATGGTAACACCCAGGACTGAGTACAACACTTCAGATGAGTTCTGACAAGGGCCACAAGGGGTAGAATTATTATTCCTCTGTTTTTGGAAGCTAGTGTCTAGTATAGTGCGTGGCATATCGTAGGTGCTTAATAATGTCTGTTAATTATTTCATTCATTCAATTAATCAATCCATTCAATAAAGGACAATGGCACATCATGCTATTGACTCATATAGAGATTATAACCCACTACAAATTCCAGATCTTTTTCAGACAAATTGCTATCAGGGAATAAAAATTCAATATAAATACAGTGTTGATTAAGGCCCTAAGACTAATTTCCATAGTAGTAACAGCAAGAGCTTCAGCAACTCAATGGAGCATTTTCACATAGATTAACGCATATGATCTTCTTTATAACCCAGCGAGGTATTACTATACCTATTTTTCAAATAAGAACCTGGTCAGAGAGGCTTATTCACTTGCCCAAAGTCACAAAGAAAATTTGTTGACTCCACCAAGGCTTGAGTTACTGTTTTTTGATAGTCACAAATAAATATCAAGTAAATTTATCTCACCAATATCCTTTTGACGTGTCCACTGAAAAATCTGGTTGCCTATTATTCAGAAATTAGGATTTAGCTTTGTTTGATTATTGTGTCTTACAAGATATATGAAATAGGCATTTGATCAAACAGCAAAGCCAACAGGACATTTAACTAGGCAATGTTGGGAAAGAGCTCAAATCTAAAATAAGCAACACAATGAGAAAGAATGTGATGATGTATAAAAAAGAAAAAAAAAGTTATTTGGAACTACCTATGAGTAAAACTGTCCATAGCTCAGAGATGAGCAAATCAGTAGGGAAGAGAGAGACTGGAGCAACTCCATCCTCTCTGTGTTTGTTCAAGATAACAAATGCAGCCAGTCTTGTGGGGCAGGTGTTTGTTTTTGTTCATCTTTCTCCTATTCCATATCCCACAATCCCAAGCATCCTGGTTAGTGCTTCTTCCCTCATCACCTGTGAGCCTCTCTATGCCAATATAAAGATGGATGCATCATTTCATGGGGAAGACTTTATATAGTTTTTGCATCTTACAAAATGTCATACAATGCTGAAAGGACAGCTGTGCCTGGAGTTCCTGAATGGATTAGGCAAATATAGCTAAGTTAGACCTGTTTCCTCTACGAAACAGAAAATCCAAAGCAATGATCAAGCTTCTCCCACTTAAAAAAAAATAATGTAAGTCTATGACTCTATGGACTCAGTCAATGGCCATCCCTATATACAAGCAAAAAAAAATTCCTCCCTTCTTCTTCCAAGTTTCTTCTTTGCATGGCATGTAAAAAAATAAGATGACTTGTTAAGATAAACTAATCTTCCTATACATCTTAACATGTTTATTGATGCAGTCCTTAGCATCTTTTATAGTAGCCAAATACATCTCAGAATTTTCCATAATCAAAGATTTCCATTGGAAATGTTCATAGAATATTCTGAAGACTCACTGATAGAGTTAACTTAGATTCCTAGCAAAACTTTGAAATGCATTATTAAAAAGATTGTTTGTGAACACTTGGAAAGAGATATGACAATCACAAAGAGCCAACTTCAGTTAATCAAAAATAATTCTTGCAAGACAAATCTCTCTCTCTCTCTCTCTCTCTCTCTCTCTCTCTCTCTCTCTCTCTGTCTGTCTCTGTGTCTCTCTCTCTCTCACATAAACTTACCACACAAATTCTCTACCAGGGCAATATGAGGGCACAGTATACTTCATCTTTAGCAAAGTATTTGATTAATTCTCTCCCGATATCCTTGTGAGAAAGATGAATATATGCAGGCTGGATGAGAATATAATTAGGTACATTAAGAATTGGGTGAGTGACTGGACACAGAGAATATTTAATAAAAAAAAATCAAAGTCAACTTAGAGTTAACAGCCTTGGGACTTTTTCCCTATAATGTTTAACATTTATTTCAATGATCTGAAAGGATCAATATCATATTTTTTTCAAATTTGTCAATGGCATCAAGCTTGAAGGTGTATTCACTAACTTAGAATCCAAAGCCAAAAAAGAAAGAAAAAGAAAGGAAGGAAGGAAGGAAGGAAGGAAGAAAGAAAGAAAGAAAGAACGAAAGATACAACCCCAAACACATAAACATGCTCTAACAATGATCTGAACTTAATCAGATAAAATAGAATAGGTATAAAGGTAAAGTCCTACACAAGGACTTTAAAAAATCAACTATAGAAGCATAACATGTGGGAGATATGGATAGATACTAATTTATATGAAAAAGATCTAAAAATTTCCATAAATACAAGGTCAGTATGAGTTAGTAGTGTGTGGCAGCAATAAAATACTAATGTCATTTTAATCTCTGTCAACAAAAACAGAGTCCTATAGAAGGGAATTGATAGTTCTGTTGCATTCTACAATGGACAAGGTAGGTCTGGGGTACACATTTTAGTTCTGGGTACCACATTTTAGGGAGGATATTAATGAACTGAATTTGGACTAGTGGAAAATAATCAAAAGCATACTATATGAAAATTGGTTGAAGAAATTGAGGACATGAAATGCTTGTGCAGAAAATGTTCATGCATCAGTGAACCTTGAAACAGAAAGACTAGCCCATTGTAGCAAATCATCTGCTCTACTTTGATCCATTTTATTAGGCTGAAGAAGAGAAGGTTTATGGGCAACATGGTAGCTGCCTTCAAATATTTAAAGTCTTTAGCCTAACTGGACTTGGATTAGGACTGTGTGCTCTGCACACAGAAAGCACTTAGTGTTCCTTTAATTGAGTATTTCATTGAATGTTTGTTTTCCTCATGGTGCTACTCTGTTCCCCAGGATAAATTGAAACTGCTCCATACTCCTTCCTTTTATATAATCATTGACTACATCTTTCCATAAATCCTTTGTGAAGAATCTTACCAATCTCACAGAATCTTTCCTCTGGTACAACACTCAGTTTGTGCCTCTTTTATCCCAAACTCTTGTTATTTAATAGGCTTATCACAGCATAATTCTTTGGTATTTTCAAATGTAATTTCTAGTATTTGAAGTAAATAGCATCTATACCTGTAGTCTCATGTGTGGAGGGAACTCCTGGCATGGAAACTTTCTCCATTGATACAAATTGGCAACATATCTGCAAATTGGAGTCTCAGAAAGCTTTCTAGGGACATTGAGTCATCAACTGACTTTTCATGGTCACACAAGTAGTATGTGTAAGGAAGAACTCAGGTCTTCCTGACTCCAAAGCTGGTACTTTATCCACTATGTCAAGCTACCTCTAATTTTTAGCCCCATATTCCAGGGGAATATATAAATAAGGAGAGACATGTTTTTAGATCAGAATACAAATATTTTTGAAGCATCCAGAAATATTTGTTGAGCCAACTTCTAGCAATAAATCCAGGATTTCATTTTCTTATTTTTTTCCCTTTTTTTCTATTTTTTTCCTCAGCCAGCCTTCCTGCTGTTACATCTTCTATCAAATTGGGCATTGATCGAGTATCTATATGAGAGAAACAGGGACAAAAAGCTGTTGAGAAAAAAAAATCACCATAGCCAGTTTATGTGAGTGTAGTGGACAGATGGGCCTAATCTGATACATTTAGCTTGTCTTAAAAATTAGCAAGAATCATGGCATGGATCAATTCAACCACAGCAATTAGTATTGATTTGGTCATATTGCTGAAAGTCCTGGATTGGCCATATTGCAGTTAAATTTGGTGTCTGCTCTTAGATATGGCTAATGAATCCTTCAGAGTTATTGAAAATATGGAAAAAAGCCAAGTCTTTAATATTTATGCTAATTAATAACCAAGATCCTAAAATAAACTCAAAATAAATCTATACATTAATTTAAACCACATTCCACTCCAAATTTTACTGCAACTATTAATAGGTAGCAAAATTAACTGATATGAGTTTAACTATCTTAACCTATTCTACTTCTGGTAAAGGTGCTAACAATAAATAAAATAGTCAAAACAAAATAGCTGAGGAAAAGGTAAAATTGAAAATTAAATAACTCCAAAGCTTAAGCCCACCTGAACCATTTCAATGAGAGAAAAATTCTCCAGCAGTTCAATTTGTTTTTTCACTAGAATGGAATCTATGGGTTGAAAACTAATTTAAAGGGATAAAATGTTTACAATATTATTTAGAGATCATCTGAGGTAAATGTGCTAGGGATAGCACTGAGTTACATTTTCTTATTTTTTCATTTAAAATACATTTCAACCCATAGATTTTATTTTAATAAAAAAGAATGTTTTAATGTCTTGAATTTGTTTTTCTTCCCTGAAATTTTTCTCATTCTCTTGGGAGGGGAGGAAAAGTAAGTTTATGTATGCAGGTAAGTTTTTTTTTTTTTTGTTTAATTGTTGATGAAGAAAAGGTTAATACAGATTAAACTTAAAAGTGTGTCATGTGTCCATATTTTTTTTTCTTTCTGGAGAGCCATTTGTTAAACATTCATCAACACTCACCTAGTCTACAGCATGTGTCCCACTCCAGGGGAAGTGTCCTCATCCACTCCTACTAAGATCACTTACTCCCTTAATTCTGATGTGTACTGTTCTGGAGTGGATTGAGCCACAAAACCGAACTAATATGGACAGAAGTGAATATTCCCAATATAACATAACACAGTGGCAGAAAGGGCTAAAATCAAATACAGTTGCAGCTAGATGGCTCCTGTCAAACTTAACCAGTGTCTTCCCTGTGCTCACTCTATCCTTTTCACTTAAAAAAATAACATTCATTTTCATAATTTTTGAGTTCCAAATTCTCTTCTTCCCTCCCACCTCTCAACCATGCATTGAGAAGGCAAACAATATAGTATCAATTATACATATGAAGTCTTGCAAAACATATTTCCGTATTAGCCATGTTGCAAAAACAACAGCAACAATAAAAAGCAAGAAATATAAAGTGAAAAAAAAAGTATGCTGCAATCAACACTCACAGTTCATTAGCTCTCTCTCTAGAGACCAATAGCATTTTTCATCATGAGTTATTTCAAAATTAACTTATTATGTCATCAAAGCCAGAATGCCCATTAGAGGTTATCTATCCCAAACATTTTATTTTACAGGTAAGGGTATGAAAGTTAAGAGTCAGCATTAGAGAAGGATAGTCACTTCCCAAGGTCACAGAGGCAGCTATGTAGCCTAGCAGAAACTAGCATCCAAACCACCCACTTCCTGGTCAAAGGCTCTTTCTTTTGCTCCTCAGCCATTTAAGTAACTGTAATCATATTTGCAACCATTTAGATATAATTAGGAAGGGGAGGGAACCACACCTCACATAACAAAATTAAATTGTAATGAAAATGAAAAGTAGAAGAGGTGAATAGATTGAAACCATCTGGCCACTGAGCAGTAACCAGAGTTGGCTCCCTCCAAGGGAGATGTCGGCTATGTATTTCATCTTTCCTCTTCCTTTTAGCAACAGATGGGAGAGGACTTGGTGTCCCAACACATGAATGTTTTATGTAGGTATCTGATCCTCATTTTGGCTAGGTACAACTGAGTAGCTTCTTTTTTTTTGTCCTGCCAGGTGTTCTTTTAAGTGACTTTTAAGACTGACTTTTAAGTTTTCATGTTCTTGCCTCTACCTAGCAATCTGAAGGTATGAAAGAGAAAAAAAATATTACTCCTTTGAAATACATCCCTCCTCTTGAACTCACTGCCTTGAAGACCTGTCTCTTGCTGTTAACAGAAAGTTGGGTTTTTGAGGCTTTGTTTTTTAGAATGTTTGAAATATTAACTCTGAAAGGAAGCCACTGTCACCTCTCCACACAAATTAGGTCATCCGGAAAGTTAAGTGGCTGGCTAGATCCAATAAGTTTCTCTCAGAATATCCCTGTATCTTGTACCTTCCTGACCATAAGAACTATTAAAATGTTCTATTTATAGAACGGACAAGAGGTTCACATTGTTCAGTTCTCTACCAAATAACTAAGATGTTCATTCTTATCTTTTGGTCATGCCATTTTCCCCTGACCACTTCTCTGAATCTTAATAATGTATTCCCTGCAAGCAGGGATGTGCTGGTAAATGTTTAACAACTGACTCTCAAAAAAAGTACAAACATCATATTTTTATGTTTAATCTACAATAAAAATTATCCACCTCCTACTTTGTTTAAACATTAATTCTTGTTTAAACAAGAATTCGTTTAAAGATTAATTCTTCTAAAATACAGTGTTGTTTTTTTTCCATGTTAAGGTATTTGCTGCACTTAGAAAAATACACTATTAATACCTGAAAGGAACAAAGGCAACTAAATATACCATTCAGGGGAAAAATAGGTGCTGAGTATTTTCTTTATTGTGTTAGTCATTTCTGCCACTACAGCCCCACTCTGATGACTCATTGCAGCTTAGAGGTGACCTAGATTCTCAATTCTGGAAGTCTGCTCATGAAACATGACTCATGCCTTGCTCTGCCAAGCTGGAAAGGGTTAAAGTAGAAGTTGAATGATGAGCTTCATATCTCTTGCCTGAGCACCAGCTTGCCTGGGGTTTAGATTTAGATTTGTAATAGATTTAGAACTGAAGGAAATCTTGGAAATCATCAAATTACACCCCTTCATTTTGCAGGTAAGAAACCTGATGTCCAGAGAGGTTGTGACTTGCCCAAGGTCAGACAGATAGAACTGGGATTTGAACTGAGATCTTCATATTCCACAACAAGTCTTCTTTCCACTTTTACCTAAATGGCTAAGTATGAGAAGGTCACCCTCAGAAAACTGCCACAGTAGATCAATAATGAATTGTGGAACATTTGAAGTGCTCAACAGAGACATGTGAGAACTGATCACAGACATAGAAAAAAGTATACTTTTCCCATACCCCACAAAATGTAGGTAAGGAAAGAAAAAGGTCATAAGATCATAGATTTGGAGCTAGTCTAAACCATTGATTTCATAGATAAGGAAACTAGAGCCAAGAAAGATTAAGGAATCTGCTCAAATTTACATAAGGTAGAAATATAAGGGACAGCAAGGTGGTGCAGTGCATTAAGCGTCCAGCATGAAGTCAGGAAGACTCATCATCCTGAGTTGAAATCTGGCCTCAGACACCAGCTGTGTCACTCTGGGCAAGTCACTTAACCCTGTTTGCTTCAGTTCTTCATCTGCAAAATGAGCTGGAGAAGAAAATGGCAAAACACTCTAATATCTCTGGCAAGAAAACCTCAAATGTGATCATGAAGAGTCAGATACCACTGAAATGACTGAACAACCCCTAAAACCACAGAAGCATAAGATTTTGAACATAGACCCTCTGACTCCAAATCCAGATTATCTTCATCTTTCCTCTGTTTTCCTCTTTTTGCTTCTCCTTAATCTTGGCCCCGCTTCTTACTTTTCATTTAACCTCACAGAGGGAAAATTCTTGATTATCCATGAACTTATGCAATATACCTTTTTTAAGTGATTTTTTTCTGGCACATCCACAAGGCCACTTTCTTTATTATTTTCAATTAAGACCCTGGGCATTGATAAATGAGGTGAATTGCATCTAAGTATGTTACTTTATTATTATAAAATAACTTTGTATCATTTTTTCTATTATATAGACCTCTTTATTATATTGATTCAGACAATTAGGAGATGACTGTATATTTATGGTACATATATGTATGATGTATGGATGGATGAGTAGACAGATGAATGGATGGATGTATGGATATGTTTATCTTCTGGATGACAAGGACAATTTGTTATTTAATAAAGAAAACTACTAAATAAAATGTATTTTTTATAATTTTACAAAACAATGATTGGTTTCATCCCTAGTGTCTACCCTGATGCTTAAACAATTTATTTTATCTTAGTTGATCCTGACTACTTGACTTCCCCTTCCTTTATTTGTTTTAATTATTATTCTCCTCACCTCATATACTGTCCCCAGATCCACCAGCTGTGTTCACTATCAAAGTACAGAATCTGAAAAAGTGAAATGTACCCTAAAATAGACAAAAAATACCCTAGTTTTCAGTCACTTTTAATAAATGAGTCCTTTACTCTTGCAGTATCCATGTTGATTATGTCCCCTAAAATAGAGTCTTAGAATCATATATTAAAGGTTGAATGGGATCTTAAAGGTCAAGAAGCCCAACCTTCTCATTTCACAAATGAGAACATGGAGATCCATAAAAAAGAGATAACTTACTGAAGGTCACATTGGTAGCTAATATTAGAACTAAAATTAAAATGGAGATCTTCTGACTGTAATTCCAGTGTTCTTTCCATAACAACACATTTCTTCTATCATCCTCTCTCCTCAACATACTATAAGCTCATTGAAATCCCTTTTTGACTCTTTGCAAATCAACACTGTGATTTGGTATTAAGATGATAAGGTTGTATTTCTTTTTTTTTTAATTAATCAATTTCAACGTTCACTTCCACAAGCTTTTGATTTTTAAATTTTCTCTGCCTCCCTCCCCAAGACAGTGTGCAATATGATATAGGCTCTACATATATATTCCTATTAAACATATTTTCACATTAATCATGTTGTAAAGAAGAATTAGAACCAATAAGAGGAACCACAAGAAAGAAGAAACAAAACAAAACAGAAGAAAAAAAAAGAGCAAATAGTATGCTTTGATTTGCATTCGGACTCCATAGTTCTTTTTCTGGATGTGGATAGCATTTTCCATCATGAGACTCTTGGAGATGTCTTAGATTCTTGCATTGCTGAGAAGTTTGTATTTCTATACTCAATAAATATTCAATGGAGTGCTCAGGGAGGACAAGCACCTCTGGTGTGAAGGCTTGCTGAACCCTTTTCAGTGTTGCTTATGCACCTTTGGTGTCCACCTTCACCCAACTCTCACCTATGGCTCCAAGAAGGTGTAGCATAAGCAAAGGCCCCACCCCAGTAAAACTGCCTTGGCAAATGAGCTAAACCAGATTGAAGGTAATCAATAGGTCTCAAACCCATCTGTGAGTTAGGGGCATGTCTACCCCAAGCATGTGAAGACTTTCCCCAGAAGGATGAGTGGGTGGGAACAATTTCTTCTAACGGCCTTGAAGGCAGCTGAAACAGGTGCTATGGAGTGCTTCAAACTTGGTCACACATCAAAAATGCCAAGGTAATTCACTGCATCCCAGGTCATCGCCAGTAGTCTTGACTTTTGTACTGTTAATGGACTTTGATGACTCAGGAAGAGAGTGAAGTTGACTTTTTCTGCAACTCTGCCTCACTTAAATCCAATTCACATGTGAGTCAAGACATTGCTCTATAATATCATTAGTCTTTTCAAAAATAAAGGACAAACAACAACAAATATTCTGATACTGATACATTGAATTTTTATAATATTTGCTTTTGAACACTTCCCACATATCATCTAGCATATTCCAGTAATTCCCTTCTAAGGAAGAGTTAATGCTATTTTATTCATTTTCATTATAATTCATAGAGCATCAACAGAAGAATGTTGGTGTTAAAAAAGATGAGTGTGTCACAGAATAGTTTGGGATTGTTGAAATCACTGAAGCATTTCCCTAATGAAATTCAGTCTTCTTTTTTCTGCTTATTCAATTCAATGTCTATTAAGGGTATCTTCCTAAGATCATCTACTGAGGGACCAACTTCACCACCTGCAGATTCAGCTGCGTGTCAAGTCTGAATAGCAGCTATGTTTAGTCCTTCCAATATTTCCCTTATTATTTATAAGGTGCTTTCTTGGGAGCGGCCATGGATCTCATTGCTGAGAATCTCTGATAGCACATAGCTTATAGGGCCTGATGCAATCAGGATGCCCAAACAGGAACATGTGGAAGATCTGGCTATTTA
This sequence comes from Vombatus ursinus, assembly GCF_900497805.2. NCBI lineage: Eukaryota > Metazoa > Chordata > Mammalia > Diprotodontia > Vombatidae > Vombatus > Vombatus ursinus. The sequence goes on along the minus strand of NW_020955033.1, from coordinate 42,768,241 downwards.
TAAAGAATCCCTCTTCTGGGGGTAGCTAGGTGGCACAGTGGATAGAGCACTGGCCCTGGAGTCAGGAAGACTTGAGTTCAAATCTGGCTCAGAAATTTGACACTCACTAGCTATGTGACCCTGGGCAAGTCACTTAACCCCAATTGCCTCACCAAAAAAAAAAAAAGAAAAGAATCCCTTTTCCATTTTGGACATTGTAGGATATTTTCCATGACGGAAGTAGATTCCTCTGTTTTTTTATTGGTAAGGCAATTGGGGTAAAGTGACTTGCCCAGAGTCACACAGTTAGTGAGTGTTATGTGTCTGAGACCACATTTGAACTCAGGTTCTCCTGACTTCAGGACCAGTGCTGTACCCATTACACCACCTAGCTGTGGATGCCTTTTTTTAAGCATATAGTTCTTTGGTCTACTCCTTGCTTCATATAGATAATGAGAGGATCATTGAATAAGGTTACTTCTACATTGAACCTATCAAGAATTGTCTTATCTCAATGCATACAGGGGTGATATCTTTTTAGAAGGAAACTTTTAAGACTGTATTTTGCTCTACCAATTCAAATCAACAATCAATAAACACAGTGGGATCTCATATTCTCTGTACCTTTTAGTCAACTGTGTAACTGTGAACATGAATCTTCCACTAGAAATCCAATATTCTTGTGTTGATACTGTATGTTTTGAATAATGGAATACCACAGTCATCAAAGAATCAGAATTGTGGGTGACCCAACAGACAATATGAGTAATAAGATATTTTAATTTGAAAAAAAATGTTGAAATATCCACAGATTTTAGGGAATGTAATTATTAAATGCTGATGATAGCACACATTTATCTAATGCTTTAAGGTTTGCATATAGCTTTTCATATATTGTCTCATTTGATGGCACCAGATGACAGATTTAGTGTTAAATTGTGACCCAGCATTTTTCATGACATGTTCCTGCTCTGCAGTTCCAAACATGTTCATTGAGGGATTCTGTGATCATTTACTCCTAATACAAAGCACTTCTACTACTCCTAGTTGGAGAAGCAAATTTCTGTCTGTGAGTTCATCAATTGTTAAGATTCAAAAGAGATCCTCTGAGTGATATTATATTAAAATAGAGGCATATGTGGAAATATGGGGTGTATTTCAGACTGAAAACCATAAGAAAAGTTGAAAAGGTAGTGGTGAGGTGGATAAAAAAAGATTAGATTGAAGGACAAAAGAGATTAATGAAAACTGATTTATGGCCTAAACTTTAGTTTAAGAGCAGGTTTTGCTGAAAAGTATTGAGATTAGTGGGGATTTTTTTTTTAACAGATAACTACCATGGCAAATCTCAGAAGACTAACTATATGGAATATTTACCTCAGCCTGATGATAGTGTGTCTGCTACCAAAAGTATCCAGAGAAAGGTGAAATGGAAGATCAATTAGACTAAAATCAATTGCCTAAAGTTAAACAAGTTAGCAGCAAAACTGGAGATAAAATCTAGGCCTCCTGAATCCCAGTGTTCTTACCACTATACCATATTGGCCTAGTATTACATAAAGAGCAATTGATTTGGAGTCAGAGGACCTGGGTTCAAAACCTGGTTACAATATTTAATTCTTATGTATTCTTAAGCATATCATTTTACCTTTCTGAGCCTCAGTTTGCTCATCTGTAAAGTGAAAAACAGGGTCCATGAACTTTTTTTCATTGATAACTATATTTCAATATCACTAGTTCCCTTTATAATCCCATATATTACATTTTATGCATTTAGAGGATTCATAAAATTTAAATATCAAATGATCCATGAACATCACCAGATTGCTAAAGGGGTCCATGACATAAAAAGCTTAAGAAACTTTGGACTAGATGATTTCAAAAGTCTTTCCAATTCTAAATCCTTTGGGCTATGTTAATCAATATTCTCTCATCCAACAAATTCACTTTCCATTTCTCTACATTCTTAGACCTCATCCTGTAATTCACTGGTATTCACCAATGCAAATCTTCTGTCCTAACAGCCTCATCTTCTAATGAAATCTTAGAAGAAAAAATTCCCAATCACTTCAAGGAGGGACATAGGCCTGAAAGCACAAGTAACTGACTTTTTATAATGAAATATAGTTGTAAACAATAAGCTATCTGGGGCTGGAAAATTATTTTACCCCATCCCTGTGTTAGTTCTGCTGCTCTAGAATTTGTTGTGAGGTATTATTTTAAAGTTGTTTGGAAAGGAATTTGGGAAAGCTCAAGAAATTCCTTTCCTTTATACCTCCATCTCAACTCTACCTCTAGATTGGAACATTGTAAAAAAAAATTTTAAAACCTTTTTGTAAAGGCTTTTATAAAGCTGGGATATTTAAAAGTTGGCATAAGAAGAAATGGAAGTCATTGGTTCTAGGCTATTAGAGGATGTAAAATCAAGAATGGCAAAATTGGAAGAGAGAAATAGAGAATAAAATGCTACAGGACATAAAAATAATGATCAAAATGAAAGAAGGGGAAGAAGTGGGTCAACTGCGGAAGAAAGAATCAAAAGCAAGAAAGAACATTATGAAAGAAAAGGAGAACGTAGAGTCTAAGCTGATAGAGGATGGAGTCTAAACCAATGGAGGAAACAGAAACAAAAAAAAAAGTCATGTTGGAAGAACCAGAGAAAGAATTACAGGATAAGCTGCTGGAGGGAGAAGAGGTAGTGGTCAATGTAACAATGCAAGAAAAAGACCTACAGCTTACAATGCTAGAAGGAAAAGAGTCCCAGCTATCCAAAGCTTTGCAAGAGGAGCAATAGGCTATTTCCTAAACACTATCATGACCACTTCTTTATGTGGAATTGGAGACCAAGAGGAAAAGAAGGGGAATATCAGCAATGTGCAGTGTTCACTGTGATCATGCTAAGTGCAGCTGTTAAATAGGGAGTGGAAATGTGGGGTATAAATACTGTGGCTTTTAAAGATGGAACAACCTAGTGATGCAGCAAAACTATTTTCACCATTTTCTGGGTTGGGACTCAGCCCCAAAGATGGAACAAGTTGTTCAGGATAATATGAGGAGCACAAAGAACTTTGAATGATATATATATACATACATACATATATATATATACACATATATACACACATACATATTTGTTTTTGCACTTTACTAGTTATTCTGTTGAGGATTTGTTTGCAATGTCTGGATGTACTTATTTACACCTTCCAAGAAAGACAAAAAAAAAACATAAAGAATCCCTTTCTTCAAAAAACAGTCTCCTAGATAGCACTCCAGTTGGGTCCTTCACCACTATATAAATAAATTAAAGCTCCATAATTTTTTTTTAAATTGGCAAATAATTAGACCGTCATAAACAAACACTTTCCCCTACAATACTTGACTAAAAATATATTAAAAAAATAAGGACTAAATATGTGTATAGGCTACAACCTTTATCATGGTATTTACCACAGGAAGAAAGGTATCATCATCAAGGAATACTCTTAAGGACAATCATCAAACACTGGTAGAGCAGAAATGTTTTGAGAAAGCTACTGCCATTTATTTATCTCCAGTAGCAGTTAGTACAGTGCCTGGATCATAGTAAGTGCTCAACAAATGCTTACTGACTTATTGACTGACTACTGAACAACTAAAGAAAGATAATGGAAGTTACATCATCACTTAGATGGCATTTTCACTGCATGTCTTGAATGCTATATTGTCCTATTAAAGGCAATAAAATAAAAACATGTAACAGAAACTGCAAAAGCCTATCAAAAATAATAGACAAATGACTGAGGTAAATGAGCATATATACATAAAATATAGGCACCTTCAATCAAAAATTGAAAATGAAAGCCAAAAGCTAAAGGTAATAAAAGGAGTTCAAGCAGTGAAAGAACAAAACAAATAATTCAACATCAATAAAAAATTCCACTTCAGAAACTTGAGAGGGAAAGAAACCTATGGTGAGAAAAGACTCATGAAGGAAAATGTAGAACATTTTTGATAATCTATATGGTTACAACCAGTCCAAAACTATGAAAGAACAATTTGGATCAGACATAAAGCAAAAAACAAACAAACAAAAAAAAACAACTTCCACAGCAAATGCAAAATGGTTGCATGAATAGAGGTGACTAAAGTTCTTATTCCCCTCAGCTTCCAGTTCTCTTTACCAGTTTTCTCAAAATTTAACTTTCATTTATTTCTCACTTACAAGGATGTATCCCTTCTGGGTTAGTGAATTTATAGGCAATAAGGTCCAATTTACAGAGACAAGGAGGTATGAGAGCACAGCATACTAAGACTACTTTTGCATCTAGTGAAAGAGTGAGTCCCTTTCAGCCATAAGTGGATTATTCTGTATCTTGGAAAAGATATATATCTTTGAGTACTTCATTTGTGTAAACAAGTCCAAAAAAACCATAGATGCCTGCTGTATCTTTCCCTCAGCCATTTATTTGCATAGACTAATAAGAGAACCTTATTTTGTTTTGTCTGTCCCTAAGAGTACTTCCTGACACCTTTTTTCCCATATTCAATACTGTGAAAATGGCAGTAGCAATGTATGTATATGTATGTATGTATGTATGTATGTATACACATATATTTCTATATATATATTTATTTATATGTATGTGTGTATATATGTACATATGTATAAGTATATATATATATATATATACATATACTCAATTCTTATGTTTATTTTCACATTTTCTCTCAAAAGATATTGAGAAGACTTTTCTCATCCAGTGCTTGTGATTCTCATGAACTGAGAGCGTCAAGTGAGATGCTGTGTTGGATTCCATTCAATTTACAAGTATTTATTTACCAGTCAGTGAAGGTAAAAGAATGGAAACAAAATAGTCCATGTATTCAAGTAGTTTATAATTAAATATATAGTTGGAAGGGATGAGTAAGATAAAATATAGGCACAAAGGGGAACAACAATGGTATAAAATGTTCTATTTTTGCCATGGTTGAAAATATTTTATAAACCTTAAAGTTCTCTCTCTCTCTCTCTCTCTCTCTCTCTCTCTCTCTCTCTCTCTCTGTGTGTGTGTGTGTGTGTGTGTGTGTGTCTGTCTGTCTGTCTGTCTCTCTGCCTCTCCAAGTGTAATGAAAATGTGGTATATATGATATATGTATATTATATGTGTGTGTTATTATTATTATCAGTATCAATAGTATTATTGACTATTATTATACTATTATAAAGACTGAACTAAATAAGCATGTATAAAGAGTGAAATTCACTGGTTTCCAGGATGTCAAAGTATCCCTGAGGGCTAGAACTCTGATGATTACTTGTTAGCTAACTGCCAAGATAAAATAGTTAAACAAAACAGTACAAATGAGTCCAGGCTTCTCATGCTATTACCAAATGATTGAATGTCCCAAAGCCTCATTCTAGTCAAAGATCATAGTTAATATCTTTCCTACTGTACACCGCACCTTCGATATATCTTTGAATATCCAGATCACTATCATGTGAGAAGATACTAGGGATAGAGGATTGGGGGAAAGGGGATCATATAATAAGGATGAGAGACTATACATCCAGCTAATAGAATGGCTCCCATCAAACCACTAATGGGTAGCCAGAAGATTTAAGCTTCTACAGGAAGAGCCAGTAATTAAGTTATTCAGACAGAGCTAGAGATGGGTAGTGCAGGATATTCAATTCTCATGTTTATTTGAGGTCTAAACTTTCATTGTAAATCATGACAACAGCCCTGAGTTTAAACATAAAATTTTTGATCTACATTTCAGGAAATATAGCATCTATGCTTCCTGTGAATTTAAAGGTGTCACAGCTGATGATTTTGGTCTCCCTGTGCAGCAGAAAAGACATGCTGTTGCAGGGTGAGCAGTTCTTTCCATGCTGAGAGCTGGGAAGAGATTGCTTCAGCTCATGGCTGTAACTGCCACTTGCAAAATCTGTACTGGTTTATGACTTGGCCTTTTCACCCATTATTTCCCAGCTTCCCAAAGCTATTCCATAATGTGTGAAGATATGCTTCAGAGTGCACTGATAATGTTTCTTCAGTTCATGCTGCTGACAGTTGATGGTGTCAAGTGCTTTTGCTCGATCACTGAATCCAAGGGAAAATTTGTGATGTTACTCTTGGCATTTTCCTAGTATTTGACTTATGCATAGAGCATGTCTGATACACACAGCCTGAGAGTGCATGGCTGCTTATCCTTCCTAGAAAATGACCCAGAAATATTGACCAGGATCAGACAAGCAATGGCTGAGCAGGGGATGCCATAATTATAAACAATTTGCTTACCTTTGCTCTTGAAAATGATGGCAACCAAACCCCTGGGGCATGTTCTCACTTCTCTGTGTGTTGATATGGATGTCCACTCTGTCTACACCTCATGCAAGGCAAAGCAATAATGCATAGTAGATAATGTATAGGGTTTATTCAGGAGATTTGGATTTCCATCCTGACTCTTGCATTTACTAGTTCTATAACCTTGTTCAAGTTATTTAACTTCTCAAGAACGTTAATTCCCCATCTATAAAGGGGATAATAATAACACTTATACTACCTAATTCCCAGCATTATTATAAGGAAGGCACTTTGCAAACCTCAAATGAAAATTATTTTTAGAAAATGCTTCAGGACATAATACCATCTCACTGGATAATACCTAGTCAAAATCATCAAGCTAACATTGCTAATTATACTATGTGGTTTTGATGTAACTCTCCCTTATTTTAGTCCTTTGCCTACATCTTTTTAACAGTCCTGCTCGTCTGGTGTATGCCCTCAGGATGCCCAAGCCTCTATGCTATTTACCACCTTGAGATGCAGTGGGTTGTAATGGTGAACTCAGAAAATAATCTATGCTAATGTGCTAGATATTCAACTAATGTAGTGGAAAAAATACTGTATTTAAAGACAGTAAATATAGCTTGGAGCCCCAGGGACTGGAGTTTTCCTGATTGGCTAGTAAGTAAACACAAAGTCACATAACCCAATATATCTGTTTCACATATCATCCAACCATCCACCCTGGCCATCTTCTTGCCTTTTGCTTTGGCACCATGTGCATTGCACCACAATGCCCCATTCTATCTTTTGTTCTGGAAATATTAACAAGCAATATTACCATTGCTTCTAAGTAGGGAATGGCAATCAATTTCTTTATTTTTTTAAATTATTTATTTATTTATTTTTAGTTTTCAACATTCACTTCCATAAGATTTTGAGCTTTAAATTTTCTACCCTCCTTTCTCCTCCTGCCTCCCCAAGATGGCATGCAATCTGATATAGGCTCTACTTACACATTCATATTAAACATATTTTCACATTAGTCATGATGTATAGAAGAGTTAGAACTAGTGGGAGGAACCATGAGAAAAAAGAAACAAAACAAAACAACAAAAGAAAAGGAGACCAAATAGTATACTTCCATTTGCATTCACACTCCAAAGTTCTTTCTCTGGATGTGGATAGCATTTTCCATCTCAAGTCTTTTGGAGTTATCTTAGATCTTTGCATTGCTAAAAAGAAATAAATCCACCCTTTCCACCCTTCCCTGGTCCTACCCTCCATTATAAGTACTGCATATCTTTATTAGAATGTAAACTCTTTGAAGGCAGAGAGTATCTTACTTTTGTTTTCATGTCACCAATAATTAACCCCATTTTGACCCATAACATAACAAATGCTATTCATTAAACCATCCTTCTCTGCTCTCATGTTTGTTAGCTGTGATCTCAGGCAAATTGCTGACCTTCTACATGTGTTAACTTCTCAAATTTAAGAGTGGTATAATAATAACTATACTGCCTCACGTGCCCCGCATTGAACATAGTCTTCCAGATGGAGTCCGAGCAGAAGCAAATAGTTCTATTACCTCTTAGTGTTGGATGCTAACTAACCCAGAAGAACACATAGTTTGGTCTACCAAGAGCTACGCTAGTCACCATTTTTATGTGTAACTTGGATTAAGGCATAAAAAGCATATTTAGAAAGAGTACATAAAGCCAATTGAGAAACTTACACATTGGATGGCAGTATCAAGCTAAAAATAAAATATTGGCTGAATAGAACAACCAGTTAAATTTAATAAAATGAAGCTTTATAAGGATAAATGTAAAGTTTTACACTGGAATTCAAAAAATCAATTATAGAATATAAAATGAGGGAAGTATGAATTGATAATATTTCACTTAAAAATGGAAATTTTAGGAGATCATAAACTCAGTATAGAGAGGCAAGTTAAGGTAGGGGTTAGAGAGTTAACCTCAAGCCCAAGAAATCAAGCCTAAGATCAAACCTGACCACTAACACAAAGTGATTGTGTGTCCCTGGGCAAGACATTAACCTTTCAGGGCTCTAAGAAACTCTCTAGGACTATATATTACCAAGAAGGAGTCAAGGTTCTTTGGCTCCTCATCTGAGAGTTCCCAACATCAATTAAATCACAGGTCCAGTCCTTATCCTTAGAAACTCAAGATGACCCAATATTTTGACAACATAACCCCCCCCCAAAAAAAATTCAATGTTAGGCTTTTATGAGAAGCCAAATATTTGGGAGGGAGGTGATATTACCACTATATTCTCCCCTGACCCCAAAACATTGGAATATTGAATTTAGTGCAAAGTGCACATTTTTGGGAAGACATCAAAAAGGTAGTGTATGACATATATTTTGCAATGTCAGTTATACTTATGCACTGAAGCTATCCCCTCACATATGGTCTGCATGGAAAGAATTACTTACCTTGCACTAGCAGAAGGTACTGAGAATGTTTATCCTATGCAAGGGAATACTTAAGAAGGATATGATAGGTATCTTCAAGCACTTCAAAGGCTGTCGTGTAATAGATTCTTCATAATTATTTGGTTTTTCCAGAGATGACAGAATTAGGTGCAGACAGATTGTGACTTCACATAGGAAAAAGCTTTCTAACAATGCTATCAAGAAGTGAATTTTGCTACTTCCTTAGGAAAGAACAAGTTCTCTATTAGTAAAAAAAAACATAAAAGTTGAGCTGGATGACTACTTCTCTGGGCTATTGTAGAAGGAATCCCTGATTATAGATTTGGAGCTGGAATGGACTTTTGATGCCACCTAATTCAACTTCTCATTTTATATTTAATCTAAGAGATTCAACCACAGTGGTAAAACTTTGTCTTGCAGAGTTAAAACTTAAAGATGGGTCTTCTGACACCAAATCCAGCATTCTTTTCCATTGCACTATACCATCCTAAGGAACTCAAGGGCTGAATTGTACTGAATGACTTATTTCTGAGCTTTCTTCCAAATCCAAGTTTCAATATTTCTATGGTCTACTAAGAGTTGGCAGTATCAGAAATTAAATGTGAATATGCCACAATTGAAAACAAATATGAACACACATTTAAAATTCTTAGTGTTTAAAAATGTCATAAAATGCTAGTTATTAGCATATGTTGAAAAACAACACTCCAAAAGAAATAATATCTGGGATAAAGACACAAGTGCCATTGTTGACCACTGGTAGATATTCCATGAAATTTTGATTTTTACTGTGACAGAAGTATTATAGATTTCTTGAATCAGGATCAGTTGCTAACTTACTGTGGGCCTCTAGGCTAATCCCTAAATAATTACTGATTCCCATCTGCAAAAATGTTTCTCAACTCCCAGGGAAATGTCCTAGGACCAAAATTTCAGGTTCATCATGAAAGGGCACTAGCTGTGTGTTCTCCTGTGCCCACCTCGTAACTAGCTGAGACTGTTTAAGAATTAAAAGGGCATGTAGTATATTTTTAGTCATGTTAGGCAGTAAGTCATTTCAAATGAGTCTCCAGAAACAGAGCCTGGCATTGTGAAGAGGAACAGCAACTGTTTTCTCTGGCAAATAGTCATTTGCACCAGAAGGAAGAGTGACAGAAGACAAAGGGAGAAAAAAAGAATAGAGAAGAATATGGACCAATGATGGGGGTTACCATCACAGTAATTGATAAGTAAAAGAAAGTAGAACTACTTACCACTTATTTGCTGCTTTTTCTTTTTTTCCCCCACTCATGTTGGGGATAATCTTTCAACTGAGGACAAGACAAAAATGGTTAATTGTAGGGTCTTCAGGAAAACAGGCACATTGATGCACTGTTGGTCCAGCTGTGAATTGGTCCAAACACTCTGGAAAGCAATTTGGAATTATATCCAAAAAGTTATGAAATTTTTAATTGTTTTTGACCCAGCTATGCCACTGCTAGGCTATGCCCCAAAGAGAACAAAGTAAGAGACAATTAGGTGATTAGGGAGATAGAGCACTGAGATTGGATTCAAGAAGACCTGAGTTCAAATCCCACCCAGACACTTCCTAGCTGTCTGATCCTGGGCAAGTTGATCTCTTTTGGCTTCAATTTTCTCAACCATTATATGGGGGTAATAATAGCACTTATCTTCCAGAGTTGTTGTGAGAATCAAATTAGATAACACTTGTAAAGTTTTTAGCAAGATGTCTGGAACATAATAGGCATTATACAAATATTTGTTATTATTACTATTATTAATTTACTATATGTAAAAGTATTTATGCAGCTATTTTGTGGTGATAAAGGAGTAGAAACACAGAGATGCCTACTAGTTGGGGAATGGCTGAACAAAGATGGTATATGGTATATGTAATTATATGTATATAGTATATGTGAATACAAATATAGTATATGAATACAGTATATATAATTAATACTATTATGCTATAAGAAATTTTTAAAAGTCAGTTTTAGAAAGACCTGGGATTCCTTGTGTGAACTAATTCAGAATGAAATCAATAGATTCTAGAGAAAAATTTATTATGTAACATCAATACTGCAAAAATTAGTAATTCTGAAAGACTTAAAAATTTCAATTGAAGAAATAATCTGCCATAATTTCAGAGGATTGATGAAGAAGAATGGTAACTATCTTTTGACAGAGAGATTCTGGAATAATATGCAGAATGTGAACCGTGTTTTGCAGCTGTGGCCAACATGGAAATGTGTTTTGCTTGACTGTATTTATGTAATAGAATTTAAAAAAAAATTCCTTCCTTCCTTTCCTCCTTCCTCTTTGAGCGGTGCCTGAAGGGATTGCCACTGCACAGGAAAGATTGAGTTCTCTCCCTCCTTCCCTTTTGACTGGAGAACAAATTGGCAACCATTTAAATATTCCCATCTGTGTCAGTAGTAAAGTCCCCAAAGCATTAGAGACTGAAGGCAGCATCTGCAGAAGGAGGTGAGAGACATGTGGGAGACAAACTAGACACACTGAAGAAAGAAAGGCTCAGGACTCTGCAAAGGCATCAACCTCTAGAACCCAACTGAAATCTGAGTTACACTTAAAGTTCTACTAGAAGGGGAACTTGAGGAAGAGTGTAGGAAGGGAGAAAACAATTTCTAGTAATCAAGAGACATGAGTTACCCTCTGGATACATTGTATTTTTAGCCTATTCTCCTCAAAGACTTTTTGTGTAATTGTAAGCAAATGTGTCAAAGGCTTTCACAGTGATCTTTCTTTGCATAAACTGTTCTTACTATTACAAATGAGTAAGTCTTTTTTTTTTCAAAAATTAATTTATAAAAGTTGTTGGTCAATATTGGCGGCAGCATCCTCAAAGGAAACTCATGAGGATCAGAACTACAAAAAATCCCAATGCCCCAGGGGTTTGTTTAGAACTTAAAGGGAGAAGTAAACAGCCAACCTCTGAGAAGCCAAAGTGCCAATGCTAGTGGAGGTTGGGGGAAGTAGCCCTGGAGTTTATGCTACATAGGTATGTACAAAATGCATTCAAGTGACTGAAAATGAGAAAAGGAGGGTGATAATATTCCTGAAGGAGAAAGGAAAGGCTTGGGATCAAGGTAGAAAAGTTAACCTTGACAAGGAGAAGGAATTCCTGATTCTCTGAGGCTAGAGAAGAGTACTGATAAAGTGAAGATATAGAGAGGTTCTCTATATTAAAGTAAGGCAGATGAAGGAACACAGCATGTATGACCTTGATTTTCATAATAAAGTAAGAGCTGAGGTCATCCACTGAGGATGAATGGTACAGATTTGGGTTAGCCACTGTGAGGAATGGGATGAATAAAAAGATTTCTGATTAGCACTGAAGGTTTAGTTGAGGATGTTAAGTTATAATAATTATAACAATTATAATAATAATAGCAACTAATATGTAACACGTGGTTTTGCAAAATACTTTACACTTATCTCACTAGGGTCAGAAAAAGTAAATTTGTAGTGCACTTAATCTGCATCTTTGTTGTCTTAAAGCACTGATGCTTGTGTCTGTACTGTATAGACAGAAGTTTTGAACTTGGGGACTGCAAAGTGTTTTGGCCCAAGAAAGGATTGTAACCCCAGTCCCAAAGCCCATTGGCATGGGAACCCGTCCTTTTCAGTGAAGACGAATGTCTTGCCCTAAATAAGGGGTAGGGCATAGTAGTCCATAGAAAAAAAGAGGGGGGTTCTTCAATTCTTGAAATAGTTGTCAAGTTCTTTCCAAGTTTTAGTTGTTTCAGTCCCTGCCATTGAAGATATCTAGAGGTTTTGGGGTGCTTGAATGGACCCCAAGATCACAGCTCCAGGCCCTGCCTGAAAGAATTCAACTCAAATCTTCTTCTAGCCAGAGAAAAAGTTTATTAGAGATAAAATACATAGGCCAGACTCTTAAGGAACCTGAAGATTAGTAACGCCCGAAGGGATGAGCGGACATGAGAGATTCTCAGCCTTTTGGGCATGAGAAAATCTCAGCATTCGAATGGGGGCCAGGGTGGATCTTTTATACACTAAAGTAACTTTGGGTGGCCAGAGGAGGGGGCTGGGAAAAGGGTCTAGATGAGAATTCCAATTGGAAGGTCTGAGAGATTGAATAGACAATGGGAATAGATAATGAAGGGAACTGGAAGGTAGATGTTTGAAAGGATCAGAAGGTGGGGTTAGAGAGATAAGGGGAGTAGATAAGGAACCTAAAAGTTTAAGGGTTTTCTGGGACCCCTAGACAAATGGGAGCCAGATTCTTTTTAGGGCTAGGGGCAAAGGTGCATCTGAATAAGATCAAAAGGTGAGGCTAAGGCTTCTGAAGAGAGATAAGGGAAGTCTACAAGGAATCTAAAAGTTTAAGGGTCTTCAGGTCTCTGTAAACAAATGGGAGCCAAATTCCTTTTGGTAAAAAGGGGCAAAGGTCTCGGCTTCTGAAACTGAATGATGGGCCCCTCATCACCATCACTCCAGGCACTTCTGGCTTCTAACTTCATCAAGAAATATGATTGAAGCCAATCTCATTCCAGTTGCCAAAGAAAAATATTTAGGCGGAATCTGCCATGAGAGGGATGGGCAGTGTCCATGATGTCCCTATCTCCTGCTTACTGCAATAGGGACTTCAGGGAACATCCTCTTCTAGGATACTGTTGTGTGGTATCTTGCTTACAATAAGAGAGCACCTTTACTCTGTATTGTCTGGTATATGTTCTCTTATGCATACCTTCTCTGATTTCTGTTTTGTTACTGATTTGGATAAATGGATTTTCCTGGGGGGAAAAAAGATGACTACTGGACATCAAGTTTATATGTCCCAGCCTTGTTCCTTACCCTCTGGACTTCAAAATCATATTTCTTCTGCTCTCTCATCTGGGAAATTCCCTCAATGCCTGAGGCCTCCTTGCCCTCACACATCCTACCACCTCTATGGCCTATTCACCATGGAATATCTCTCTTCAAAACCTTCCTCTACTCTTATTGGTGAATTACGCCTGGGGACTTCATTTCCCTGACAATGTTGTTCCTATTTTTCTGGACTTCAAAATCATGTCCATTCTGAAACTGGGCACCTTTATCCCTCCCCATCCCATATTGACCTCTTTTTTTTTTATTTTTTGTCCTCCTGCATTAGAATGTAAACTTCAGCACAGGGATTGCCTTTTTGTTTGTATTTGCATCCCTAGCACATAGTAAATGCTTAATAATGCTTGTTACCTTTCTTCCTTAAATAGATGCTCTACATAGTATATATTAGATGAGTAGTACAGATAAAAGTGCTAAAAGATAAAAAGTAATGAGGTGACATAGTGGATAGAGTGTTGAGCATGGAGTCAAGAAGACATGAGTTCAAATTTGGTCTCAGATACTTACTAGCTAAGTGATCCTGGGCCACCAGGCAAAAAAAGAGGATAATAATAGCATCTTTTTCTCAGAATAGTTGTGAGGATCAAATAAGATAATAATTGTAAAGGGCTTAGCACAGTGTCTGGCACATAGTAAGTGCTACATAAATGTCAGTTATCATCATCATCATCATTAAAGGTTGACTGATAATAAATGGGAAGAATAATACTTTAGAGGCCGCTAGATGCCACAGTGGATAGAGCACCGGCCCTGGATTCAGGAGGACCTCAGTTCAAATCCAGTCTCAGACACTTGACACTTACTAGCTGTGTGACCCTAGGCAAGTCACTTAACCCCATTACCTAGCCAAAAGAAAAAAAATGAGAGAAAATTCCTATCTGGTAATATTCACCAAAATTGTTCTGTCATTGAACATTTATCAATTTTCTCATATTCAACTTTATATACTAAATGAATCCTAATCATTTCAAAAGTAAACTAAGTAAAATTTTGAATATGAATATAGATGGTAAAGTACAATTTTTAATGTATTTGTTATATTAGACTTAAGGGCAGTGACATAGTGGATATGACTAGGCTTAGTTCAAATGCTTCTTCAACTACCTGCTAGTTATATGATCTTGGGTAACAATGATTCAGAAAGTTAGTATTCTTATCTGAAAATGGGAATATAATACTTTCACAGCTTACCTCATTTTAAAGAAAATGCTTTACAGTCAGATGATACATGAATATATATATATAGTATATGTATGTTTGTATGTATAAATGTATATGTATATGTGTATATACATATACATATACATATACATATATATTAGATTTAGTCCAACTAGATTTTTGGTGGGAGCAATATATTTCTAAAATCCATAAATGCTCAGGGCTTGATTTATTGTTTTGTTGATCATCTAGATTTAAGAAAGTTATGGAGCAAATATGAATAATGCAGATCAAACCAAAAGTGCATCATGTGTATATATGTGTATATGTGTTACGGATATTTTTTTTCCAGAGAACCAGTTGTTAAATATTTAAGAGCACACCACTGGCTATAAGTCTTCCCTGAACCCTTGTCCTTAGTGCTTTCTACCTCCTTAAGTTACCTTACATTTACTTATTTCTATATCTCTTCATTAGTTTATAACCTCCTTGAGGGCATGAGTTATTTGATTTCTGTCTCTGCATCCCTAACCTTTAGCACATTGCAGTGAAAATAATAAACACTTCAAAATGTTAGTTGAATTGAATGAGTGAATTAGGGGAAAATTAAAAACAAAAGATTATTCAGCATCAGGAAATACAGTAATTCATTAATTTAAATGCCATCTAGAATGGAATCTCTTTTCTTTTTATCTACAATTCTTATACCATTTCTGAGATTCCCATTATCTATGAGACCTTGCCTATTTTTCTGTTAGATTCCTCTGTTTGACAGTTCTCCAGCCTGGTTGTTTTTTTTTTTCATTTTCATTGATGCTTTTATTCCCCTCACCTTTTTCATCTTCTTCTTTTGTCTTCTTGACATTATCAACTCCCTTAATAAAACAGCCTTTCCCCATGACACCCCACTGTCACCTATCATTTAGTTCTAACTCCCCATCTCTGTGCCCTGTATTATCACCTCTGTCAACAATTGCCTCAGATGACTTCCCTAACTCTACAATTTTCCACCATGGTATTCATCTTCTGCTAAAAAGAATTCAGCTCTGACCCCAAGCTCCCTCAGACTAAAATTACTTCTGCCATTGCAACATGTAGAGAATTCCCTTTCTAGCCACAGCATGAAAATTCACTTGAAAACAAGAGGACTCAGTACTTAAATTCTGGTTTAGACATACAAAAGAAATTAACATTTAGATGGTGGTGACTTCATTGGTGATCCCAAGGGCATGTTGAGTATAGGAGTAAGAGTATGCATACCAAAAAGAAAAAGGAAGAAAGTGCCTGAAGTTCAGGAATAGAGTGAGATCAACAACCCCTCCCCCACTATAAGATCCCCTCCCCCACTATAAGATGATAAATCTTCAGTGAAAAATGGATCACCTGCACTTAATAGAGGACAAAAGGAAGAGATCAAATCTTCTGCCAATTTTTCAAATTCTCTAGTATTACTATCACTTTTAAAAAGAGCCAAAGAAATTACAGAGTCTTCAAAACTTCAATTTATTTCCACAATTTTCCTGAGTTTAAAAAAGATTCTTAAAACTTCAAAAAAGATATTTTTATAGAGGAAGGAAACTCTCCAGGGTGCTATTGACTTCTAAGTTTAAAACAACATTGGTTAAAAGGAAGAGACTGTCATGAATGACATTTGAGCTAATCTGTAATGCTATAGATTATTAATTATGATCAACATAGAATAATACCTCTTAATTGTTAAAAGAACTACAGAAGCCTTCCCAAATGGTGCCCTCCCAAAAGTCAGTAAGGATCAGAGGTATAGAAGGCAAACAAAGTTTGGCCACTTTCATCTGAAGCATCTCATAATTTTCATTGAATTTGGGAGAGAATGAAAGTTCTCCATACCTTCTTTTGGGGAGAGATGGGTTTGACTCTGAAGATGGGAGATTATGACGACAATGGAGGTGAAGCTAGGAGCCACAATAGAGACCTTGTTGGGGTCCTTATGCTGAATTTTCAGGTTTATAGAGTCAAGTATGGACTGAGATGATTCTGAAATTCTATCTGTGTCAAAAGGAAGCACTGCTATGCAAAGAAGGGATTGTCCAAAGACTCTTAATGACAACTGCACAAAAAGTAATAGATGTCTGTTAGTGAGACATGTTTGGGTTGGCTCACACTCTCCTGGAAGTAGAGAAAAATGAGTCTTATCTGCATTTGGTATAAAAACAGGAAATATCTAGTTTTTATTCCTCCCCATGGTAAACAGAATGAAATGAGAGAAAACTACATTATTTCCTCCCAATTCTGCATGTAGACTTAGTGGCCATCATTTGGAACTATTTTCTTTTCAGGCAATATTTGTGTTTCTTGTTTGAAACTCTATTAAGACCAAGTAGCTATCAAATATGAACTACTTCTACTTATTTGGATATATGCTGGGAGATTAAGACAGAAGGAGAACAGCCCAGAAGGAAGGAGTTCTAAATTATTGAGAATTTGTAAAAAATAGTTTGGATTTTGCTAGTGCAAACTGACTGGAGGAATGGGAGATACACCTTTAATAGAGATGAATATTTATTAATGTGTGTGTATGTGTATGTGTGTGTGTGTGTGTGTGTGTGAGAGAGAGAGAGAGAGGGAGAGAGAGAGAGAGAGAGAGAGAGAGAGTTTTTAGGAAAATACTCCTAGTAGACTTGAGCCACTTCAGCCACAGAGATGGCAGTGAGCTGGGATAAACGGCCACAATTTCTTTTCCCCTGAAACAGGGGTTGGTATATGTGAGGGCTAAATCTGCTATCTGCTTTGCGCAGGCCTCCTGCTAAGGATGCTTTGTACATCTTTAAATACAAGAAAACTTTATTTAAAAATATGTAACCTGAGTTGCAAAGCCCATTGACATGGGTAGCTTCTCTTCATCCCACTACTCATGTAGACACAGGGCAATGATCGCCACCAGTGAGAAAAGTCCCATAACAATGGACTTGGGACTCAGTATACACATGTAAAAAACATTCTTTACTCAGGCCCCACAAAAACAGATTGAAGTCTGGATTTGGCCTGCAGACAGTAATTTACTGACCTCTGCCCTAGAAGGCAGTGCTCACAGGTTTTAAAGTAAAGTCATATACCAGAAAGGGAATAAGTTGCTAAGGAAGAGATCAAGGGAATGAGTTCCCCAGGCCTAAAGGCTTATTGGTAATTGATTGCATGACCTGCTTTGCTTACCAATTTTTCTTAGTGGTTATACTAAAATAAGCTAATATGGTAGTAATAAAATTGATAGGCATATTGAAGCAACTTATTTCCTGAAGAAAATTTTGTTTATGTAATATTGTCAATGTAGATTTCTAAAAACAAACAACCTGTAAAGAGTTTTGATTGGAGATTATACCTAAGGAAATGGAGGCCCAGAGAGATTAAGTGATCTGCTCAAAATACATAGCAAGTCAGCCAGAGCTTTGATGGTACTCAGCTCTCTTGACTCCCAGACCTCTAGTATTTTGACTATACCATACTACTTTTAATCAAAAAATGAATTATAGTTATATTACAAAATAAGAAGTCTTTATAATAATCAACTACATGTCAGCTGAGTGGGCTGACTGGAGTTGGAATACATGAAATATAATAATTGCACATATCTTTGGATAACTTGAGAAACAAAAAAACTGGGAATTACTGTCTTTAGATACAAATGAAAAGTGAGTAAGATGGAGAAAGAACTTGATACTGATTGTTAACAACTGTGGAGGTTTGTGGTTTTCTTCTAAATATATCTATGAATAAATTAATTAATAAATTAAACTGGCATTTGTTAATCATTTACTATGTTCTACATTCTGTGATAAGTCCAAGTGATACAAAGACCAGAATGAAATAGTTCATGCCTTCAAGAAGCTTACATTCTATCACATCAGAAAAAAGGACATTTATAAAATATTGTTATCATGTTATGTTGCTTCAAATCATATTTTTTCTTTGGCATATATAAACTTATCTTGTGTGATTGAAGTCAAAAATACTAAAGAGAGGAGTACTAATAGAGTACTAGAGTACTAGAAATACTAGTAGAGAAGAAAGGAGAGTAAGGATATCAATATTGTATGTCTCAAGAGCTCATCACCTTGCCCAATCAAAGTGGTATTTATAGCTACATAGAGTGAAATAGAACAGCTAGGTGACATAGTGGTTAGGGTTCTGGGCCTGGAGTCAGGAAGACTCATCTTTCTGAGTTCATATCTCACCTCAGACACTTACTAACTGTGTGACCCTGAGCAACTCACTCAACCCTATTTGCCCCAGTTTCCTCATCTGTAAAATGAGCTGGAAAAAGAAATGGCAAACCAAGCCAGTATCTTTGCCAAGAAATCCTCAAATGGGGACACAGAAAGTCAGCCACAGCTGAAAAACAACAAGAATAAAATAAAAACACAAGTAACATTTCAAGTAATTAAAATACAAGTAATATTTCAATAGCCAATGGATTTGATTTTTCACTTATTCAGTAACCACTTATTCAGCCCCTAATATATGCATGCCTTGTAGAAGGTATTGAGGCTGGAAAGGTGGATACAACAAAAACCCTGTTTTCAAGTCACTTGCAACTTAACATAAGGCTAGATCTCTATGACATAGGAGTTACTTGCCTACACAGAAGCTTGGCATCTGTACTATGTTGAAAAAAAAACTGGATAACATTTTATTAATTCTGATACTTTTTGCATAATTTCCATAAAAGTAGCTAAAATGTGAGTAAGTTCAATGTTTTTTTCAAAGATAACTGGATTTCTAATTTGAAGAGCTGGATTTGAATCCTGATTCCACTCCTTGATATCTGTGTGGCCAGAAGCAAATCATTAAACTTCTTTTGTGTTGATCATTGCAATCAGTAAAATGAGAGAGTTATACTACATAATCTCTCATGCCCCTTCCAGCTCTAAATCTTTGACGCTGATGGAATGACGGATAAAGAGAAACAAATTGCAACTACGCCTTGTCAAGAACAAGGCCTATTGAAGTGAGGTATGTGGTAGAGTTCTAATACTGTCAAATTTAAAGGATTTTATTTTTTGACCATTGATAAGGCTTTTGTTTCTGCCCCACCTAATGTCATGCCCAGCAATGAAAATGATGTGTAAGTGTGATGTAGAAAGAATGGATTTGGCATCCATAAGTTGAGGGTAGAATAGTGGCTTGGCCACTAAATTGGTCAAATCAAATTATCTCTTTGAGATTTACTTGGTATCTAAATCACTGCATTGTCTTTCCCACAGGACTTGTGTGAGGAAAGCACTTCAGAAACATTAATGTATTAGAGGAATATGAGTGATTATTATCACAAGATATACAATTTAATGAAGATTAAGGGTCTCAGACTCAAAATGCGTATTTGTTTTTTTTTAAGTTTTTATCATTAATGCATGTGGACTTTTGATGGTATGTCATTTTTAGTCATGTCTGACACTTTATGACCCCATTTGAGATTTTCTTGGCAAAGGTAATGAAGTGGTTTGCTATTTCCTTCTCCAGATCATTTTACAGATGAGGAAACTGAGGCAAGCAAGGTTGTTACACAACTAATAAACATCTAAGGTCAGACTTGAACTCAGGAGATGAATCTTACTGACTCCAGACTGCCTAGTTGCCCATGGATATGGATTACTACTATGTAAATCTTTGTTTCTTGCCACAAAGATGGATCAATTTGATCACATAGGATTGCATAACATGGCTTTGGGGAGAGGGTGTTTAGTCAAGCAAAACAGTTCATGATCCCTGACATTGAAATACCTAAATAGGTGGTGCAGTAGTTAGAATGATGGAATTGGGGACGAGTAGACCTGTATTCAAATGCAGTCTCAGATACTTACTGACAGTGGGCAAGTTACTTAAAGTATCTGTTCCATTTTATTCATCTATAAAGTGGAGATAACAATAGCAGCCATCTCTCAAACTCATCATGAATTTGAAATGAGAGATTTGTAAAGTGTTTTTGCAAACTTTAAAGTGCTATGTAAATGCTAGCTATTATCATTACCATTATCATCATCATCATCATCATCATCATCATCATCATCATCATCATCATCACCAGTCTATATTTCCTTTGATAGATTCAGTTAAATACTTGGCTTAAAGGCATTACTTTAATGCTTTAAATCACTAAATTACTGAAACTACTAAATCAGTGTTTCTGCGTATATAAAAATTATGACATACAATTGTAAATGCTTGGTAAAGGGCTTTTGAGAATGTTCATCAGGACCATTAACAAAGGAAAAATATGTATATAATTATAGATGATTTCAGCAGAATTTCACTTTAGGATGGAGGCTGCACAGTACAATACAAATGGCACTGGCTCTGTAGTCAAAGGACTTGGATTCAAATTCCAACTTTGATAACTACTATTGGTGTGACCTTGGGCAACTCACATAACCCCTGTGAGCTTTAGTTTCTTCATGTGTGAAATGAAAATGTTAGACTAGATGACCTTCATGATCCCTTCCAAATCTATGTCATTTATGTAGAAGCTAAATTCAATTGTCCATATGTTTCTTCAAAAATTAAAATGTTGTCAGTGCACTTTCTAAAATTCATTACCTTTAGAGAAAATCCATTTCCACACTGTGGTTATGGCTCTGCAAATACCTAATAGAAAACCACAAGTCTATGTGACTAGAACATGAAATGATCTTAGGGTTACTGTGAATAAGAAGTTGATGATGAACCAGAAAGTTAGCCAAGCCCTGTGGATGAAAAAGAAGACATGTAGGCTCTAATAAGTGTTTGTTGATTGATGGATGTTATGTTAGCTTTTTAAGAGCTGTAAGAGGCAACTAACTTCCTTCCCAGGTTCTATGACTGTCTGCCAAAGCACTCTGGAGAATCAGCTCCCTTCCAAGGTAACCTCATGGACACTGTGCCAGAAGCAGAAAAGGCTATCCCCATGTGCTGGCTATCCATATTGAAAAATGTAGCCCTCTGTGGGATTCTGTGAGATACTGGGTTAGAAGAAAGCAGTCATGGGAAGATTCAGGTCAGAAAAACAGTGGTGAAGAAGTCAGAGTTAGAAAAAAATATATTTCTAAATTTACTCCCAATTGCAAAATTGAAAGCAGAGGGAAAAATTACCAGTAGCCAGGTCTGAGTCTATAGAAGTTGGATTGTTTAGTGTCTGGTTCTGCAGATGGCAAATAAAGACAAAATGAGATAATTAGTTTGGGATCAAAGAATTGAGCTTAGCAGTATAAATGGAACAACCAACCTGCACACTAATCAGGGGAAGGATTTGGGTGCTAGTCTAGGAAAATTAGTATCCAAGAGCAATGAAGATAACTTGTTTTACTCAAAAAAGGGGACTTAGATTTAAGGGATGTTGTCATATAAAACACCTTTTAGATTATATTATTGCCTATAGTATTCATATTGCTGAACGATAATGAGAACGTTTCTCTTTTGGAGGAGGTAGATTGTAAATATTTTTTTCAAGACTAGAGCTTTCATTGAAATGATAAGGAAATTCATAAGATCATAGAATTAGAAGTAGAAATGGTTGCAGACAACATTTAGTACTTGTAGCCATTTTATAAGTGAGAAAACAGAGGTTCAGACTTATCTAAGGTAATTCACTAAATTTATCTTCCTTAGTTACATTACCTTCTGGGAGATGAGTTATATTTTTTCCTTCTAATAATAGAATTCAATATGTAGTCTGGATCTCATATATTGAAGAAAATATGCAAAAAAGATCAGTCAAAAATATTTTTACATGAAATATCCAAATGATCATAGACAAAAGTAGAATGAAAAGGAAAATTATCTAAATGAATACTTTATGTTGAATTTTCCTTTAAATATGTGTGTATATATGTCTATTTGTGCTTTCTTCATATCTGTAGTCTATCAAATAAATATTAATCAAATAATGCATTTATTGATTTAGCATTTATTAAAGACCTGCTAGTGTATGCAAAGTACTATCTTAGGTATGAAAATACAAGTATGAAATCAGACACAGTCCTTATTCTAATGGAGATTGTCCATTAAGACAAACAAGATGTATTCAAATAAGTATAAAATTTTAAAAAAAGATATAAGCATATTTTACAAAAGAACTTCTCTACTATCTTCTTGCAGTACAAAAGTAAACCTGGGTCCTTGAAATCTAGGCCAACAGAGCATAAGCTCTGGAAGAATTTGAAGGCTTCTAGTATTCTTCTGGTGATAGATGGAGTATCTGTCACCCAAGGGCTAGCCCAGTTAAGTTCAGAGAGATTTATCATCAGATTGTAAATAAGGATTATTTCATACTTTATATTTGTATGCCCATCACCTAGAATAATGCCTAGCAGATAGTAGTCAATTTAAAAAACCTTGTTGATTAGTTAATGGGCAACAGTTATGAAATTCAAAAAAAAAAAAAAAACACTTGGAAGCAAACCTCTAGTGTAACCAGAGAATAAGTTCTGAGTGGACTAGACTGATTCCAGAGTATATTTTTAGATGATCCTAATCAATTGATCTGTCTGGTACCTTTTTTCAGTGACATCTGAACTTTTTTATGGTAATATCTAACAAGTTATTAAAGGATTGTAATCTATATTGAAAGAGGGAATACCCATAAAATTGAAGTTACTAAAAAAAAGTATTAATATAAAGAAAAGAATAAATGCATAAACTGGATGTGGTGGCATACACTTAAAATCCCTGATACCACAGGAGGCTGAGGTCTGTGGATTGCTTGAGTTTGGGAGTTCTGATATAGTCACCACCAAGAGGTTGAACCCTAGAAACAGAGTACCACCATGCTGCCTAAGGAAAAATAAACCATCCCTGGTCAGCAAAAAATGTGGCAAGTTAAGTCTTCTGTTGTTATTATCATTGGGATTCAGCCCATTAGTGACCACTGTACTTATAGCTAGAGTGATCTAGAGAGACCCAGGCTTTAGATAGATATTAGATAGATATTTAAAAAAATGGGTAGTTGAGAATTGTTAACTGTTTAAAAGATATTTTTGTTTTACCAGCAACCCAAAAGTATATTGGAAAAAATAGATTCAATCCATAGACTCAAGGCACTAGAAGTGAAGTTTGGTATTTAAGAAACAATATACTATATATACTATGAAAAAAGAAAATTGAATTTGAAAACCATACATTCTAATCCACATATGAACCATGAACATTTCTACAAAATTACTGAGTATTAGCTCCAAATCCCTCTGAAGACCTCCATGGTGAGGAGCCTATTTATTATCTCATTGTATAGCCCATCCCACTTTGAGACAGCTCTAATCATGAAGGCAGTTTTCCTTATGATGCCTTCCTGAAATATACTCATTGCTCCTAGTTCTGCCCGATCAAACCTTTCTAGAAATTGTCAATTTGATTATGATAATTCCATTTGAAGATCATATACCATGTAGAGTAGAAGAATGACAATTTCTATACCCAAAGGAAAAGGGAAGAAGTATACAAAATTCATAAGTAGATGGAGGTAAATCCCTTTCATTAGACAGTAAGCCTTCAGTGAGAAATTAATTAATTGGGTTGAAACTGTCACTTGCTTGAGCTCTCCCCCAAACCCCTCTAAATACCTGTAAAAATGGCTCTAAACAAATTCTAGAGCAGCAGAACTCACAAAAAAACAGAAAGAAATAAATTTCCAGTCCAAGACAACATCGATGGTTGATTGGAAAGGTCTATTGCTCCAGGCTGGAAGAGGAGTGCAGTTCAGCACGGGCCAAGTAGGCCTCAGCAAACCTGGAGCAGTCCTCAGGGTATGGAATCAAGGGGAACTGTGGCAGTTTCCAGACTTCTCAAACCACAAACACCAAAAACAACTTAGAAGGTCAATAGGAAAAGTCTGACCACAGGGAGAGAAGAGATTGGTCCCAGTCCCACTCCCAACACAGCCCCAGGGCAGCAGCTGCTTCCAGAGCTCTCTGCCCACAGACTGAGGGGGAATTGAGTGGCTGATTAGAGGGGGATTGCAGGGACCATTTGCTGGTGCTGGGGCAGGATTCTCTTGCTTTGCCTGTGCTTGGATGTGGGATTGCTGTTCTGGGTGGAAGTCCTGGGGCAAAGAGGAGCACTGACCTGGTGGAGCTTGTGATGATAGTGGAGAGGGAATCCTCCTAACAGTTCCAAGGCAGAAAAGAGTGCTTGTGGTCACTCATAGACCACAGCACAGGCCAGGAAAGGAATAAACACCTCACCCTTGATCTTACCAACTTGGAAGAACTGAAAATTTACAGGTCCCTAGAAGTATCTCTAAAAGTAGCTGCACAAAAGTCCTGAAGCTTGGGACAGTGCATTCTCCATACTGGAAGCAGACCCCTACTTTAACAAAGAGTTTAAAACTCAAGTAATTGGCTGGTATCATGAGCAAACTGTGCAAAAAAGTCAGACCATAGTATCTTACTTTGGTGACAAAGAAGATCAAAACATACAACCAGAAGAAGACGACAAAGTCAAAGCTCCTACATCCAAAGCCTCCAAGAAAAATATGAATAGTTCCTGACACATAATAGGCACTTAATGAAAGCTTGTTCACTTCCTCTCCTCATTCTAACAATCTATGATCTTATGAATCAACCTAAAGTAGCACCTGCAAGAACAGGACACAAGCTTCTGTATGAGGGAAAAATTTATAAGATCATTCATTTTCCTAAAGATGAAGAGCAAGATGAGAGTATAACAAGTGGAGCTGAAAGTACCTGTTGAGATCATCGGTTTCATCATAAGCAAAATGAGGAAGTTCAATTAGATGATATCATTGGTCTCTTCAAGTTCTAGATCTGTGATTTACAATCCTATAATCTAGTAGGGATTCTTAATATAAGTTCTGTGAACATGCTTTTTAAAATATCTAATAACAATATTTTAATATAATTCATTTTCAGTGTAAATCCTATATATTTTATTTTATGTATTTAGAACAGTACTCTAAGAAGGAGTTTATAGGCTTTACTAAACTGCCAAAGGAATCTATGAAAAAATGTTTAGGAACCTCTAACCCAGATCAACTCTTTTATTTCGCAGATGTAGAAACAAATTCAGAGAGGACTTCTATAAATCCAAAATTCTATCCACTATATGATACTACCTCATATGACATTGGATTATAGTTTTTAAGAGGAAAGAATATTTGACACAGAATATGGGGTAATCTGGGTTTAAATCTTGTATCTAACCCTAGCTATATGGCCATGTGCAATCCACTTAACCTCTCTGAGCCTCTACTGCCTCATTTTGAAATGACTATAGTCATATGTGTGTATGTGTATATATATATGTATATATATGTGTGTGTGTGTGTATCACCTACCTCATAAAATTGCAAGAAACAAATAATGATAGCTCACATTTATATGTTTTTTAAGGCTTCTGAAGTGTTTTAGAAATTTCTCATCTTATCCTCATAGCAATACTGAGAAGTAAATTTTATTAACCTCACTTTACAGGTGAGGCAACTAAGGCAGACAGATATTAAATGACTTGCCTAAGGTTACATATCTGTGGGTGTATTTGAATTCAGGGCCTCCTGACTCCAGTCTAATGTTCTATCCACCAAGCCATCTGACTGAGCTAACATACACAAAATGCTTGCTAAGCCAAGTCCAATAGGTCAGTCATCGGACAATTGCTATAAAACATTTGAGCTGAAGCATATCACTTGAAAAAAAGTCATTTTGGTACAGAAAATGAAGTTCCACTTTTCATAGTAGAAAGTAAATATATAAAATTAATTCTAACAGGAAATAATGTAGGTAGAGCATATCAAGGTCACAAAAGTTCTAGAAAATTCATGAATGAAACAGCTATAACTAGTTGTTTTGGGAAGTTTATATTTGGCATGTATTACTAAAATTGCCAGTTGGTAGAGTAATTAATTTGTTCTCCCATACAAAGTCACCAAATACTATTCTCAGAGACAGAATACAATGGGCTATTGTCCTGATAAAATTACAGTAATAACTCACATTTACAATGTTTTACTTAGATTATTTAAGTTGTGAAGTACTTACTATAGTAATAATTGTCTCCATTTTACAAATCAGAAAATTGAGGCTCAGAGAGTTTGCTGCTCACCATACAGGTAGTAGATACCCAAAGCACATGGGCAACTGCTTTGCAATTTACAATCTTTGTGAGTGCAGTCTAGAATGATGGGCAGAGAGCTGGGCTCAGTCAGGACAACTTGTGTTTTAGTCCTGCACCTCATTATCTGCCTACCCTCATTAAATCACTTAGCCTATCAGGGGCCAAGGCAATTCTGTAAGGATCTTTCTTAAAGACTAAGGAAATGCTTTAGAAAATGCTTACTCTTTGGGTTACTGTCTTTTATCCCTTGAGACTCCTGAATGGCAGAATTACTATAGTTTCACCACAGATAGCTTGGCCCCAACCTGAACTCTGAATATGCACTATATGATTCATGAATTCATATCCTTCATTGCTATGTACAGTGAGGGTGCTGAGGAGAGGAGAGAGAGTCACAATTCTTTCTGTACAGCTTAAAATTATTTA
Organism: Vombatus ursinus; assembly: GCF_900497805.2. Lineage (NCBI taxonomy): Eukaryota > Metazoa > Chordata > Mammalia > Diprotodontia > Vombatidae > Vombatus > Vombatus ursinus. The sequence continues at coordinate 42,741,004 of NW_020955033.1, read as the reverse complement.
AGGCTTAAGGTTACTTAAAGACATTTCAAGGCAGCTGTCAGTATCATTTTTTTTCAGCCTTTTTCCCCTAAGGAGAGAATTAAGATCAATCAATAGCTAAAATCTAGAAGAAAAGGGAAAGTTTAATACATATATAAACACAAAATATCTTGTCAAAATGATTGAATTAAAAGGCAAACATCATTTTGGAGGAAATGGCTAGATTTGGTCCTTGACAAAAACAATTGAGAAATATGATGCAAAAACACACAAATGAAGATCAATATCTGAAAAAGCCACGTGATTACCTTGAGGAAATGTTCTATGATGTGATAAGACAAAAAGGCACCATAACTCTAGGCAATTCTAATGCTTCTCAAATGATATTATGGGAATATAGTCAAAGATAAAGTAACTTTTAAATGGCTAGTCCATGAAGTATTTATTTTGAAATGTATTGGCCATATCTATTATTTGTATTATTAATGGAATTCTCACCTGAAATTAAAGAATACACTTTTTACCAATTTGGGCACTTAATACTGCCAGTATATAATTAACATTAGTAACAAGCACTCCAAAAAGTCTACATGAAGACAATAGAAACTTGGAAATTTGGTTATTCGATTTTCAAGTTTTGAAAATCGTGATAATTCCTTACTTTTCTTTCTTTCTACTAACATAAGTAGTAGAAATGGCTTATTCTTCTATAAAATATCTGTGTCAATGGAACAAAATGCATTCATTTGGTAGATTTCTTTAGCCTTTGGGAAATGATAAGATAATTGATGTTAAAATTATGTCATTATGGTTGTCATAGTTAACCTCTTTTTTTTTAAAGGCTATGTGAAAGGCAGGTTGGCATACTGGATGGAGACTGGCCTTGGACTTAAGAGGACCCACATTCAAGTTCTACCATAGATAGTGTTGTGTCTCCATAAGTAGCTCCATATAAAGTATTTTGAGAGCCTTAAATCACTATATAAATACTACTATTTCTATAACTGCAGAGAAGTTACAATCTGCATATAAAAAAGGGATTACTCATCTCAGAATTAGGGGTTCAACAATATACAGACAAAGTGAGTCTCATATTTTCCTAAAAACTCATGAGTGATTATTAGTAGTGTAGTTTTATAAGTAAATTTCATAGATAATTTGGCTTAGGATTTTAGGAAAATATACTTTGCAGAAACTCACCAAATGTTTCATGTATGAATACAGTGTGAGGAGTATCGCAAGATAATCAAAATGGATGACACTTTGGAATTTTTATTTACTGTAACAAAATTGTGATTTTTTTTCTTCGCTGCCCATTGAGGAATGCCTGGTCCTCTGATAAAAGATCTTATACCTATCAAAAGTGCCTTTAATCAGCCACATGAATATAAGTAAGTGTCAGTTTTTACTTTCTGGCTATTAGAGAAGCAAATGATGCTTTCCATCCTCAAACTCCTTCTTTTGTTAATTCAGCAGAAAGAAAGTGGAAGGATGACACCTTCCACAACTTTCAGTATCCATCAATTCTTGCTATTGACTGTCTGAGATGTCAATCATTTCTAGAACAAAAAGTTACAGCATAAGAACCAATTGAAACCATTGCTGCTTCAGTATTGACAATTCAGTCAGACTGTGTCATTGTTGGAAAGGAGAGGATGTTTTCTCCTCACCATTGTATTATAATTAATGGATGATTTGTTCAGGAGAAAATTGCTTTATCACAAAGGTTTGAGATAAAGCATGGGCTCTTTTGAGTAGCTGGGTGGTGCAGTGGATAGAGTGCTAGGCCTGGAGTCAGGAAGGCATCTTCCTAAGTTCAAATCCAACCTCAAACACTTACTAGTCATGTGACCCTAGGCATGTCATTTAACCTCAATTTGTTTGCCTCAATTCCTCATCTGTAAAATGAGCTGGAGAAGGAAATGGCAAACACTCCAGTATCTTTGTCAAGAAAACGCCAGTGGGCATCAATAAAGAGTCAAACATAACTGAAATGACTCAACAACAGCAACGTGGACTTTTTTGGTCTCATGAAATAAAACTGCCATATAATCTTTCACAGTCAAATACAATCAACCACGTGAACAAAAGCAGTATGTTTTATAGGGGCTTTCATAGGAAACAAATCATAAAGATATTGCTCACATTTCATTGTAATACATCCAGTACAACTATTTTCAGTCATTCAACTAGAATTTAAGTGATGTCTATGTGCCTGGTAAACACTGAGGATACAAATAAAATCAAAATGAAGTGCCTCTTCTCAAGGAGCTCACAATATAATGGGGGAGAGAACATGCAAACAACTACATACAAAGAAGCTCTGTGTGTGTGTGTGTGTGTGTGTGTGTGTGAGAGAGAGAGAGAGAGAGAGAGAGAGAGAGAGAGAGAGAGAGTGAGAGAGACCCTGGGCAAATCACATAGCTAGTGTCTGGCATCTTATTTGAAGTCAGAAAGAGGAGTCTTCCTGACTCCAAGTCTGGCACTCTCTCCACTGAACCACCTAGGTGCCTTCCTCCTTCTGATGCTGTGATCCTTAGGGAGCATTCCCAGAGCTTAGGATTAATGAGCCTCCCTGGTTGCAATATTCTTCTTTCACTTGCTACAATTTTCTGTTATTCTTAAAGCAAATGTTATTAAAGGACGATGAAGTGAGCACCTCTTTTCAATCAATAATATTAAGTGGAAAATTTATCTTGATGTTAAGAAAGGATTTGCCCTGCTCACCAATAGAATCTTCTACTAGCACTAAAGACACTTCATTGTGATGTGCTCCGAGGTAAAGAAGCAGAAATCGCTTGTCAGTCAAAATAATTCAGACTAAGTTAGTTTCTAAGCAGCTTCAGAAAAATCAGGTTTACCTCACAAATGTATTTAAAATATTCCCTAGGAATCACTAAGCTCCCTTTACCATGATGTGTTAGTCAAGCTTCCCTAAGTAATTTTATAGCAGATGCTGCTGCTGGTGGTGACAATAAATGGTTTATCACCTTTTTTTTTTTAACAGATTTTAAAGCAACAATCCTACTATAACAACTAGAGTCAAAAGCATCTCTGCTTGTGGACAGTTTGCCAGTAAATCAGAATGAAGCTCTTTTAGTGTTAAGAGACAGGGCCACAGAATATGTCTGTCAACTGTATAAAAATAGGTGATTATCTTTGATATGGAAGCAGATAGGGCATTTGATTCTGTTGGAGTAGAAAATACAGAGTGTATTTTCATTAAATCTTCATTAAACAAAATTGATTTGGCAGATATCTCCTAGCCTGTCTTGCACATGCTTAACAAAATTGTTTCATATTCCTTAACGGATATAAAGATGCTCCAAGCTTCATCAGAATCTGAATGTAGCCCTTCTAAAATCCTAGAAATGGTGTGTGAGTTCCAAGGGAAGCCAGTAATGAGTGTGGTAATGAGTAATCATAAAGTGAAAATTGAGATAGGAAGGTGTTCAGAAAGGAAATTGATCATGGCAATATTATGATGTGGGGCTAGGTCAAATGATTTATGACATAGGTAACTTTCTAATACAAGGTGCTACTTTGATCTGAAATTGCTTCCTTCATGAGGACATATAAACAAGTGAGGTTCAGAAGGGGAAAAAAGGAGGATGGGGCAAGATTTACAAAGATGATAATATAGAAATCAGGCAGAAGAAGCTCAAACCTGGTACTTCAAAACTATTAAATTCAGGAGAGACATGGAGAGAATAAAGAAGGAACAAGTAAGTATATAGTCCACGAATTGCCAAATAAAAATCAGAATATAAAGGAAGGGAATAAAAACAATAAGGTCAAAGCAAAGGGTGTGGTCAATTGAGTAAATCAATCCAATTGCTTCATCCCAACAAAGTTAGTGATAAAATTCTGTGCCCTGGTATTTTAACCAGAGTGGAATGAATCTTGATAGATAAAATCAATCAAAGGCACATAAGTTAAATGTGAATATGTATTGATAAATTTAGATGTCTCTAGTAAATCATTGAAAGAATAGAGTAACTTTACACAGGAAGAGTGCTTTGATTGGCTCAGGAAACTTGATCATGCCCCAAGGGTCTTCTATAAAATATCAGGCCAGTCAAAAACCAATAGCAAGAGATTCTACAAAGTGGAAAATGAAAAAAAAAAAAACCTTGTAGTTAACCCTTAAGAAGGAGTTGCTTGTGAGGGAAGGAAAGCACTTATATTTCAGACTTATTCTCCTTCTCATCCTTCCACTGCCACCATTGACCAGAGGAAGATCTTATAAACTATGGGGGTACAGAGGATTTTCTTTTTTCTTGTCTTAGTCACAGTTTTCCTAGAAATACTGATATCTGTGTCTGCATCAGGAGCCCAAGAGAGAGTGGACGCAGATTTATAACTCAACAGCATACTACAACATACCTGAAGGCAACCTCTTGAGCACCTCACAAAAGATAATAAAGGACTTACAGCCATCAGGAGCTGTGAATTACTCCTTTGCCACATGTTCTCTCTATCTCAAGTTTACTTCCCCCCCCCCCGATCCTGCCTGTTCTTTTGCGATGGTGTGGCATAGACTTTGGTGGGGAGATGTTTTATACAAACCATCATTACTGAACCACATTAGTAAGTACATCATTCTAAATGTTAATTGCATCTGGTTAACTAACTGGTTAACTAACTTACAGTTAAGATTTATAATTATAAAATTATAGAAGAAAACATACAATTGGGAGAGGGTGCTCATGAGTTATGTAGCATTAGGAGAAACAACCTCCCAATACTTCAGGTCTATCCCAAGAACCTTAAAGCAATATAATAGTCACTCTCAGGACCCAACTTTGAAGAGCAAGCTTGAGAGCCTAGGGAACAAAAAGAAAAGTTTTTTGGAAAAGAATGAAATAAAAGGAAAAGAAAGTTACTAAAAGTTAGAGGTCAGAGAGGAGGAAGGGACAGATAATTTTATGTAATCATAGCTTATTCCAATGGTGCAAAGCTAGTGGACAGAAAAATCATATAGTTTGCACAATCAAATAAAAGGTAAGGAAGCAGGACCTTGGGAAAATCAATTATGTGTGTGTATATACATATATATTATACATATATATATACTATATGTATATATACACACACACATATATATATCCTATATATGTATACACACATATTTATATATATATTATATGTGTGTATGTATGTATGTATATATTCTTTTACATTGCATTCAATAATTATTTTAACATCTTAAAATTATTTTCTTTTAAAAAGGAAATGATGTAAAAGATATTGCTTTACCATTTAGTAAGATGTAAAGTGTCTTTTTTTCATAGATGGCATAATTGAGGAACACTTTTTTTTTAAGAAAGTACTAACCCAACTGGGATTTTTAGTGAAAATCAAATCAGCATTTTCTAATTTTCTAAGACAGGTTTCATCCTGCTAATCAATGACAATGAAAAGTAACCAAGAATGTACTGTCAGCCATTTCAATGATGATAGGAATTAACCAGTTATGGAAATATTGCCATTTTTTTCTTCCAAAAGAATGGTTAGAGGAAGAAATTGTAAGAACAAAGTCAGATACCATGAATTGATATTTTAATATGGTAACAGTGAAGAATTAATGTGGTTTATAGTAAAAGTGTAGGGTAGTTGAACTTGTGAAATATATATGCCAATTACATGATGGTTCAGGTTGGCAGTTGTCTAATGTATTTTGTGTGCCCCTTTCTGTGGACCTAACATTGTAAATTTCAAGTATATAATGATGAAAGTTTTCCAGATAACATGAAAAATAAAGTCTATGCCAACCTGCCTAATAAGAAGAAACACTTTTGTTTATTTTCTTAGCATATGGCAGATTTCCTCTTACTGCTATGTGTTATTCTTGACTTTAGTTAATGGAGTCTGGTTTAAATGTAGCTTTAGGTCCATAATCCGTATTATTTTGTACAACCACTTTACTTCATTAGGAACAAATTAGAATGTTCAGGAATTAAGCTACAGACTTGCCAAAAAAGCACATCCCACTTCCATGACTGCTCAAAAAACCAATGCCTTGAAAAAAAATCTAAAACTAGGGAAGCATTAAAGAGAAAAGTGCACAACATTCACATTTTCTATAAAAAATAAAAAAAGTATAATTACATATCCACAAATAGCTTATGACAATGTGACTACTAAATAGCAAACTAATTAAAATACTAACTTAATCCAAGACAATTAGCCTGTACAGTCATAGTTCAGGTTTCCACAGCTTATAATTTTGTGGTTTCATACTGAATAGGAATATCTTCTACATAGGAACAGGCATCTAAAAATATCCAAAACTATTCTCAAAGGTATAGAAAATCTATGAGAATTCATTAGTTTAGAGTGACATGAGACAATCCATTTTTTATAAGTGAAACAGAAGAGAAGGTTGTACACAAAGCTCATAGAAACTTATGTATATGAATCATTAAAATAAGATAAAATGAAATGTAAATCCCACACTGTGCCTTTTGATGCTCTACAGTTTAATACTTGTGTTTCTTTTTATTTGTCTCTGACAAAAGTGTATGCCAAATAACCATAGATTGTTTATCCATGGTTGTTTGGGGTGGAGGGGGGAGAATTCCTTTCTAGGATTGGCTGGTGTTTTATTAAAATGAGAAAAATCAACTATCTTCATTCTAGTTAAAAATATTTTAACTACTCATTAACTCTCCTGACCACTCCACTCCTCACACTCTATACCCTGCCCCCAAATCCTGCAAAAATAAAAAAAATTAAATATTACTCAAAGAACACAATGCATAATCTTGACTTAATCATTACCCCTGACTACAGTCAACAGATCTTCCCAAAAAGACACCAATGGTAGGAAATTCTACAATATTCTAGCAATTCTAATAAGAGTATATCCCAAAGCTGAAGTGTCCTTGTTGTGTATTTATTTTCATAATAGCCAACCTAACTGGTACCTCTTAGATTTGAATATATTTTTCAGGCCTTCTAGTGAAGACAGAAAACAGTGTGACCATCAGTATAATACTATTTCATATCTATGAGGTTTATATTTCATGTCTGGAACTAGAACCATTGAAGGGGCAGCTAAGTGGTGCAGTGGATAGAGCAGGGGTGGAGAACTTGGGATCTTGTGGCCCTCTATGTCCCCAAGTGTGGCCCTTAAGACTGAATCCAAACTTCACAGAACAAATCTCCTTAATAAAAGGATTTGTTCTGTAAAACTTGGAAACAATCAAAAGGCCACACCCAAGGACCTAGAAGGCCATGTGTGGTCTCAAGGCTGCAGACTCCCTAAACCTGGGATACAGCATGGGACCTGAAATCAGGAAGTCTCATGTTCTTGAGTTCAAATCCTTCCTCAGACACTTACTAGCTGTGTGACCCTGGGCAAGTCATTTAACCCTTTTTGCCTCAGCTTCATTATTTGTAGAATCAACTGGAGAAGGAAATGGCAAATCCCTTCAGTATCCTTGCCAAGAAAACCCCAAACTGCATCACAAAGAGTCAGACACTACCGAAATGATTGAACAGTAACAAAAGGATCATTGATGTAGAAGTGGGAGAGGCTTTAGAAATTGTAGTCTAATGGATGATTTCACTGAGGCTCTTTTCAGAAGAGTCATTTGCTCAAAATCACATAGGCAGTAAGCAGCAGAATTGAGATTTGAACCCAGTTTTTCTGAATCCAGGGCCAATGTTCTTTCCACTAGATCCCAGAGTATTCTCTTTTCTTTCATAGGACGAAAAAGAAAAGAAAAAAATGTTCCTTTCACAACTCATTTTATAGTCATTAGGATATAAATACCCTCATGTCTTCAATTTCATGACTGTTAATCTAGACCAAGGTATTGCAAAGGGAAGAAAAGGGATAAATAACCATTGGTCACAGCCCAAGGGAAGGGGAAGCAAGAAGTTCCTAATATTTATGGAACAAAAGATTAAATGATGGAGGAAAGAATAAGAAAAACTTCATCTAAGGGTACAGGCAAAAACAGAAAGAAAATATTGATAGAGTTGAATATGAGGACTCATAGTATCAAGAGAAACAGATGAAAGAAGATGGCACAAAAAAGTGATGGAACAGAAGGACCAACAATAGAAAGCAGGAAGTAGCCAAAGAACAAAATGCCTGCTCAGTCACAGCAAAAATAAGTAACTGAGTGAAAAGAAATGCCTACCTATGGCCTTTAATTTTTTAAAAATATTTTTAAAAGTTGTTTTTATATATATTTAGCATTTTTTTAAATTTTGAATTCCAAATTCTCTCCCTCCTTCCCACACCCACAGAGAAAAAAAACAATATGATACAAATTATGCATGTGAAATCATGCAAAACAGATTTCCATATTAGCCATATATGTATTTATTTAAGCGAGCAAAATAAATAAATAAAGTGAGAAAATTATACTTCAATTTGTACTCAGAATTCATCAGTTTTCTCTCAGGGGGAGGGGAGTTGATAGCATTTTTCCCCCTCATGAGTCCTTTGGAATTGTCTTGGATCATTGTATTGATAAGAGCAGCCAAATCTTTCAAAATTAAGCATCATTATAACATTGCTGTCACTGTGCACAACAATCTTCTAGTTCTTCTCGCTTTTCTTGGCATCAGGTTTATATAAGCCTTGCCATATTGTTCTGAAACTATGCCCTCACTATTTCTTATAGCACAATAGTATACCATCACAATCATATGCCACAACTTCTTCAGCCATTCCCCAACTGATGAGCATCCCCTTGATTTCCAATTCTTTGCCACCACAAAAGAGCTGCTACAAATATTTTTATGTGTAATTCCTTTTCCTTTTTATTTGATCTCTTTGGGGTACATACCTAGTAGTGGTACTTCTGTTTCAAAGGGCATGTCCAGTTTTGTAGCCCTTTGGACCTAGTTCAAAATCATCCTCCAGAATGGTTGGACTAGTTCACTACCCCAACAATATTTCATTAGTGTACCTATTTTTCTCTCATCCCCTCCAGCATTTGTCATTTCTGAGCACTGTGAGGTGGTACCTCAGAGTTGTTTTGATACAATTTTCTTTCTTTAATCAGTAGTGATTTGGAGCACTTTTTCATATGACTTTAAATAACTTTAATCAATAGTGATTTGGAGCACATTTTCATATGACTTTGAATAACTTTAATTTTTCTAAACTACCTGTTTTGTATCCTTTGACCATTTATCAATTGAGAAATGGCTCTGATTTTTATAAATTTGACTGAGTTCTATACTTGGTATATATTTGAGAAGTTAGACCTTAATAAGAGTAATTTTCTATATTTTATATTGCTTCATTATCTATGATACTTTTTAGCAAAATGTGGTTTCCTTAATTATCTCTTTTTATTAGGTCTATTTTTGCTTTTGCTTTGTCTGAAATCGTCATTGCTACCTTCTGTTTTTAAAAATTTAACTGAAGCATATTAGATTCTGTTCTAGCACTTTAACTTTGTGTGTGTGTGTGTGTGTGTGTGTGTGTGTGTGTGTGTGTTTCTGTTTCAAATGTGTCTCTTGGAAAGAACATATTGTTAGATTCTGGTTTTTAATTCATTCTGCTATCCACTTCCATTTTATGGCTGAGATCATCACATTCACATTCACAGTCATGATTACTAATTGTATTTTTCCTTCTATCTCATTTTCTTCTCTTTCTTCTTCTTTCCCTCTTTTTATCCTGTTCTCTTCAAAAGTCTATTTTGCTTCTAACCTTTCCTTGCTTAATCTGTCCTCCTTGTATCATTCCTACTTTTTCTTTTATCTTCTTCCCCTCCTATTTCCCTATTGAATAAGTTGCATATCTGTACACAACTGAATATGTATATAAATTCTTCCCTCTTTGAAACAAGTATGATGAAAGTAACTTTCAGGCATTATCTGCCACCCCCCATTTCCCTTCTACTATAAAAGGTCTTCTTTGCCTACTTCTTTTATTTGAGAAAAATCTCCATGTTCTATCTCTCCCTTCCCCTTTCTCCCAGTGTATCCCACCTTCTCATCCCTTTATTATTTTTGGAGATCATTCCAATATAATTGATTCACACTCATGCACTCTGTCTCTGTAAGGAGTTACACATGTCAACTTCTCATATAGGAATGTAAACAGTTTAACTTTATTGAGTCCCTTATTACTCTTTAATGTATACCTTTTTTGTTGTTGTTTCTCTTCAGTCTTGTGTTTGAATATCAAATTTTCTTTTCACTTCTGGTCTTTTCATCAGGAATGTTTTAAAGTCCTCCATTTCATTAAATATCCATTTTCCCCTGAAGGATTATACTCCTTCTGTTTTCTAGCTCTGTTGCTTCCAGAATATTATATTCTAAGCCTTCTGTTCCTTTAACATGGAAGCTGCTAAATCTTGTGTGATCCTAACTGTGGCTCCTTGATATTTGAATTGTTTCTTTCAAGTTACTTGAAGTATTTTTTTCTTTGCCCTGGGAGCTCTAGATTTTGGCTATAATAAATAATATTAATATTCCTGAGAGTTTTCATTTTGGGATCTCTTTCAGGAGATGATCAGTGGATTCTTTCAATTGCTATTTTACCCTCTGGATCTAAGCTATTGGGGTAGTTTTCTTTGATTATTTCTTGAAATGTGATGTCTAGGCTCTTTCTTTGACCATGACTTTCAAGTAGTCCAATAATTTTAAATTATCTCTCTGTGTGTAGGATCCAGACAGTCTCCACCCTGGCATTACAAACTTTTTCTACTGACCTCCTAGGCTTTCTTAGACCAGAAAAAAATGTCTCATCCTGATCTTTTGTTAACTCTGTCTCTCCAAAATTTGATTTGAGGCATTATATTAAAGTTGTTTGGAAGGGAATGTTGAAGCAGTTCAGCTGGGTTGCCTGTAATCTGCCATCTTATATGACCCTCTTAAAAAACAAAGGATTCATCTTTCTGTTAATTACACATCTTTCAAATCATATTCAAATATCTCTCCCCTTTCCCTACCAGAAACCTTTCCATAATACAAGGTTTTAAAAAGAAATAAGGAAAAATTTCAACAAAACAAATTAACATATCAACTTAGTCTATCAGAATATGCATAGAGTCCTATACCTCTGATAAAAAGGGAAGGAAGTATATTTTTCCCTCTCTTCTTTGAGGCTAAACTTAATCAACATAATTAAAGAGCTATTAGTCTCATCTTTTTTTGATGAACAAGAGTGAATGACAGAGAGGTGTTTTTCTTTCTATTGAAGTTATTATAGACACTGCATGAAGACAGATGTGTTTTCAATAGACTGGACACTGAGTGATGAATTATTTGGTCATAGAAACCCCAGCTATAAAAAATCAATATAAAATATCCCTAAGTCTTGTAGTATAATCATTATGTCAGAGTGCAGAAAAAGGGGCAATGTGTTCTAAGCTTTACACAGTTTTAGGAGCTTATACTAACCAATTTTACTGTTGGAACTCTAAATGTAGCAGCCTTGTTCAATGACTAAAGGGTTGATACAAAATTGTAAGAAATGAATCATATAAATTTATATTCTTACCATCAATGCAACTAGAAGACAAAAGAAAACTGGAAGTAATTAGAAGAACGATTCCCAGATTCTTGTTGAAGAGGCAAATGGGGGGGGGGGGGTTGGCATAGTTGTTCTGATCATGTGTCCAAAGGAAACTTATCAGATGAGAAATAATGATTTACCAGTTTAAAAGTATTTTCTATGTAGTTGGGGAGTTAATCAGTATATCTGATCAACTGATTTCTCCCCAGACCTGTTAATAATATTACAGAATATAAGAGGCCAGTAACAGAGATAAAGAGGTGTTGAGTAAAAAGTTATCCACGTTTTATGAAGTATGAATTATTTAATCAAGCATAAAGGAATTAGAGGTTAGCTAGCCACTAGCGTGCAAAATGATGGATGAGTCATGCTGATGAAAGTCTGGATCCTTCTATAGCTTTTTGGGGATCAGATGATTTATACTCTAATGAAGATAGCCAGAGCTTACAAGCTCACTTAGACTTGTAACAATGGTTTTGGTATGAGCTTGAATTGAGTTTCCTCAATAACAATCACCTCTTTCCAAACTTGAATATTTTGTCCATGTCATGACAAGCAGTTGGTGGCCCCTTTAAAAAACAATATGCAATACTTGTTGCTTGCTCTATCTCCAGGGTTTGTTAAATTCTGTTAAAGAACAGCATAGAATTATTTTTCCCCAGCATATAATTCTTGAAGTTGAAAGAATAGAAGTCATAAACTATTAATAACAGAGACAACAAGCTGCTAACCATTGCTTTAAAGAAAAAAATTGTTTGTTATTGTGAAGACAATAAAAGGACTAAAATACTAAAGTAAAAGGTAATAATTCTTGATAAAGTTCACTTTTTTTCATTCAAAGCTATATCAAAACATTATTATAACTACTCCAGTTAAGCCTGTAGGATTTAAACATATTTATCAAACTCTGTATGATCCACTCCCAAGAATATTTTAGGAATGTATTACTTCCACTGGACCTAAAAATCTTACCCAGTGCATGATTCCATGATTCACTCCAAAATGAAGGCCAATTTTTAAAAAAAAAATTTTTTTATTTTTAACATGTGTTTTTAAAACTTTGGGTTACAAATTTCCTCCCTTCCTCCCTCCCCACCCACCCTCATTGAAAAGGCAAGCATCTTGATACAGTTTATAGATGTGTAGTCATGCAAAACACTTCCATAGTAGTCATATTGTGGAAAAACTAAGTATATTTCCATTCATCCTATCCTACCCCCCATTTATTCTATTCTTTCTTTTGACCCTGCCCCTCCTCAGAAGTGTTTGTTTTCGATTATCCCCTCCCCCAACCTGTCCTCCCTTCTATCAACCCCTTGCTCTCTTGTCCCCTTCCCCACTTATTTTCCTGTAGGGTAAGATAGATTTCCATATCCCATTGTTTATGTTATTCCCTCCTTAAGCCAAACTCTATGAGAATAAGATTCACTCATTCCCTCTCACCTTCCCCCATTTCCCCTGCATTGTAAAAGCCTTTTCTTATTTGTTTCATGTGAGATAATTTACCCCCATTCTACTTCTCCCTTTCTCTTTCTCCCAGTATAATCCTCTCTCACCCCTTAATTTTATTTTTGAGATGTCACCCCTTCATCTTCAACTCACCCTGTGTCCTCTATCTATACATACATATAATTTTTCCCTCCCATTACCCTAATACTGACAAAGGACTCATGAGTTACAAATATCATCTTTCCCTGGAGGAATGTAAACAGTTCAACCTTAATAAGTCTCTTATGATTTCTCTTTCCTGTTTACCTCTTCCATGTTTCACTTGAGTCTTGTATTTGAAAGTCAAATTTTATGTTCAGCTCTGGTCTTTTCCTCAGGAATGCTTGAAAGTCCCCTATTTCATTGAATGACCATTTTTTACCCTGAAGGATTATACTCAGGTTTGCTGGGTAGGTGATTCTTGGTTGTAGTCCTATCTCCTTTGCCCCCTGGAATATCATACTCCATGCCTTCCAGACCCTTAATGTAGAAGCTGCTAAATCTTGTGTTATCCTGATTGTGTTTCCACAGTACTTGAATTATTTCCTTCTGGTTCCTTACAATATCTTCTCCTTGACCTGGGAATTTTGGAATTTGGCTACAACATTCCTAGGAATTTTCCTTTGGGGATCTTTTTCAGGAGGTGATCAGTGGTTTCTTTCAATTTCTATTTTGCCCTCTGGTTCTAAAATATCAGGGGAGTTTTCCTTGATAATTTCTTGAAAGATGATGTCTAGGCTCTTTTCTTCAATCATGGCTTTTGGATAGTCCAATAATTTTTAAGTTCTCTCTCCTACATCTATTTTCCAAGTCAGTTGTTTTTCCAATGAGATATACATTCTCTTCTATTTTTTCATTCTTTTGGATTAGTTTTACAGTTCCTTGATTTCTAAAATTGTCCCTATCTTCCAATTTCTCCATTCTAATTTTTAAGGAAGTATCTTCTTCAGTAAGCTTTTGGATTTCCTTTTCTATTTGGCCAATTTTGCTTTTTAGGGCATTCTTCTCCTCATTGGCTTTTTGGACCTCTTTTGCCATTGGAGTTAAGATATTTTTTAAGGTGTTATTTTCTTCAGTATTTTTTCTTGGGCCTCCTTTAGCATCACTCTCAGTTTTTCCTCTACTTCTCTTACTTGCTTCTCAAAATCCTTTTTGAGCTCTTCCATGGCCTGGGATGAATTCATATTTTTCTTGGAAGCTTTGGATGTAGGAGCTTTGGCTTTGTTGTCTTCTTCTGGTTGTGTGTCACCAAAGTAAGATAACATAGTCTGACTCTTTTTGTGCTGCTTGCTCATGATCCTGGCCAATTATTTGAGTTATAAACTCTTTGTTAAGGTAGGGGTCTGTTTCCAGTGTGGAGAATGTACTGTCCCAAGCTTCAAGGGTTTTGTGTAGCTGTTTTCAGAGATAATTCTAGGGACCTGTAAATTTTCAGTTTTTCCAAGGTGCTATGATCAAGGGTGAGGTGTCTACTCCTTTCCTGTCCTGTGCTCTGTTGTATGAGTGACCACAAGCACTCTTTTCTGTCTTGGAACTGTGAAGAGGATTTCCTTTCCACAGCCACTACAAGCTCCACCACACCAGCACTCCTCCTCACTCCAGGACAGCCACCCAGATCCAAGCACGGGCAAAGCAAGAGAATCCTGCACCAGCAGAGAGATTCCTGCAATCCCTGTCTGATCAGCCACTCAATTCCCCCTCATTCTGTGGGCCAGAAGCTCAGGAGGCAGCTGCTGCCCTGGGACCAAGCTCAGAGAATGGGGCTGGTACCCCGTGCTTCTCTTTCACCGCAGAAACAGACTTTTCCCACTGACCTTCTAAGTTGTCTTTGGTGTTCACGGGTTGAGAAGCCTGGAAACTGCCACAGCTGCCTGTGATTCAGTTCTCTGAGGCCTGCTCCAGGTTTGCTATGGCCTGAGAGACCACACTGAACTGTGTTTCTCTCCCAGCCCTGTGTGATATACCTTTCTTATCAGCCATCCAGGTTGTCTAGGGCTGGAAATTTGTTTCACTCTGTCTTTTTGTGGGTTCTGCTGCTTTAGAATTTGTTTAGAGCCATTTTTTCTAGGTATTTGGAGGGGTTTGGGGGAGAGCTCAAGCAAGTCACTGCTTTTACTCCACCATCTTGGCTCTGCCTCTCCCATTTTTTTTTAATACGAACATGTTAAACATGTTTCTAGTCATGTTATACAGTAACGCAAATTATGTCTTACTACAATTTCCAGAGAATTAAATGTCAGATAGTTCAGTAAGAATGAAGGTTAGAAATGATAGTTAATCAAGTCTTCTAGACAATGACTAGACAAACATAAAATCAAATATTTTATGTTCAGCCATATCAAGGAGCTAAAGAAACAGAAGAATTCATTCTTTCATTCCCAGATTAGGTATGGAAGGCCTAGTAGGAAAAAAAAAGAGTACAAAGTTTGGAATCAGGAAATACCTGGATTCTAATCCAACAGTTACTACCTGTGTGACTGAGCAAGTTCATTTATCTGTCTCTGCTTTTTGTCTTTCTCTGTCTCTGACTGTCTGTTTCTGTCATCTGTCTCTCTGACTCTCTCTCTCTCTTTTTTCTTTTTCCATATGCAAAGCAAGAGGAAATATGTTAAAGATGTCCCTAAAGAGATGGGAAAGTGCCTGATGTCCTCTCACTGCAACAGCATAGGGTGAAGCATATGAGAGCACATGACTGCTATAGCACATGTCTTGACAGGGAAAGCCTGAGACGACTGAAGTTGCCTGTTCTGTTTCTTTCCTGAGTATGTGATTGAGTAGAATCCTTAGAGAGGGATTTCCAGCCTTGGTAGCAATTTTGTGAGTTTGAAAGGAGTAGAGATCCTGGGTCCAGTACTGCTATAGGCTGAAATTAGGAAGGAAGATTTGACAAAAACTACAACATTTCTTGGAAGAGATGAGCACCAACAGAAAGATGAACTCATCTGCTGGCCTGATTTGTCTAAGGACATGGATCTGGATATATTTATTTGTACAGTACAGTACAGCAAGCTGTTTCATGTTCTCAAGTTTAAGTCTTGACTTTTCAACAGAATTTAAAAGTAATTACATTACTAAAGATAATAGCTTTATTCTTGGTCAGTATACTCTTCTAAGTCACTTGTGTTAAGCATTACTTATGCAAAGAGTAAATAAAATAAATAGTGGACCTATTCTTGATTTACCTTGTACTAATCTGCACTTGAGGACCTAGAGAGCCACATTTGGCCTTAAGGTCACAGATTTCCCACCCCTGCTCTATACCATAAGTGGTAAGTGGTCATCCAGGCTTTGTTGGAAGACTTCTGGTGAGGAGAGTGTATACTACCTCCCAAGAGAAACCATTTAATTTTTGGATAGCTCTAATCGCTAAGAAGTTTGGCGGGAAAGTGTCATATGGGTTCAGTTATGGGGGGTGTTATTGTTTTGATTCAGTTTTGGGGGGTTTTTTGTCCTCATATCAAATCTAAATGCCTCTTGTACCTTCTACCCAGTTTCTCCCCTCTCCAGGCAAGCAGAGTAAGCCTAATCCTTCTTTCACTCCTGAAAGCCCTTCAGATACTTGAAGACTGATATTATGTACCTATGCAAGTCTTCTAAGGTTGGACATCCCCAGTTTCTTCAATTTATCCTAATAAATTAAGAAAAATTAAGGGCAAGAACCATGTATTCTTCTTCTATATCCCCAATACCTAATACAATCCCTCACACATAGTTGGCACCTAATAAATGTTTGTTGACTGATTGCTTGATTCTGTATCTCCCAAAAAGCTTAGCACAGTGCCATGTAGGGACTCAATACATTCTCAGTGATTAATTGTTTTCCCTGACTCTCTCTCTCTCTCTCTCCTAAAATTCCAATGCTTAAGATTGTGCTAAGTTCTCAAAAAAATTTTTTCCTGAAAGCAAAAGGACAAAAATGAAATATTTCCACATAGTATGGGGGGAGTTAGTTATAAAACATACACAAAGTAACCCAGAGACTTGTAAATAAATTTAATCTTTGAAAGAACAGGAAAAGAGAGTTGAAAAAGAATTACAACTGTTTGTCAGATCATAATTCAATTAACCACAACTAATGCTAACAAAATTATTCACAATTCTGCATTTACAACCTCTTAGTTACTTGTATTGCATAGGAATACTTTTTTTTAAAAAAAAAAGAAGGGATGAAGGAGTTTGAACTAATTAGAGTGCATTCTAATTACTATGTTGATGTCTCAGCACAAGCAGCAAACTGATCAATATCAGGGTCCAAGTGAAGTCTTACTATTTTATGTTCTCTTTAAAAACACAGTGAATCTTTGAAACCATAAAAGACACATTTAGTACTCTTGTATATTGCTTTTGACCTTGCAAGGTAAAAAACAAGGAATCTCTGATCCTATTATTTCAGCCTCTCCTTTAAGAAACAAAGGTCAAAGAAACTGGTTACATAGTTACATAAATTACCTCAATTTTCACAAATCTGAAGAATAGATTTACTGCAATATGTTGTATCCTAGGAGATAATGTAATAGTAAGGGGAAAATTATCACAAAGGTGAGAGAAGAGCCTTGGGGTATCTGTAACTTTGTGTATTTCAACTTGACCCTGGGTACTAACATATTATCAGCATGTCCAAAATCAAATTCATCATCAATTCAACCACACAACCTACTCTTTTTCCAGTCTTCATTTTTTTCTATTAATAGTATCAATCTTCACTGCAAAAGGAAACTTCATCTTTTGAAACTATTATTGGAAAAAGTGTCTAAGTCCTTAGGATGGTTTTCAGGGCCTCTGTATTTTTGCACCAACCTGATGTTTCATTCTCATCTCCCTCTACTGCCCCTTAACAATCCATACAACCTACACTAATTTACCTTTTCTGAACTACTCCTTTGTTTTTTTTGCCTCTCTGCCTTTGTTCTCATTATACATTCCAGCATGCAATAACAAACTCTTCCCATTATAATGTTGAAATTCTATATTCAAAAGCCAGCTCAAATTTGGCCTCCTCCAAGAAATTGTCCATGATGTCTTTCCTCTGTGTTACTGCACTGTTTGTCTTATCTATACCATTTCTCACATTCTTCTCTTTATGATCACTATGTATAAAACATTTCCTCTATAAGATTATCAACTCACTGAGGGGCAGAAATCCTATTTTGTCCATGTTTGAAGCCTTAATATCAAGGTTCCTTGCATACTGTAGTGTTTATTAAATTGAAATAAATTGAGTTGCCTGGTATTTTTTTGGGGGGGTGGTTCTGTGTCTGTGGTTCAAGTGACCTTTTATATAACAGCCCCCTGTCCTCTGGATAGATACCAGCTGACTCTGTTCTTGGTTTTTTTTTTCCATACAAAAATATGATCCTATTGAGTTGCTGAGTATTTTAGAACCTTTTAAAGGGTCTACCTCTACTTAGAGGTAGGAAAACTCTGTGAAGATCTTCTGTTTAATAATACTAATGCAGTCAGCTGAGATAATGAAAGGAAACCAGTCTTGGGATCTTCAGAGTATAGCAAAGCAAAAAGTTGTATCACATCCTCTACAACAAAATTTCAAAGAAAAAAAAAGTTGAACACAATTCTTCTCCTCAACCATCCCAAGAGAGTAACATATTGCCAGATTGCCATCACAGAAGAATTTGAGAGGTCAGTCAATAAACATATATTAACTGCCTACTATGTACCAGGCACTGTGCTAAGCACAGAGGGAAAATACAATCCTTGCCCTCAATGAGCTCATAGTCTATATGGGAGACAACATTCAAACAAATAAGTTATATACAGGATTAATAGGAAATAATTAAAAGAGAGAAAGAACTACAGTTAAGGGGGATTGGGAAGGACTCTGTGTAGAAAATGAAATTTTAGTTAGGATTTGAAAGAAATCTGGGAAGCCAATAATTGGAGATGAGGAGGCAGAACATTGCAGATATGGAAGACAACAGTCAAAGAAAATGCCTGGCATTTAGAGGTGGATTGTTGTGTTCAAATAGTATGCAGAAGGCAACAAGATTTAAGAAGATTGGAAAGGAGCGAGGTTGCAGGGTTATGAAGGGCTTTGAATGCCAAGCAGAGGATTTTGTATTTGATGCTGGAAGTGATAAGGAGTTGAGGGAGTTTATTGAGTAGAAGGTAAGGTGACATTTAATTGACTATGAATCTATTCACAATTCACAGAATCCCAGAGTTGGAAGGGAACCCGTAGTTCATCTGGTCTAACCAAGACTTGATTGGGCAATCCCTAAAGAAAACATTGGAAAGAAGATAATTTACAGTTGAGGACCTGAATTCAAATACTAGCTATGCCATTTAATTCCTGTGGTATATTGGACAAATCACTCAAGTTCTCTATAGCTCCTTCAACTGTAAAACAGGGGGTTGGACTAGATAACCTTAAAGTTCCCTTCCAGTTCTAAATCAAAGATCCTCTGATCAACAAATGGCCAACCAGCTCAAAGGTCTCCAATACTGGGGAAATCATTATCTCTGAGGTACCCAATTTAATTTTTGGACAATCTTAATTATTAGGTTTTATTTTCCTTACATTAAGTTCATCTCTGCAATTTCTACCTACTTCTCTCTGGGGATGAGTAGAATGAGTCTAATCTCTCCTGCACAGGATAACCCTTCAAATACTTGAAGACAGCCATCATGTCCTTTGTCCCTCTTCCCTAACACTCTATTCTCCACACTAACACACCCTCTGTTCTTTCATAGTTGAATGCCTTTCCCTTATTTTCCTGGTCCTACAACTCTGGACCTACTCCAGTTTAACAATATATTTTTTAAATGGGAGCACCCAGAACTGAACACAATATTCCATCTTTGACCTACCCAGAGTAGAATTATACAAGAAGTGATTAACAGCTATTTTCACTCCATTCATAAGCTAACCCCAAAAGAGAACAGGTTTAAATTGTAACACTGAAAGAGGTGATTAGGCAACAAGTAGAATCTCCTTAAATGGAAATCTTTAGTAGAGTAGCTGCTGCTCTTTCTCTAGATGAAACCTGGCTAATGACTGAAGAATAGCTTATATGCCTCTCTATTGCCCATTACTAGGGTTGCCCTGGTTCTGTGACACTGTGATTTCTATGTTTTATTACCAGGTCTCAAGTGTAATATGTAAAGAAGATAATGCTTCCACTGAAAATATACCCCACTCTTATTTTCTATCTACATTAAAAATATACTGATATCAGTAGCTGAAGAAGGAAATAATCATTTCTAGAGTAAAAAGAAGTGACAAAGTTAATGTGCCCACTCCCAAAATCACTAGTTGTCTTTTTTTTGTGACGCAGTTGGGGTCAAGTGACTTGCCCAGGGTCACACAGCTAGTAAGTTTTATTTTTTCTGGGGTCAGATTTGAACTCAGATCCTATTGACTTCAGGAACAGTGCTCCACCTAGCTGCCCCATCACTAGTTGTCTCAATGAGTTGCTTTTTTTCTAGGAGTAAATTTGTTAGTCCAAATATTTTATTTTATTTTTTATTCAGCAGAAAACATATACCATTTATTGAAGGAATCACTATGATTTGATACCTGGCAGAAAGCTGGGCAAAAGTCAGTAATTCTGTTAACTTCACTTAGATCTTTTCCAGCTCCTGATCTTTCTTGATCCAACTCTGTAACTTTTCAACACTCTTCAGTTGATTTGCATGACCACAAGGAGCATTATGATAGAGTTGTACAAAATTCTCTCATCATAGTTTCACCTAACTTTCTTTGTGTGTCTTTTAGACAAATGTACTTTTGGCATTTGAATAATGTTGCCAGCCCATTGAAGTAGTGTTCTCTGTAGTAGAATTTGAACGCTTGGCAGTTCAGCTTGAAAAAAGACCTCAGTGTCTGGTACCTTATTTTGCCAGATGCTTTTCAAAATCTTCCTAACACAATTCAAATGGAATTCAGTTTCCTGGTATGATGCTAATATCCTGTTCAGGTTTCACAGGCACACAACAATGAGGTCAGCAAAATGGCTCTGTAGACCTTCAGCTTGATAGGTAGTCTACTACCTCTTCTCTCCTACACTTTCCTTCAAAGTCTCCCAAACACTGAGCTAGCTCTGGCAATGCATGCATCAACCACACCATCTATGTGTACATCCATGGAAAGTATACTGCCAAGGTAAGTGAATTTATCCACAACATTCAAAATTTCTCCATTTGTTATAACCTATGGTTCCACACATGTATGGTGTGGTGCTGGCTGGTAGACAACCTGTTATCTTGGTATTAATTGTTATGCCAAAATTAACACAAAAGCAGAGAATCAATCCACAATTTGCTGCATTGAGGCTGAGGCCTCAGAGGCTGCATTGAATGCACAATCCTATGTGAATAAAAAGCCAAGCACAAATTCTCCCTCCACTTTAGTCTTGGCTTGTAGCCTTTTCAAGTTAAATAATTTACCATCAATGCGATAGCTGACCTTGATGCCATTTTCATCCTCCTTTAAGGTGTCTGACAACACGGCTGAAAACATGCTAACAAAGCATGGGAGCAAGCATACAGTCTCATGTCACTCTATTGGTAACTGGGAAAGCATAAAAACATCGTCCATGATCCAGAAACTGTGCAAGCATGCCATCATGAAACTTATGTACAATACTGATAAACTTCTCTGGGCAATCAAATTTTTCCATAATTTTCCACAAATCCTCATGATTGATAGTATCAAAAGTCTTCATTAGATTGGCATTTGTTATGCACAGACTGCTGTTCTGTATGTATATGTATAGACATAAATATAAATCTATACAAATTAGTTAAATACAAGTTAGTTACAAGGGAAGATCATATCATCTGAGGGGATTAGGAAAAGCTTCATGTAGAATCTGGTTCTTGAGTCACATCTTAACATGAGAGAAGGACTCTGTGAGACAGAGATGGGAGAAAATGTAATCCAGGCATGTGGAGCTTCCAGGACTGAATTTGAGAGTACAGGAAGGTGAGTAATGTCCAATAACAGTGGAAAAATAGATTAAGGCCAGATTTGAAAGACTTTAAAAAGACAGTCACTACCATTAAGGAGTTCACTATCTAATAGAGGAGATAACATAAAACAACGTAAAAACAATCTATGTGTAAGATAAATTGGAAATAATTGAAGAAAGGAACTGGAATTAAGAGAGATCTATAAAGACTTCCTGTTACGAGGTTGGATTTTTAACTGAACCTGGAAGGAAGTCAGGAGGCAGAGATGAAGAGAAAGAGTCTCCCTGTCCAGTGTCTCCCTGGAGTGGGATGGAGTGTAAGGTATGAAAAACTGGAAGGTTGTGGGGCACATTATGAATAACTTTGAATGCCAAACAGAGGATATTATAGTTGATCCTGAAGGTGATAGGAAGACACTAGATTTTGTTGAGTAGAAGACTGGCTTGGTCAGATGTGTTTTAGGAAGATCACATTGGCAGCTAAGTAGATGATGGAGTGGGGTTGGGAGAGATTGTGGCAAGAAAAGCAATGTGCAGACCATTAAAATAGTTCTGGAGTTAGGTGATAAGGACATGGATCAGAATGGTATAAGTGTTAAAGAAGAGAAGGAGCATATTCAAGAGATGCTACAAAAGTAAAATTGATCATCCTTGGTTCATTGTAAGAGGGGTAACAGTGAGGAGTCAAATATGATGGCTATAAGTTTCAAGTCTGGATGGTTGGGAAGATATTAGTATCCTCTACAGTAATAGAGAATTTGAAAGGGGGAAGGTTTTGGGGGAAAATGAGTGCAGTTTTAGACATATGAAGTTTAAAGTGTTAATACACAACACTTCTTAAACTGTGGGTCACGACACCATATGGGGTCGTGACCCACAGTTTAAGAAGCAGAAAAGTTTAAGGGTAAGAAGCAGAAAAGTTTAAGTTCAAAGTTTAAGTTTAAGAAGCAGAAAAGTTTAAGTTTAAAATTAAAGTTTAAGGAGCAGAAAAGTTTAAGTTTAAAGTTAAAGCTTAAGAAGCAGAAAGGTTTAAGTTTGAAATTAAAGTTTAAGGAGCAAAAAAAGTTTAAGTTTAAAGTTTAAGAGTGGAAAAACTTTAAGTAGGACATCCAGTTCAAAATGTTTAATAAACAGCTAGATAAGTAGCTTTGAGAATCTTCAGCATAGAGATAACAATTGAATTCATGGGAGCTGATGAGATCACCAAGTAAACTAATATAGAGGAAAAAGAGAAGAAAATCCAAGACAAAGCCCTGTGGGACATCCATTATTAGCATTAGTAGTCCTGGATGAAGATACAGGAAACTGAGAAGGAATGGTCACATGTGTAGGAGGAGGACCAGGAGAGACTAGTGTCATGAAAATGTTGATAGAAGAGAATGATTAACAATGTCAAAGTCTTCAGAGAAGATAAAGAGTGAAAAAAAAGGTTATTAAATTTGGCAGTTAAAAGATTATTAGTAACTTTATAAAGAACAATTTTATCTGAATGACAAAGTTAGAAATTAGATTGTAAAGAGTTAAGAAGAGAGTGAGAGGAAAGGCAGTGAGACACTTACTGTAGATGGACTTCTCAAATAATTTAACCACAAAAGGGAAAGGAGATGTGGTAAGATAACCAAAAGGGATGGGTGTATGGATCAAGTGAGGGTTTTCTGAGGATGGGGGAGACATGGGGATATTTCCATCCAGGAGAGATGGAAAAGTAATGAGACAGAAGGTATGGTTGATGAAGCAATCTGCTGGAGAAGATGGGATGGAATGGGATCTCTTTTTTTTTTTTTTTTTTTTTTTTTGGTGAGGCAATCAGGGTTAAGTGACTTGCCCAAGGTCGCACAGCTAGTACATGTCAAGTGTTTGGTCTGAGGCCAGATTTGAACTCAGGTCCTCCTGACTTCAGGGCCAATGCTGTATCCACTGTGCCACCTAGCTGCCCCAGAATGGAATCACTTTTGTAGAAGTTGTCCTTCATAAGAATAAGAGGAATCTCTTCATATGAGTCAAAGGTGAAAGAAGAGCTAGTAGAAGAAGGCATTTGGTTGATGTGAGATGAGGCAGGCAAAAGAAGGAGCTCTCAGTGAATAACCTCAATTTTTTTAAGTAAAATATA
Source organism: Vombatus ursinus (assembly GCF_900497805.2). Taxonomy (NCBI): domain Eukaryota; kingdom Metazoa; phylum Chordata; class Mammalia; order Diprotodontia; family Vombatidae; genus Vombatus; species Vombatus ursinus. The sequence goes on along the minus strand of NW_020955033.1, from coordinate 42,717,006 downwards.
AGCGAAGGTTCTCAGATGAGAGGGCATTTATTAAGCACCTGCTATGTTCCTGGCACTGTGCTGAGTACCTTATCCGTATGTAATGGGAGATTTGAGAAAGGAGAGAAAGGTTTGTAAGAACAACTGGCATGAGTAAAATAGTAAGAGGAGTGCCTTACAAGAGTGAGAACCCAACTGTGTATATGAGACATAAATTTATAATGGACCCAGTAAGCATGGTTTCATAGTTTTCTCCAGATTTTTTCAGCATCATGAGTGTAAGAGGGAAAACAGCCAATGATGGGAGTGATCCAGTGCTGAGGCTTGGCAGGGCAGGGCAAGGTTAACAATCAAATAAAGGGACACGAGTGCCAAGTGACAGCATAATATTGAAATGTGAAGTCAGAGTCTAAGAAAGTACTGAGATCTCTATGGAGGGAAAAACAAGGTTTAGGAGTATGTGAAGAATAGGGAGTAACTATTCTTTAGGAGAGAGTAGTGGTAGAATTTTTCTGAGGGCATTTGAGTAGCTTGTTTTTGTGAGTGCCTAGAACTAAATAATGGTTAGGTTATAATGGTCTTGAGAAAATTAACTTTCAGCTCAGAAGTGGGATTGTTGGTAGCTTGCATAGTGGAGGGAAGGGGAAGAGTAGGGAAGTATTAAAGGATAAGAATATATGTGCTTGTGTTGGATACAAGCTTTATGATCTACTATCTTGGAAAGGATGGGATGACATTAATTTTTTTTCTATTTACTATGGTTTGGTCACATATCCTATAGTATTATTCCAAAGCACTATGGAGGCCACTTCACTATGCCATGCTGCCTCTATATTTCCATCATCTCTCTACCTCTCTCTTTGTCTGCTTCTCTCTGTCTCTATCTGTCTATCTGTCTGTCTGTCTCCTCTCTCCCCTCTCTATGTCTCTGTCTCTCATCTTGTTTTTTATCTCTGTCTTTACTTCTACCTCTATCTCTTTCTTCCTGTTGAGTCATGGTATGTAGCTCAGGCTGATTGACTTACTTTATCCTTTTACTATGGTAAATGGTAGTAAATCTCCCCCAGCTCTGAATTATTGATTTTTAGTGACTGGTCTGTCATCAACTTCATAGCACCGAATCCCTCTGGGATTACAATATATAAACAGAAAAGTAATAATACCAGGAGCCTTGGAAATACATTTGCAGCTGAGAAATACTTCTATCAAAAATCATTTGAAATAAAAAGGTTGGAATACCAAATGTCTGTGTTTCACTTAGCTGAGGGTCGACATTAATCTGGTACAAGAACATAAGACTTCAAGGCAGAGGAGCTAGGGTCCAGTCCTAGCTCTTCTATTTTCTCCCAAGGTATCCTTACACTATTCAGTTTCTCTTACAGCTCTTCATCATCCTCTGTAAAATGAAGGGTTTGCCCTAGATGCTCTCTAAGGTCTCTTTCTGCTCCAATCCCTCTGATCCTGGGATTCTATTTGTTGTCCAGAACCACTCATTTCTGGAGGAGTCTGCCCTAGCTTTCCATGGAAACCTTTTAATATTGAAATGCTCCAAATCCCTGGCTGCCCCAACCAGCCAGATTTGACATTTGAAAGCTTTCTCTCCATCTCCTCTTGCAGTCAGGTCTATGCCAAGCTAGTCATTGAATCAAAGCTAAAGTTTATCTTTTACCTTAACAAGTCAGTTCTGGAAACCAGATTGTCTGAGGAATGGAAGGAGCAGCACATGGTGTCCTTTCCCACATGTGAGCCTTCTGCCTTATCCACAGGGCCACAGGGCCACAATGACTGCTCTCTTGGTTAGTTTGCAAATCATGCATACCAGGATTAAAATGCTTCTAGCCTGTGTCTCCCATCCCCAGGAAGTCTATTTGTACTGAACATCCAGAGTGTGCTCTCTTTATCCTCCCTGCTCTGCGGTTTTGACACCAAAGTTAGTTAAAGAAGAAAGCAACAGACCAAATGTTCCAGCTGCATAGCATAAGACAACTCTGAGATGCTTTGTTGATTGAACTGATTCTTTTTTTTTTTTGAAGAGTAACCAAACCTCATGTTGGCAACTTCTCTGCATTTATAGTCTTAGATAGTAGCCTAAGGTACTGAGACTTTAAGTGACATCATGGGATAATAAGATTTGGACTTAGAGTTAGATGGGAAGGAGGTGAGAGGTCATCAAATCCAATCTCTTCATTTTTACAGAAGAGGAAAGTGAGGTCTAGGAGAATTAAGTCACTTGACCAGAGTTACAGTGACAGTGTCAGATACAGGACTTGAAACAATATCTTTCTGGCTTCAAGACTGGAGCTCTCTCTACTGCAACAATGTTTATCTCTCCATATGCAAATGATGTATATTATAACAATAATTGCAACAACCTACCACCATACAGAACATAGCGCATTTAAAAAAAAGTATATAGAATTTTCTTGACTTACTTTTTTTTTTAAATGGGGGAGGAATGTGGAGAGCAATGGGGTCCTGCAATTTGTGTAACTTACAGTCTTAGAGAATTTAAGTAGCTTGTTCACAGTTACAAAGTTAGTGTGGGTCAGAGACAGAACTTGAACCCTGGCTGTTCCTAACTAAACTCTTTCTAATACATGACTCCTTTTGCCTGGTTCACTGTTGGGATTGGAGTCAAGAGACACATCCATATATTTATAAAATTTAATGAAGTTAACTAGACATGTCTGAATAATGCTGTAGAGATGAATTTAAGTTGTCTTTTTTTGTTGTATTTGTTTCCTCACAGAATGGGCCCAGCAAAACAGGCTTTCCAGCACTCATCTATAAAAATGTGTCAACCATGTTCTACACAGAGCACCTCTATGGATGAGAGGATAGTTCAGTCAGAATGTTGATTCAGGCTGTGGCTTTGGCAGAGACTGCCAACAAATATACCATCTGCCAACTGGCATCTCATATGGTGGCTTTTTCCCCTGTATGATAATTGCTTATCAACTGGGAATTTCATTTATTCATTGAATGTATAAATTTAAATTCAGTTTTATGAAATAAGCTCTTCCACCTCCAGAATTATTGTTGCTGGGAATTATTTGAGCTTTCAAAGTGAAGTAATGTTTCCAAAACAGGGCATTGTTGCCTGATTGTGTTTCTCTTCATAACTCTAATTGCTTAGAACGATTTTACTCCACATGATCTTCAAAAGAACAAACATGTTAATAAGTTTATCAGTTAAAATTGGTGACAATTTTGTTTGGTGTTGAAACTCCTATAGTAGGAATGGTTAAGAAAACTATTTCAATTGGGCAGGCATTATTTTATTGAACTATCTTACACAAAGAATTTCAAGGCGTTATAAGTTTTTAATCATCTAGAAAAATTAAAAATCCAATTTTATGGCTGTAATGCTTCATGTTTCAAAGGTAGGGAAATACAATGTTTCTCTTCATCTGAAAGAAAAAAAATCTTTTCTTTAGTTTGGCTTAGACAAATTGAGAGAATAATAAACTCTCTTCATGCAGATTTGGTAGGAGGGAGTGTGTCTGTTGGCATAATGATATTTATGAAAGCATACATTATGGTTATCAACTGTATTAGGGTCCAAATTAGTAAAAATGCTAATTGGGCAAGGGAGTCCAGTTGGAGCTGGAGGTGACCCAATATCTATTTGTTTCCTAACCAAATAAAGGACATGGTGAAATTGAAAAAGGCAGTTTAAATGATATGTTTATAAATAAGGGGTAGAGGGTTGGAGACAGCTGGAAATCATAAGGAGACTTTCCCAGTCTTGGAAGGAAGATTTCCTCATGTGTAATCTCAAGCTCAATAGTTGAGCAATCTTTTTAGAGGTAGATGTTTTCCTTTACATGTGTGTTTTCTGGAGAAAGAATATGACCAACGTGGCCCCAATAGCTGAAAGATCTATTCCTTGATACTCCTCCAAATTAGCATGAATTATTCAGATAGTTCAGTTTCAATAAGAAGGGAATGGCTTATTCAGTAACCTTTGAAGTCTGTCATCCATTGGGAATGTGATGATCTATATAAGTTGTATCCTGTGAGGCATTTACAACTTACGCCCTTTCTGTGAGGTGAAATAGAAGGTGGTCCAACCATGACCAATATTCACCAAAAAACTACAGTGGAAGTTTAGAGACTATGTTATCCTTGTTAGGAAAACTTAGACATGAGCTATATCTTAAACTTATTTCAGAGGTTTGGAGGCATAATGAGCCAAAGAGAGAAACTGACCTTCTTGTAGTCAGATTCTCAGGATTAGACCTGGTCTGTGAGCCCAGGGGCTCTTGGGAGGGCTTCCTTTACTAGGGAATAAAGCCCTAGAGCATAGGTTATATATTAGAACCTCATTTAGGGTGTGAGTTCAGTTGCCAATCAATCCCATATGCTTATTCCTTTTTCTGAGAGCCCATCACTTCTTTGGGGCTTGTCTGAATTTGTATTGATTTTTTGAACTGTCATACATAACATAGATATGTCATACATAATCCCATAGCATGGAATCAGGGCAAATGGTCTAGACCTCCATGTAGATTACTCTATGAACTATAGGCATCCACTGGAGAAGTTTTCATTTATGAAAGTTTTTCCCCACCTGATGGTAAGACATTGACTTCTAGTTGATCGCAAATATCAATTATCAGTTAGGAGTCATTCATATGTCTTAGGAGCTCATCTTGGCCTAGACTTCACTTCTAGTGAAAGAAGCTTTTATTTTGTTTCTTTTGTTTTTGCTATCATATTGATTATCATTTTTTTTCTCCTATTTTTTTAAGGGGTGGTGCTAAAATAAGCCATTATAAACACCAAAGCAAGTAGTTACCTATGAGAACTCTAACAGATTGATTGTTGAATTTGCATAACTGTGTATTTAGAAATGAGTTTAATCTGTAGTCTTATCAGCTATGGAACTCCTGGGGCCCTCACAAAAGACTGGTAAACTGGGGAGTGACTAAAAACTGTGCATTATAATGGTTGTTAGGATGCATTATATCAGGTAATGACCAATTGCTAGAGACTCCTAAATCTTGTCAGAGCTATTCACAATTGAGGATGTGGACTATTGTGTCCCAAAGCACATGAGTTTGATTTTTTTTTTTTGGTTCAGTAAATATTTAACTGAGGGAGAGTATAGAGAGTAGGGGGAAGGGATGAGGTTGATAAAGGGAGCCCCTGAGCAACTTGAAGAGTTTTCCAATCAATTTGAGAGATTATAGAGAGTGGCTCTTTGTTTGTACAGCTCTGAGTGGAACCACTTCAGGTAGGATAGGCATATACTGCTCCCTTACTGAGAGAATAGTGACCTCTTCTGATTGGTTCCTAGTGAATGTGGATGCTTTCGAGATAATTACTGATAGAGAGGGGAATTTAATCTTGTAAGCAACTTCCTTCATGGTCTATATAAAATATGCTTGGGGATGGTCTCTCTGTATTTTCAGTAATCCCTATTGCCTTCTTCCAGAGTCCTACCTTCTGCCTTTCTTTCTCACTTTTTTTTGAGTGACAGAGATTAGTCCTCCCCAATGAGAATCATAAGTATTATTTTCATAAGTTCTTTTTTAGTTCTCTTTCTGAACTGCATCCCCTTTCCCCCATTTTATCACCCTGAATCCTAGGCTAAATAGTTATTGGAGAGTAAATAAGGAACCTAGCATGGATACCTAGTCATGGGCAAAGTTAAAATAATAAAAACAAAATAAAGAAAGCTAAAGAACCATTCAGGCTACCTATACAGTAACTTGCCTACTAATGCTTAACTGGGAATGATACATTCAGGGTGGATGGAAAACAGTTACATCTTCCTCCAAATGAGATTATAAGATAAATAGATCACTGTCATATAAAACTAAGCAGTTATATCAGCTCTAAGAGACCTGGCAATGTGGAGGGTCAGACATAGAGGAAAGAAGGGCCTTCACACTATCTTAATAGAGTATAACTTCAAGCTCCCCAAATTTCATTTTCCAAGACACATAGGGGCATGGTTTATTCATTAGAAATGGAAGACTTGTAGGTGAATTACATATGGGAAATGGTAGGGACTTCAAAAGAAAGTTCAATTTACTTGCTCCGTGGAAAGCTTCTTTGATATTCAATAAGAGCAACAAAAATTGCCCCCTTACACACACACACATCTAAGCAGTCCCTGTTTATTAAATATTACTAAGCAATATCTCTAACATTTTCCATTTTCTTTCCTTACCTGTTGCTGCTATTTTACTCTACCTTCTCTTCACTTCCTGCTTCAACTACTTTAGTTTATCTTCCTTGTTTTATTCTCTATCTCTATTCCAGTCCATTGTATGTACTGCTGTTAGGTTATTCTTCCTAAAACATCATTTTGGCCACCTTTTCCTTCTCAGGAACCATTAGTGGTGGAAAAGGTGAAATTCCTATTGGTTAAATGATGATGTCTAAATTCCTGACCTTAGCATTAAAGTTTCTTGATAATCTGGGTCCTATATATTACTTTATAATCATCTACCATTACACTCTGAGTTACATACAAAACTTCAGTGTTTAAGAATTTAACAGACATATGGTTCAATCTACCCTTCCACGTTATGCAAGCAGCACTACTTATTGTTCCCACACCATCATGCTCATTTATAACTTTGTCTCTGCCAGGGCTGCTTCCCCAATATTGAGTGATCTTTACAAGCCTCTTCCTTTCTCTAGCATCTATCATTCTTTCAAGACTGAGCTCAAGTATGAAGTCATCCAGGAAGCCTTCCCTCTCCCCTCTCAGGGCTTGGTTATCTTGCCCCCATTATACTCTTTTATGCTTGGATGTTAATTTGACCCTTAGAAGATTCTACATTTGATTATTTTTCACTTTGTTTTTTGTATATCTTGCCTTCTGACAGAAAATTTAAATCTCCTGAGGGTAGGAATTACAGCTAATGAAAAACCTTGGGGTGGAGGGAGTGATCATTCTCTTAGCATGTGTCATTTTTGTTTTTCTTAGTTATATTAAGGGGAAAAGGCAAATCAAAGAAGATATAGGACCACTTTTTAGAATGGATAGCATTATGACAATTGATGACAGAAAGAAGGCAGAACTGTTTAATTATTATTTTGTTTCTGTTTTCTCTATCAATAAGAATTGCCTTTTCATAGAAAAAAAAGAACAAATATGATGAATATTGTAGTGAGGTCAGGAGAGCTAGCCTCCTCTGGTGAGTTTAATTCATGTTGCTCAAATGAACTATATCCTTGGATATGGAAAGAAAAATGATTCTTGAGATACTGCTAGTCATAATTTTAGAGCTCATGAAAAGCAGGAGAGGTACAATAGGATTGGAAGAAAGGAAATGCCCCAATTATTTTTTAGAGGAAGAGAACCCTATTTGCTCACAATAGAATAGTGAACTTGACATTGATTCTTGGGAATATTCTGGAACACACTATTAAAGAGGTGGTTAATTAGCATCTAGGAAAGAAAGTTATTACAAAGCACCAGTATAGATCAAATAAAAACAGGTCACACCAGACTGAACTTATTTTTTGACATGTAACTAATCTAGCAGATAAGAAGAACACTGTAGATAGAGCTTACTTAGATTTAGTGGAATGTTGAACAAAATGTCTCATGCTATACTTCTGTAATAGAGGGAGGGATATCAGCTAGATAATATTGAAATTAAATAGATTAGAACCAAGCAAATGGCCAGAAGCAAAGAGTCTCCAGTTGAGTTCCCCTGGGATCTGTGCTTGGCCTTGTGATTCCCAATATTTTTATCAATCATGCGAACATAAGCATAGATAGCATCAGATTTGCATATGACCAAAAATGGGGATGAATAGACAACATACTAGATGACAAAACAAAGATACAAAAAGGTCCCAAGAGGCTAACAGGGATGGAAAACCTGCTGCCTTGAAGCCACATATGACCCTCTAGGTCCTCAGTGTGGTTCTTTGCCTGAATTCAAACTTCAGGACCTATAAGGCCATGTGTGACCTCAAGGCCACAGGCTCCCCACACCAAGAGAACATTGGACTGAATCTATTAAGGTAGAATCTAAAGGAAATAACTATAAAGTTCTAAGCTTGGGCTCAAAAACTTGTCTTAAGAGAGACAGTATAATAATAACACATGATATTTACATAGCACTTCAATATTTACGAAGAACTTTACACATTTTATATAATTTGATCCTCACAATAACTCTGCGAGGTATTATTATTGTTCCTATTCTGTACAAAAGGAAACTGAAGCATAAAGAAAATATGACTTCCCCAAGGTTACACAAAACAGCTAATAGCTGTATGGAGAGGCAGAATTTGAATTCAATTCCTCTGACTGTAGGACTAGGCCTCTGTCCACTGTGCCACCTTGCTTGGGATTTATACTTAATAAGAAGTTAACCTGAAGGGGCAGCTAGGTGGTGCAGTGGATAGAGCACTGGCCCGGGATTCGGGAGGACCTGAGTTCAGATCCAGCCTCAGACACATAACACTTACTAGCTGTGTGATCCTGGGCAAGTCACTTAACCCCATTGCCTACTCAAAATTTTTTTTTTATTAAAAAGAAGAAGTTAACCTGAAAAGATCTATTGGTTTTGAAGGATTGCAAGGTCAGTGCCTATTAATAGTGTGAAATGGTACCATAAAAGCTAATGCCCTCTTAGATTTCATGTATAGCAACATAGCTTCCAGAGATAAGGAGGGTGATAGTCCTATTGTGCTCTTTTTAGATGGACCACATCTGCTACATTGCATTTGATACAGGGCCATGCTTGTGATTTTGTATGGCTATGAGGTTTAGGACACTATAGTCTCTGAAAAATTCAAACTCGGGAATAGTGGAGCATACCTACAATTTTTGCCATTAGGGAAGGCTGAAGATGGTAGATTGCTGGAAATTGGGAATTATGTGCTGCTCTAGGGCTAATGTGGATTAGGTATCTTCACTATTTCTTGCACCAATATGGTGATAACCTCAGGGAGTGAGAGTCCATCAGGCTTCTTAAGGAAGGGTGAACTGGAAATAGAGTGTGGGGTCTGCTTGTGAGTGGCTTCTTCCAGCCTTGGGCAAGATAGAGAGAAAAGAAGAAAGAGAGGAAAAAAGAAAGTAACAGAGGAAAAAGAAAGAAAGGGAGAAAGAAGGGGGAAAAAGAAACAAGAAAAGAAGGAAGATATGAAGAAAATGAAGATCACACAAAGGGTAATCGTGAGACATTTGGTTAGTGTAAGTGGGCTACAACACATTATAACCAAGTAATTATTCAGGGTAAGTAGTATAAAGAATGTCATCAAATAAATGTAAGACCAGGAAAGATGGTCATGAATAGGAAAAAGAGATGAAATGCCTATATACTCCATTGATATCCCCACAATGTAAGGAATATTCTGAGAATACCCCCAGCAAGTTCGATCTCCTATTGAGATCTTATGAGAAGATTTGGATGAGAGTTACAGTTAAGGGGCAGGCTTGGATGTATAATGATTTGCATCATTGGAGGAAATATTCACATCAATGAGATCACAGATCCATTGGAAAATCATAGTAGTAAATAATGGTGCTTTAAAATATTTGATCAGAATTCACTACTCATCTATGTGTAATTAAATGTTGAGCTCTTAGAGCACTAAGAAAGTACTACTGCAAATAGCACTGTGAACTTTATTGCATGGTAATACTAAGACATGGGGGAAAGTATCAGCATGAGAAATGCGTTCTAATCATCCAAGACTTTTCCTTCTAAAAGAAAGGTAAGAAAAATTAATAACTTAATGATGCATAGAACAAAAATGTAAAATTAAATGAAAGGTGGCATTTTGACACTCAGGCAACATGAATTAAATCATTTTCACTGAAAAATTATAAAAATCCAAGCCATTATGAGTTTTTGCTCCTTTAAAAAAGACCCTACATTTATTTAACACTTGGTATCCTGAGCTATCAAAATAACCACAGACAGTAATTAATCCTCATGAGTTCAGTGCAGAAATATTATTACTCTCAATTTTTGTATTTAGAATAGTCTCAATTCCAAAACTCTAGATTTCTGAAATAGGTCATTGCTCAATGCTCACTATGTCTTTAGTTTTGTTATTTGACTTTGTTTTGGCTCCAATAAAATGGTTCAGTTCCCAGTCATCAACCATCTCCAAATCCAGGTGCAATCCAGTTGATGCTAAACTCCAGCCTGCGTGATTAGACTAATGCCATTAAGCAGTTCAGCCTACTGGCCCACTTTAGTCCAGGAAGCTATGAAAACTGAAGCCAGGAGGAGAATGCTGCTGTTCTGGATGTGATATAAGTGGGCAGGGGGCCAGAGGTTGAAGGATGAGAATGAAACACATACTGAAATAAGCAAAGACACTGGGCATCTGAAGGCAAAGGGAAAAAAATTTAATCTTCAGTTCTTGTTTGTGACTTAAAAAGAGATACAAAGTTAAGAGGGATGAAACATAGGATGAGAGAAATCAATGAAACAAAAGAGTAGAGGATGAATGAAACTGGCATCTGTGGGAGAAGGAACACTCATCAGAGATAGAGTTTGGAGAAGAGGGATAAGAACAGAGGACTGAGAGGCTAGTAGAGGACACAGGGGCTCCCAGATTTAAGTGGAACTGGGGTTTTCACATTTCCCATAAAGACCCCTTTGCTACAAGTATAATGTAGGCAAAGGAAGCTATTCTGCCCTGTACATTACTGACTTAAATTGTCAAAGACTTTGAAAGGGTATAAATATGTAAGTGAGGAGAATAAAGATAGTATTTGTGATTACACCTTCTTTGATAAAATAGAAAGTGTTAGCCTTCCTTACGCTGAAGGTGAACATTGATCACAAGGTGGGAAGAGGAGGTATTTTTTCCCCTCTTTTATAAAGTACTATTATCTTCTTCATCTCCCTCATTCCTTTCCTTTCTCCTTCCATCAAAACACATTGACAGGAGGGAGCTAGCAATGGGAATTTCTCTAATTCTATGGTGCCTCTCACATATAGTTTTTGAGAAGCTATTTGCCTTGATGGGTCATCCAGTCATTTCCAGTAGGGCAATTCTTATGGCTTTTTTTTTTTTAGTGACACTGCTGTCAAGTGATGAGAGTATGTCCTGCTTTATTCTGAAATGTCATTTATTTTTCTACAGGCAGGAGGTTTAACAGAATGTTTACAATGATTGACAAGTTCCAGCTGGAATGAAGAGAGAGAGAGTAATGAAGCACAAATATAATAAGCTTAAGGTAACAAAGTTTTCATTTTGAAAGTAGGATATCCCATGTCATTGTTTTGGAGGTCAAATGAAATGTACAAACTTAAAATGAAATCAGAATAGATCAAACATATTTGTTTGGGGTGGAAGGGGTATGTTTCCCAAAACTGAAGAAGATGACAATGAAATACTTTATTTTTATACTTTGTCTTTAAATGTACATTGTCTTTCATCTACATTTTGAGTCAATTTTCTAGCACTAGTTAGAGATGATGGGTTATACAACCACATGCTTTCAACTGGTCTATCTTGTGCTAAATGACCAAAAGAATGTAACATGATCTCTCTCTGTCTCTCTGTCTCTCTGTCTGTCTCTCTCTCTCTCTTTTTCTCTCTCTCTCTCTCCTTCTCCCTCTCCCTCTCCCTCCCTCTGTGTGTGGGGGGGGGGTGCGGGGACATTCTGGAGTCAGAGCATCTGTCCAGCTATGCAGATCTTAAGATCCAGTATAACTTCTTGAGTTACATAAAAGTTAAGTGACATGCTCAGGATTATTCAGCAAGTTAAGAGGCTGAATTAGAACTCAAATCTTCTTGACTCTTTTTTTAAATAAATTTATTTATTTTTAGTTTTCAACATTTACTTCCACAAGATTTTGAGTTCTGAATTTTCACCCCATCTCAGCCCTCCCCCCACCCCAAGATGGTATGCCTTCTGAATACCCCTTCCCCTAGTCTGCCTTCCCTTCTATCTCTCCCCCCCTTCTCTTATCCCCTTCCCCTTCTATTTTCCTGTAGGACAGGATTTCTGTACCCCATTTTCTGTATTTCTTATTTCCCAGTTGCATGTGAAAACATTTTTTTAAACATGTTTTTAAAACTTTGGGTGCCAAATTTTCTCCCTTCCTTCCTCCCCACCCACCCTCATTGAAAAGGCAAGCAACTCAATATAGGTTATACATGTACAGTTATGCAAAACACTTCCATAGTAGACATGCTGTGAAAAACTAACTCTATTTCCCTTAATCCTATCCTGCCCCCCATTTATTCTATTCTTTCTTTTGACCCTGTCCCTCCTCAGAAGTATTAGCTTCTGATTACCCCCTTTCCCAATCTGCCCTCCTCTCTATCATTCCCCTGCTCTCTTGTCCCCTCCCCCCCATTTTCCTGTAGTAAGACAGATTTCCATACCCAATTCATTGTGTATGTTATTCCCTCCTTAAGTCAAATCCTATGAGAATAAGATTAACTCCTTCCCTCTCACCTTCCCCCATTTCCCCTCCACTGTAAGACCCTTTTCTTTTCTGTTTTTTTGTGAGATAATTTATCCCATTCTACCTCTCCCTTTCTCCTTCTCCTAGTATAATCCTCTATCACCCCTTAATTTTATTCTCCAGATATGATCCCTTCAACTTCAACTCACCTTGTGCCCTCTATCTATCTATCTATCTATCTATCTATCTATCTATCTATCTATCTATCTATCTATCTATCTATCTATCAATCTGTCTGTCTGTCTGTCTGTATATCTATATAAATATGTACACATAATTTTTTCCCTCCAACTACCCTAATACTGACAAAGGCCTCTTGAGTTACAAATATCATCTTTCCATGCAGGAATGTAAACAGTTCAACCTTAATAAGTCCCTTATGATTTCTCTTTCCTGTTTACCTCTTCATGTTCCACTTGAGTCTTGTATTGGAAAGTCAAATTTTCTATTTAGCTCTGGTCTTTTCATCAAGAATGCTTGAAAGTCCCCTATTTCATTGAATGACCATTTTTTCCCCTGCAGGATTATACTCAGTTTTCCTGGGTAGGTGATTCTTGGTTGTAATCCTATCTCCTTTGCCCTCTAGAATATTATATTCCATCCCCTGTGGTCCCTTAATGTAGAAGCTGCTAAATCTTGTGTTATCCTGATTGTGTTTCCACAATACTTGAATTGTTTCTTTCTGGCTGCTTGCAATATTTTCTCCTTGACCTGGGAACTCTGGAATTTGGCTACAATATTCCTAGGAGTTTTCCTTTGGGGATCTTTTTCAGGAGGAGATCGATGGATTCTTTCAATTTCTATTTTGCCTTCTGGTTCTACAATGTCAGGGCAGTTTTCCTTGATCATTTCTTGAAAGATGATGTCTAGGCTCTTTTTTTGATCATGGCTTTCAGATAGTCTAATAATTTTTAAATTCTCTCTCCTGGATCTATTTTCCAGGTCAGTTGTTTTTCCAATGAGATATTTCACATTATTTTCTAATTTTTCATTCTTTTGGATTTGTTTTACAGTGTCTTGATTTCTCATAAAGTCACTAGCTTCCAATTGCTCTATTCTAATTTTTAAGGAGGATTTTCATCAGTAATGTTTTGGACTTCCTTTTCCATTTGGCCAATTTTGCTTTTTAGGGCATTCTTCTCCTCATTGACTTTTTGGACTTCTTTTGCCATTTGGGTTAGGCTATTTTTTAAGGTATTATTTTCTTCAGTATTTTTTTGGGTCTCCTTTAGCAAGCTGTTGACTTGTTTTTCATCATTTTCTTGCATCACTCTCATTTCTCTTCCCAGTTTTTCCTCTACTTCTCTTACTTGCTTGTCAAAATCCCTTTTGAGCTCTTTCAAGGTCTGGGATTGATTTGTATTTCTCTTGGAGGCTTTGGATGTAGGAGTTTTGACTTTGTTGTCTTCTTCTGGTTGTATGTTTTGATCTTCTTTGTCACCAAAGTAAGGTAAAAGGACTCTTTTTGCACTGCTTACTCATGATCCCAGACAATTACTTGAGTTTTAAACTCTTTTTTAAGGTAAGAGTCTGCTTCCAATGTGGAGAATGTATTATCCCAAGCTTCGGGGGTTTGTCCAGCTGTTTTCAGAGATACTTCTAGGGACCTGAAAATTTTCAGTTCTTCCAAGGTGCTATGATAAGAGACGGCATGCATTCTCTCCACCAACACAACAAGTTCCACCATGCCAGCACTCCTCCTTGCCCCAGGACCCCACTCAGAACTGTCACCCAGATCCAAACACAGGCAAAGCAAGAGATTCCTGCCTCAGCAATGGCAAAGAGATCTCTGCAATTCCCCTCTGATCAGCCACTGGATTCCCCCTCAGTCTCCAGGTCAGAAGCTCAGGAGACAACCGCTGCCCCAGTGAATGGGGCTGGAACCCCACTGTGCCTCTATTTCAGCACTGTAGAAACAGACTTTTCCCATTGACCTTCTAAGTTGTCTGGCATTCGTGGGTTGAGAAGTCTGGAAACCACCACAGCTGCCTGCAATTCAGTCCTCTGAGGCCTGCACCAGGTTCACTGTGGCCTACACGCCAACATCAAACTATACCTTTCTGATTAACCATCCAGGTTGTCTTGGGCTGGAAATGTGTTTCATTCTGTCTTTTTGTGGGTTCTGCTGCTTTAGAATTTGTTTAGAGCCATTTTTTTAGGTATTTGAAGGGTTTTGGGGGAGAGCTCAAGCAAGTTACTACTTTCACTCTGCCATTTTGACGCTAAGCTTAGCATCATATTCATTCATTCAATAACAATTAATTAAATGCCTATTAGTGCCAGATACTATACTAGGTTATGAGAATACAGAGGCAAAATTGAAATTCCCTGCCCTCAAGGAATTTAGTTCCACTTTTTTTTTGGTTTTTCTTGTGTGCAGGGAAAGAGAAATATAGGCAGTTAAGTAAATACAAAATACATAAAAAATAAGTACAAGGTAATTTGGAGGGAGGAAGCTTGTAACTAGAGGAATGGATATAAGTGACATACAGAAGGTGGTAATTGAGTTGAGCCTTGAAGGAAGCTCCTATGAGACAGAAGTAAGGAAAGAATTCATTCTAGGTATAGAGTACAGCCTGTACAAAGCATGGGGACTGGAGATAGAATGTCACATACAGGGAAAAACCAATCACGACAGTTTGGCTAGAATATAAAATATATGAAGAAGAATATGGATATGAATACCTTCAAGTATGTGAATAAACCTGGAAAGCTAGCCTGAAGCCAAATTGTGACAGTCTCTAAAAGCCAAACAGAAACATTTGCATTTTATCTTAGATACAATTGAGAACCAATGGAATTTCACAAGTAAAGGACTGGTCTGATCAGAACTAGAGAGTATATAGTAAAGAAGTATATAGGGAGAAGGAAGAGATTAGTAAAGAAGAGAAAAAGGCATTGGACATATGCTCTGGGGACACATCCACAATCCAAAGATGGAACAAGAATGATGATCCAGCAAAGGAAGCTAAAAAGCAACCAGATATGTAAGAGAACCAGCAGCATCCTCACAACTTAGTGAGAAACCATCCAGAAGGATGCAGAAGGCATTGTCAAATGCTGCAGAAAAGAATGATCTCTAAGAAGAGGCAGTACAATTTGTCAATTAAGAGATCACTGGTAACCCTGGAGAAAACACTTTTATTTGAATGATGGAGTCAAAAGCCATTTTGCAATGGATACAGAAATCAGTGAATGGAGTAGAGGCAATGAATGTAAACTTTTTTTTTGGCAAGGCAATCAGGGTTAAGTGACCTGCCCAGGGTCACACAGCTAATGAGTATCATATGTCTGAGACTAAATTTGAATTCAGGTACTCCTGCCTCCAGGACTGGTGCTCTATCCACTGCATCACCTGGCTGCCACACATCTTTTCTTTTTTAAGAGTTTGGAATGAAATTGAGGGAAGATATAGTAAGATAACTTTGAGTAGATGATAGTTAAATGGTATAATAATAATATTAATGATAATAATAACAAACATTTACATAGACATCAGTATATGTCAACATTATACTAAATCCTTTACAATTATTATATCACCTCATAACTCTGTGAGGTACTTATTATTATCATTTACAACATGATATAGAAATGTAATTTACCATTATGAAGGGATATCCAGATTATTTAGGGATCAACTAGTGACCTTTAACCTATAAGCACCATGATCTAGCGAGCTACCCATCCAAAACAAGAGAAGAATATAGTAATTTTGACTTCATTAAATATTTAAAGCATTAACATTTTCAAGGAGCTTTCCTTTTACATAGGATGGGCTAAGTCAGGAAATAAAGGCCACCCTGCCCACTATGGATAAATTAATGATTTTTTTTAAAGACAAAAGATTTGCAAACTGCTTCTAAAATCTCCTGGCTGCTTTCAAGTCAGTATTATTTCCCACTAGATCATTCCACACATTTGCAATTCTTTGAAAACAAATGAGTTTTCAATGATTGTTGTGAAGTGAATTGCTTTTTATCCCACTTACTCTTTGTTTTCTCCTCTCTAATGAGGCTGCTAATGGTAACCTCTATTGAATTAATGCACATTATTAAGGATGATGATAAGTAGAGCTAAAGAGGAAGCTTTTCCAGAAGTAACAAGAAGGTCAGTATACCTGCTTACATGGTTCTCTGGGGAGACCAGCCTAAAATGCAGTTCCTTGTGAATCCTTCATGTATTTAAAAAAAAATCACAGCTAGAATGAAATTCAGTAAAAAAATAAAAATTAAAATAAAAAAACCTACACAAACAATGGATAGGCTGGAGGGACTGACTTGGGAGGAAAGATTAAAATAACTGAATATGCATAGGTTGGTAAAACAACTCAGGAGGATATGACAGCTGACTACAAATATCTGAAGGGCATATTCACAAAGGAGAAACTTCTTAGTGATAGTTTAGGGGCTGCAAGTAATGGGGTGAATACAATAAACTAGAAATTTCTGTTGAGTATTAGTAAACCTTTCTGAGAACAAAGTATATTAGATTATGAAAACATTGTCTTTGGGAAAAGTTGTTATTCCAGTCTGAACTGGAAAGTAATACAGGGGACAGGGGGCAGAAACACAGACTTTTTAGAACTGAAAGGAATCACAGATATCAGATCTATTCCAACCAGTTCATTTTACAGATGGGGCAGTTAGTGAGGACTAGAGAGAATAAATGATTTGCTCTAGTCATCAAGGGAATTAGTGAAAGAGTACAGATAATAAATTACCCAGGTCTCCTTACTCCCAGTCAACTGTTCTTTTTCCACAACATTTCTGCTCTTAAGTATACAATTGGCTGTTTTCAATAGAAGGCAGAAGATGAATATTGAACTTAAGAGAATTTACAAATTTTCTGATTTGACTATTAATTTATGTAGAGATTCATTGGGATAACATTTTTTGAATGCTGTAAGGACAAAGGTATGATATGGGCATTTGAAGTTTATCCATTTTTGAGCATCTGACAATGAGAAGGAGTGATAAATGGAATCTTAAGGCAATGAAAACATCTAATACTTACAAAAGCAAACCTTCATTAATTTATAAATAATCATTTATTAAACACTCATAATATGCCAGGCAATGAATTGGGTGCTAGACACACAAAATATTTTTCTGGGAGGAACATGGGGAATACAGGGTAGGGCAGTAACAAATGAGACAATCAGGAAAGACCTTGGATAGGAGTAGCAGTTGAGCTGAGACTTAAAGGAAGAAAAGGATTCTAAGAGGAGGTAAGGAGTGTTTGGGAGCAGTTTACTCAAAGGTTTAGAGGTCAGAAACTGCACATTAGATGTGGGAAATGGAAAACAGTTCAGCAATATTTTGGCTGAATATGTGAGCAGTAATGTGAATATAATGTGGGTAAATAGGCTAAAGCCAGATTGTGAAACATGGACCAAGGAGAATAACACATGAAGGAAATTAGAAGGGAAGTTAGATGGTTCAGTAGATAAAGCACTGGTCCAAGAATCAGAAATATTTGAGTTTAAATCTGATTTCAGACATTTACTGTGTGACCTTGGGCAAGTCACTTAACCTCTGCCTGGAGGGCAGCTAGGTGTGTGTAAGGTGGCATAGATCTAATTTGATACAGGCATCCAGGCCAGAATCCATGGCTCATAAACACTTACACTGCACTTGCACTATGCTGATAAGCTTAGCCACTGTACTTGTTTTATACTGACACATTATTATATAAACCATAGTTATATAATTTATGAGCTTAATGAGTAAATGAGAAAGTTTATGAGCTTATTGTTACCATGACGCCTTCTTTGTCTGTTTCTCTATAAATTAAATGAGCATTGGTCAGTAAGTGCAGATTTGCAGAAAAATGGATGTTCTCTGTGCTTGTCTGTACCTGCCACCATGGAGAATAGAGTAATTAAGGGGATGCTGTAGGGGCAAGTGCTCCTGTTTCACATCTCACTGGCCTCTGCATGAGTAAAGAGAAAGGCTGATGCTCCTACACCCTGTCTCGAACCTGCTTGCTGCCATCAAGAATAAAGTAGTTAACTCCTTATCGTATCTCCACCGTTGTCCTTCTGTCTACTCGGATCCAGAGTGAACCTGAACTGGCAGGGAGCTGTGGCACTCCTAACAGTAGATGACTCAGTAAATAGAGTGCTAGGATTGGAGTTAGGAAGACCTGAGTTCAAATCCAGCCTCAGATACTTATTAGCTGTGTGACCCTTAGAATGGCAAACCACTCCAGTATCCTTGCCAAAAAAAACAAAAAAACAAAAACAAAAACAAAAAGAGCTGAATGAACTGCTCTATTTCTTAGTCAATACCAAGTAGTTTTGATGATTGCTGTTTTGTAATACAATTCAAGATCTGGTATGGCTAGGTCACCTTCCCTAGTATTTCTTTTCAATAGTTCTCTTGATATTCTGGACTTTTTGTTCTTCCAGATGAATCTGGTTATTATTTTTTCTAGCTCTACAAAATAATTTTTGGTAGTTTGATTGGTATGGCATTGAATAAGTAAATTAACTGAAATAGAATTGTCATTTTTATTATATTAGCTCAGCTTACCCATGAGCAACTGATGATTTTCCAATTATTTAGATCTGACTTTATTTGTGTGAAGTGTTTTGTAATTATGTTCATATAGTTCCTGCATTTGTTTCAGTAGGTAGACTTCTAAATATTTTATAATGTCTACAGTAAGTTTATCTTTATCTCTTGCTCATGGACTTTGTTGGTAATATAGAGAAATGCCGATGATTTATGTGGGTTTATTTTACATCCCGCAACTTTGCTAAAGTTTATTATTCAAGTAGTTTTTTACTTGATTCTCTAGGATTCTCTAAGTATGTCATCATATCATCTGCAAAGAGTGATAGCTTTGTTTCTTCTTTGACTATTCTAATACCTTCAATTTCTTTTTCTTCTCTTATTGCTAAAGCTAACATTTCCAGTATGATATTGAACAACAGTGGTGATAATGGACATCCTTGTTTCACTCCTGAACTGATTAGAAATGCTTCTAGTTTATCCCCATTACATATAATGCTTGCTGAAGGTTTTAGGTAGTTGCTACTTATTATTTTAAGGAAGACACTATTTATTCCTATGCTCTCTAGTGTTTTTAACAGGAATGGGTGTTTTATTTTGTCAAAAGCTTTTTCTGCATCTATTTAGATGATCATGTGGTTTCTGCTAGTTGTGTTGTTGGTATGATCAAGTATGCTGATAGTTTTCCTAATATTGAACCAGCCCTACATTCCTGGTATAAATTCTACCTGGTCATAGTATATTATCCTCATGATAAATTGCTATATTCTTTTTGCTAGTATTTTATTTAAAATTTTTTGTATCTATATTCATTAGGGAAATTGGTCTATAATTTTCTTCCTCTGTTTTGACTCTTCCTAGTTTAGGTATCAGCACTATGTTTATATCGTAAAAAGAATTTTCTTCACCTATTTTCCCAAATAGTGTCCATAGTATTGGAATTAATTGTTCTTTATGTTTGATAGAATTCACTTGTACATCCATCCATTTGGCCCTTGGGTTATGTAAGTATTTTACTTTCTCTTCTGTTAATCTGGGCATTTTAAGTTTTTGTAAATACTCATCCATTTTATTAATATTGGCACACAGTTGGGCAAAATAACTCCTAATTATTGTTTTAATTTCCTCTTAATTAGTGATGAATTCATCCTTTTCATTTTTGATGCTAGTAACCTTGGTTTTCTTCATTTTTCTTAATTAAATTAACCAAAGGTTTGTCTATTTTATTATTTTTTTCATAAAACCAGCTCTTTTATTTATTAGTTCAACAGTTTTCTTTTTTCTTTTTTTTTTTTTTGGTGAGGCAATCAGGGTTAAGTGGCTTGCCCAGGGTCACACAGCTAGTAAAGCGTTACAATAATTTTCTTTATTTCAATTTTATTCATATTTACTTTGGTTTCCAGTATTTCTAATTTGGT
Source organism: Vombatus ursinus (assembly GCF_900497805.2). Lineage (NCBI taxonomy): Eukaryota > Metazoa > Chordata > Mammalia > Diprotodontia > Vombatidae > Vombatus > Vombatus ursinus. The sequence goes on along the minus strand of NW_020955033.1, from coordinate 42,696,675 downwards.
GTTTAATTGGGGATTTTTAATTTGGTCTTTTTCTAGTTTTTTAATTGAATGCCCAATTCATTGATCTCCTCTTTCTCTATTTTATTCATGTAAGAATTAAGAGATATAAAACTTTCCCTAAGAACTGCTTTTGCTGCATCCCATAAGTTTTGGTATGTTGTCTCATTATTGTCATTCTATTGAATGAAGTTATTGATTGTTTCTATGATTTGTTGTTTGACCCACTCATTCTTTAGGATTAGGTCATTTAATTTCCAATGAATTTTTAGTCTATCTTTCCATGGCCCTTTATTACATGTAATTTTTATTTCATCATGTTCCGAAAAGGATGCATTTAGTATTTCTGCCTTTCTGCATTGGATTGTGAGATTTTTATACCCCTAGTACATGGTCAATTTTTGTGTAGGTGCCATGTACCACTGAGAAAAAGGTATGTTCCTTTCTGTCCTCTTTCAGTTTTCTCCAGAGGTCAACCATATTTAACATTTCTAAGATTCTATTAATCTCCTTAACTTCTTTCTTGTTTGCTTGTGGTTAGATTTATCTAGTTCAGAGAGAGGGAGGTTGAGGTCCCCTACTAGTATAGTTTTGCAGTCTGTTTCTTCCTGTATCTCCCTTAATTTCTCCTTTAAGAATTTGGCTGCTATATAACTTGGTGCATATATGTTCAGCAATGATATTACTTCATTATCTATGGTATCTTTTAGCAGGATGTAGTTTCCTTCCTTATCTCTTTTACTTAGATCTATTTTTGCTTTTGCTTTGTCTGAGATAAGGATTGCTACCCCTGCTTTTTTTTTTTACTTCAACTGAAGCATAATATATTCTGCTCCAGCCTTTTATCTTTACTCTTTATGTATCCCTCTGCATCAAATGTCTTTCCTGTAGACAACATATTGCAGGATTATGGTTCTTAATCCACTCTGCTATCTGTTTCTATTTTATGGGACAGTTTATCCCATTCACATTCACAGTTATGATTTCAATCTGTGTCTTCCTCTCCATCCTCCATCCTATTCCCCTCCCCCCTCATTTATGCTTTTTTTTCTCCCTTTTTCCCTTTCCCTCCTCAGTAGAATTTTAGTTTCAACCACAGTCTCTCTCTGTCTGCTCTCCCTTCTATTAGCCCCCAGCAGGTACCTTTCTGAGGACAGACTCTGCACTTTGAGATCATAAAAGGTAAGACACTCCTCCCTTTCTGCCTTTTAATTTTAGGTGGAACAGAATGAGTCTCACTGGATGGTTAAACTGGATTATGATCTGTAATGCTGATCTCATCATATTATCTTTCTACCAAGACCCACGTCTTTTCCATATTTCCCTATTACTGTCAACGGCACCTTGACAACCACCTTGGCTCATGACATCAGAGTCATCATTGACTTCTCATTCTCCCTCATTCCACGTATCCAGTCAATTGACTTCTCTCAACGTATTCCCTTCTTTTTGTTCCCACAGCCATGACTTTAGTCCAAACCCTCTTCCCAGTTTCACTGGTCTTCCAGATTCAAGTGTCTTCCATCTCGATCTATCTACCATCTAACTACCAAAGTAATTTCCCTCAAGTGCAAGTCATGACCATGAAATTTTCCTATTTTCTCAACTTTTGTGATTCCCTATTAACTCTGGTTGTTATCCTTCATGCTTGAGTAGGATCAAAATGACATCACTATGTTGGGGTCAAGGTACAGTGTGCATAGTTACTGACTCTAGAATCATTTGCACTTATTAGTAGGTGACATAGTGGGCAGAATGAGGCAGACCAGAGTTTGAGTCCTGCTTTAAACACTTACTATCTTTGTGACCCTGATCCCAACATCTCAATTTCCTCATCTGGGAAATATAGTTTATAATACATCTATTGGCCATGATTGTTGTAAGAATAAAATGAGATAATATAAAGTGGTTGGTAGAAATTAAAGATTTTTCTTGTTACTGCTGTTGTTCAATCATTTCATCTGTATCTGACTCTGTGACCCACTATGCCACCTAGCTACCATACATATATTTTATATACATACATATACATATATGTGCATGTATATGTGTGTGTGTTCTAGGGGGTGTGTGTATACATATATGTTTACATATGTGTGCACATATATATATAAATGACATCCAGGAGGTGAAGTGAATAGAGCACAGGGCCTTGAGTTCAAACTCAGCCCCAGATATTTACTAGCAGTTTGTCCCTGGGCAAGTCACTTAACCCTGTTTGCCTCAGCTTCCTCAACTGTAAAATGACCTGGAGAGAGAAATGACAAACCACTCCAGTATCTTTGTCAAGAAAACCTCAAAAGAGGTCACAAAGGAACAAAGAGTCAGACACGACTCAACAACAACAATATATGTTTGTGCATGTATGTATTTGTGTGAGTACACACACACATACACACACACATTCACACAAGCTCACCCTTTGGGCTAAAATAATGAGGAAGGGACATTTAACTGTCTCCCTTTCCTCAGAGTGCAAAGCTGTACTGTATTCTCTTTCTTCTTCCCTAGTTCTTTTCTGTTCTATCATGTCTGCCTCTCTCTGACTTATTCCTATTACTGTTTCTGATCTTCCTTCATTTCTGCTATTTTCACTGCCCTTGCCATCCCCTCTGTACTTGTTTGAGTTTCCACTGGCCGCTGCTACTGCTACTCTCATGCATGTCACCACTTCTGATCTTTACCACTTCTGCTGCTCTTTCTTCCCTCCTCTCTGCTTTTCCCCCTCTTTCTTGTCTCTCCTACCTCCTGAGGCTTTGTCTTCACCTCTCAGTTTCTGAAAAAAGTCAGGCTACTGCCAGCCAATAAAAGCACCACTTTCTTTCCACAAGACAAGTGGACAGATCACAGTACATCCTTTATAATACTCCAAGTCTTCCAATCAATGTTGGTTATTGCTGAGTGCTGAGGAGCTGATTCTTTACCACCAGACTTGCTGTTTTTCTTTTATTTTTTCTACCTCAGTCTCACTGCTTTCCCTAAAGTCTGAAGGTGTGGAAGTCTAGTTAGTGAGTAGTAGAAGTTTTACCATACTGGATGGAGTTAGATTTTCTATTCTTTTATACCTTATTTCAAATGATAATTTATCTCACAGTTTACATATGTATATAAATGAGTGGTTCATTTCTACTTCTATTGTATGTATGTGCATATTTAAGTGGCTAATCTTAGACTCATAGTTAATTACACCCATAAAAAAAAAAAAACCTCGATCCCAGGTAATAACAATTTATTGAAATTACAACTTAACTTTCCAAAGAGTCCCTTTTAACCCTTGGCTAGGAGAGAATGGCAGAGCAATTTTGTTTAATATGAAGTTAGAAGAATATAAAGTGTCAGTATGGCACAGTCAATAGAAATCTGGCCTTGGAGTCAAGAACACCTGGATTCAAGTCCAGTCTGGTACATACTAGCAGTGTAATACTCAACAAACCTCTAAACTTCTCAGTGCTCTAGGCAACATGCTACGGTTATAAATTGTAGAGTCAGTGCTGGTATGCATTGTAAAAGAGAGTTTTTTCACTAGAAGTTCCCTATAAGAATGAAATTACAGTTTGGGTAGAAAAAATAGTATTATAAGATTTTAGAATTATAAAAGACTTTACTAGAGAGCTTCTAATTCAACCCTTTCCTCGTATATGTGTGTACATATGTATACATATGCATGCATGAGTGTATACATATGTGTATACATGTGTATAAATATGTGTGTATATGTATACATGTGTATGTGTGTATGTGTATGCATGTATGTGTATCTGTGTATTTGCGTGTATGTGTGTATGTAGATGTGTGTAGATGTGTGTACATGTATGTGCATGTGTGCGTGTTTTGTGTGTGTGTATATGTGTGTACTGTGTTTGTGTAAATATGCGTGTATATGTATATACATGTATACACACGTTATATATGTATATACATGTATACATGTGTGTGTGTGTGTGTGTGTATATACCTACTATCAGCCAGAAATTGTCACCTACATGGAGAACACATCTGCCGAAAAGTGAGGAATTCCCTGACCTTATTGAGCTCATATTCTAATAAGAGGAGATAATTCATGTGTAAGAGTAAGGATGAGAAAGGTAGGGAAGTCTTGGGGCAATGGAATTACACACAGTGTTAGAGAAAATGTCAGGTTGCCCATTCTGGACAAGTCTTGGTTTCTTGGTGGATGGCTACAGGGGATGTGAAACATGGCCGGGGGCAAGATAGAGATGAAGATTAGGAAACTTTTCAGTCACTCACCTGTCATGTTACAAAGCTATTTAGTATTAGATCCAGAAGTAAAATCATGGAGCATTGTCAACAAAATGGAAGGGGACTTAAAGATCATGAAATCCCTTTTCAACATTTCCAATAAGTGGAGTTATCATATAACCTCTGCTTGAAGACTAGAGTCAAGTCTCATGAGTTTCAAGTTCAGTTATTATATGTCTATGTCTGTCTGTATATACATAAACATTTATCATTTAAGTTCTTTTTAGACTCTAGTATGAAAAGTTTTCAATTATTTAATATTATTTCAGTCCCCAAACTCTGTATCCCCAAATCTAAACCCCCTGAGTGAGTGTGTCAATCTTCCCCTTATTTGTATGATGGCTTTAATGTTATTTTTATCTCAAATGTCATATTTCTATGATATTGAAATTTTTGATGAAAACTGTGGAAAATACAGTAACACTGCTGTATTAACTTTTTTAATGTAATGACTTGGAATAATAGCTAATATTTATACAGCACTTTAAGTTTCAAAAAGTTCTCTACAAATATTATCTTGTTTGAGCCTCATAATAGCCCTGAGACACATGCTATTATTATTATAATTTTACAAAAGAAGAGACTGAGTTTGAACAAGGTTAAGTGACTTAGCCACTTAGGTCACATAGATATTGAATGTCTGAGGCAAGACAGGTCTTCCTGTTTCTTTGTCCAACTCTCTATCTACTGTGCTGCTTAATTGCTGCTTTTTTCTTAACTTCCAGGTAACTGACCAGATACATAAGTGCTACTGCTTTTCCCCGCTATTTTTCCCACTGGTGTTGTTAAATTCAATATCAACCTTCTCAGTCAAGGAAAAAATGGAATGTACTTCTTTTTTTTTTTGGAAGATACTTCTTACTGTGCTATTTCATTATACTCAAACATAAAAATATCTTACCATTCAACAATGACATTAACTATACAATCCACTTTTGCTTAACAGAAAACATGAACTAATACAATCTACCTTCTGATGAATAAAAACAGACACCCAAGCCCATCTAATAATGTTAATAGGATGCTGGAGTTACATAAATTCTAAATCCTCATCAGATTGTCCATGGGAAAAAGAGCTGAAATGGTTTCCAACCTTCCCCTGGCAAAGTAATAACGGGTCTCAGGACTGCTCTGTCACCAGGCCATAAACCTTGGTAGTATTCCATTCATGTCCTTTAAATTCATTACTAAAGCATATGATTTAGCCTATTCATCTTTGGGAACAATTAAAAGCATTTTGTTTTCAATAGTATTGATTTCTTTTGATTATATGAAAACTTCCTATTTCATAATGTATTGTTTTGTAAACTGTCAAAATCAGCTTTATCACCCAAAATGTCAGTTTAATCCAAAATATCAGAAATTCAGCAATTGTGAATTCAGGGTTTTTTAAGATGTGTACTTGCCCACCCAGAGAAAGGGAAGCCATTCTCAGAATTGGCCATTAAAATTTAATGCAACAGTTTTCAATTGCTACTATGTACATGCATGCATACATACATACATACATACACACATACACGTATGTATGTATATTTACAGGAAAGCATTAGATAAGAATTACAAAGAATGAGAAGATGTAATTGGATTGTAATACATATCAATGGAAGCATTCCCACATCAGTGAACTTTGGGAGCCTTCAAAGAATTGACCGATCTAACTGGTTGTTTTAATTAAGCTGACTAATCATTACATAATCAAGATACTATTGATGACAGAAAAGAGTAGCACAGTGAAAAGGAAAGACAGCCCTGAAAGAGAAGATAAAGAGTTAAAAGAGTCTCAATGTGAGATCTCTTCAGAAGACTTTAAGAAGTGTTATAAAATTAGTAACTATCAGCAAAACATAAAAGTATACAAAATAAAAAATAAAAATCCTACATAAAACCTAAAGCATATTATAACTTGTATTTTTAGAAAGGAGAATTAAAAAAAACAATCAAATAAAATGTGTTTAAATTTGTGTTTCTGCTTGTGTGTAAAAAACTGTAATTTGATCTAACTCTTAGAGAATGTAAAATGTCTCAAGAAATGCTTCTCTACTTAAAAGACTTCTAATAACTTCTGTCCTTAAAAGAACAGTAGAAGTGCCTCAAGAGAAAAGGATGTAAAATGTAATCTATAACACTGTCAGAAGATTAGAGGGTGAGAGAATGTAATAAGGAAAGAAGGGAGAAAGGATCTCTACACTGCTTAAGATATGTAATTAGTGAAAGTATGAGACTGGATCCTTAAAGAAAAAAGTAGCTTCCTATGTTCCATGGAATAAAGATATGGAACTTCCATTTTCAACAGCAGAGAGGACATTCAGTGGGGGTTGTGGGAAAAGGAAAGCAGTACTGATAGATCAAAATTATATGACGAGGAGTACAAAAATCTGACAAATACCTATCTGATTTAACACTTGGACACCTATTCATTCATGAGTCAGTACATAACCCTGTGGTCCAACTGAAATCACATTTCATGAGCCCCTATCAATATATTTATTTTTACTAGCCAAACAGAGGACCTGTTATTTCAATACAAAAGCCATTTAATTAAGCAACATGGCAAGATAAGTGACAAGAAACCATCCTACCATATAAACCTAGAGTAAATTCTTCCAGATGTTAATTGGGGAGGACATAACACATAGAGAACATATAAGAATGCATGTGTCTAAGTCTCTAGGACATACATAAGGGGATATGTAGGGCAAGGTCACAGAAGGGCTGGAACAAATTATTCCTTTAATTCTTAAGAAAAATAAAACCCAATATTCTTACCTGCTATCATCAGTCTTTGCTGGAAGTCCAACCTGGTATCATATTTTTGCTGTAACATCATCTCTACTTGGGAATTCCATTGGTTTTATGGTCACCAAACTACTCTATACAATGATCTACTAGACCTGCTTCAATTATTTAGATATTTATGATGAATTACTACTAACTACTGAGATACAATGAATAAACTGCCTCTCCCTGACAAAACAAAATATTATTTTAGTGCATAGTCTAGAGTTACAGAGAGACAGCTATGCATAGTGGTTAGATAGTTAGACTTGATTCAAAGAAGACCTAAGTTCAAGTCTCACTTCTGACATATATTGATGGTGTCATCCTAGAAAAGTCACTTTACCTCTAAGTACTCTAGGTAATAATAGTAATAATAATAACAATAACTAACACTTATTTAGCACTTGCTATGTGCCCAACACTGTGTTGAGTCCTTTACAATGTGACCCTCAGAATAACCATGGGAGAAAGGTGTCACACAGCTAGTAAGTGTCTAAAGCCATATTTGAACTTGAGTGTTCCTAACTATATGCCCTTTACTTTCTCCAATAAGCTTCCACAGCTCACTAAAATGATAAGTTTCAGCAAAGGTACTATCCTGCATTGGTAGTGTGAGTTTCCTCACCCTGAAGTTCACATGAAATCACAGGTCCAGTTTATTCCTATTCCTAGAGGTATAAACTACAATTTTGAGATAGGAAGTCAGTGAAAAGTTAGCAAAAGCCCACAAACTATGATTAAGCATATACTCTTGATGGCCTGTTTTCCAGTGCTGACTCCAAGTTCTGGGTGTTAGACAACTATCTAACTTGTAGTTAGAAATCTCTTTTAACTCCTGTTGAATCTTTCATTATCAGTGTATATCACCCAAACCTATATTGGGATCTCTACCAGAAAAAAAGAAATCACATGAGACACTTCAATGAATTCACATTCTAATAAATAAGACAACTAGCAAATATCTATATACATACAAGATACATTTAGTGTAAATAGAAGTGAATATAATCTCAGAAGGAAGGCACTAGTAATGGGTAAGACCACTTGTGAACTTTGCAGCCAAGTTTTCATTAGTAAAGCCTGTGATCCCATTATCTATTCTGGCCAACATAGGGATCCAGAATAATAGATTTTAAAGTAGAAAGGATGAACTTCCAGTGCTAAGATGTCAGAGTGAGGAAGGAACTCCAAGCAGTTCTCCCACATTTCCCTCCAAACAACCATACAACAATTAGCCTCAGATAAAATTTTGGAGCGGAAAACTAGTCCAGGATAGCTTGGATGGTCAGCAGAAAAGGTCTGTCTCACTGGGGTGGGAAGAGATCTCAGTCAGTGAGCAGCTGTAGACCACACCTCAAGGACCTGCAGAGAGAACCCAAGTCAAGACACTAGTAAGGCCACATCCCCAGTATAAACCAAAAGCAAGGCCAGAGCCCCAAGAAAAGCCAGCAGTCCCTGAATACCAGCAGCACAGTGAGATGCCATCCCCAGTATAAGTCACCAAGGAGCCCCCACACCCATTGTTGGCCAGTTGACCAGCAGTGAGCCCCTGCCCTGTAAAAGCATCAAGGCTTTTAACAAAATACAGCACCCATTCCTATTAAAAATAGTAGAGAGCACAGAAAAAAAGGAACTTTCCTTCAAATAAGTGATATCTATCTAAAACTATCTGCAAGCACTGTCTGCAATGCAGAAAACTAGAAGCCTTTCCAATAAAATCAGGGGCGAAACAAGGGTGTCTCTTATCACCACCATTATTTAATAGTGTACTAGAAATTATAATTATAGCAATAAGAGGGGAAAAAAGAAATTTAAGGAATTAAAATAAGCAATGAGGAAAGGAAGCTATCACTCTTTGAAGATGATATGATAGTATATTTGGAGAATCCTAGAGAATCAACTAAAAACTAGTTGAAATAATGAGCAACTTTAGCAAAATGGAAGGATATAAAATAAACCCATACAAATTATTAGCATTTCTATATATTACCAACAAAGACCAACAGTAAGAGATAAAAAGAGAAATTCCTCTTAAAATAACTGTAAACAGTATGAAATACTTGGGAGTCTCCCTGCCAAGACAAAATTCAGGAATTATATAAACACAATCATTCTCATACAAATAAAGTGAGAACTAACCATTGGAAAGATATTAATCATTCATGGGTAGGCTGAGCCAATGTAATAAAAATGACAATTCTACCTAAATGATCTACTTATTCAGTGTCATAGTAATCAAACTACAAGAAATTATTTTATAGAGCTAGAAAAAATAATAACAAATTCATCTGGAAGAACAAAAGGTCAAGAATATCAAGCAAATCAATGGAAGAAAATGTGAAGGAAGGTAGCCTATCTGTAACAGATCTCAAACTCAAAGCAATAATCATCAAAACTATCTGGGACTGCTAAGAAATAGAGTGATGGATCGTATGATAGATCAGGGAAATAATGCATTGTAATAAATGACCACAGTAATTTATTGTTTGATAAACCCAAAGATCTAAACTTTGAGTACAAAAACTCACTATTTGACAAAAGCTGCCAGGAAAACTGGAAAATAGTAAGGCAAAACTAAGTATGTAGACCAACATCTCACACCATATACCAAGAGAAGGTCAAAATGGATACATGATTTAGACATAAAAGGTGGTATCACAAGCAAATTGGGGGAGCATGGAATAGCTTACCTATCAGCTCTATGGACATAGGAAGAATTTAGGACCAAACAATATACAGAGACCACTAGGAAATGTAAAATGGATAATTTTAATTATATAAAATTTTTTTTAAAAAGTTTTTGCACAAACAAAACCAATGCAACCAAAATTAAGAGAATAGAAAACTGAGGAAAATATCTAAGGAAATATCTCAGAAAAAATCTTCATTTATCAAATATATAGAGAACTGAATCAATTTTTTTAAGAATACAAGTCATCCCCCAATTGATAATTTGCCAAAGGATATGAACAAACAGTTTTCAGACAAAAGAATAAAGCTATCTATTATCATATGAAAAATGCTCTAAATCCCTATTGATTAGGGAAATGCAAAATTAAAACAACTCTGAGATACCACCTTACACCTATCAGATTTTCTAATATGACAGAAAAGGAAAATGATAAATGTTGGAGAAGATGTGGGAGAATTGGGACACTAATCAATGGTTGGTGGAGTTGTGAACTGATCCAACCATTCTGGAGAGCAATTTGGAACTATGCCCAAAGGGCCATAAAACTGTGCCTTCCCTTTGACTAAACAATATCACTATTAGGTCTATATCCTAAAGCAGGCCTGTACAACCTGCAGCCGCCAAAGGATTTCCTCTACATACAAAGGATGTTTTCCTCTACATTTTTTGCAGGCCACTGCCCAAAATCCTTTGGCATGCCATAAGTGACCCACAGACCACAACTTGTGCAGATGTGTCCTAAAGAGATAAAAACAGTAGGGTGGGGTGGAGAATAACTTACTTTTATAAAAGTATTTATAGCAACTCTTTTTGTGGTGGCTAAGAATTGGAAATTGAGGGGATATCCACCAAATGCAGAATGGTTGAACAAGTTGTGGTATGATTATAATGGAATATTATTGTTCTATGAGAAATGACAAGCAAAATGATTTCAGAAGAATCTAGAAAGACTTACCTGAACTAATATGAAGTGAAATGAGCAGAACCAGGAGAGCACTGTACACAGTAAAAGCAATACCATATGATGATCAACTGTGAATGAAAGCAATTCTCAGCAGTACAATGATCCAAGACAATCCCAAAGAACTCATGATGAAAAATGTTATCTTTCTCTGGAGAAAGAAATGATGGAGTTTGTATACAGACCAAAGCACATTATTTTTCTCTTTCTTTCATTCTTTCTTTCTTTCATTCTTTCTTTCTTGTTCTTCCTTCCTTCCTTCTGGATTTATTCAAGTTTTCCCCCACAAAATGATTAATATGAAAATGTTTTACATAATTACAAGTGCATAACCTATGTGAGATTGCTTAGCATCTCAGGGATGGGGGAGGTAATGGAGGAAGGGATAAAATTTAGAGCTCAAAGCTTTAAAAAAAGAATTCCAAAAATTGGTTTTATATGTAATTGGGGGGGTGGAGAAATAAAATATTATTTAAAAAAAACAATAAGAAGAAGTGACCTTAAAGGTCACATCACATTATTGAGCATTATTGACCTTGCACTTCAACAATGTCTTCAGACTTTAAGCATGATGTCTATTGTTTAGTCATGTTTTCTGCATCCAATTATTATGCAACTGATATGCCTAAATATCATATTCTTCAGAATAAACTAGTATGCTCAGTGGCTATCATTATTCTTTGTCTCCTGGAAGTCCAATCTGTTATCAAATTTGTACTTTTACATCATTGTCAGCAATAACAAAAAAAAATTTACCCTTATTGAATCAAATCTTTATTTTAAACATTAGACAGTCATTCTCCTCTACATAAATCTTTTTGGACCTTTAACCTATCATCCAGGATCTTTGCTATCACTCCCAGTTTTGTGTCATCTGCAACTTTGATAAGCATCCCATCTATGCCATCATTAGTAAAAATGTTGGAGAAAACAAGACCAATATCTTGGGCAATTCACTATAGTCTTTTCCACAGAAGTCATATGAATCCATTAATAACTACATTTAGTGTCCAATCATGAAGTCAACAAAAAACTAGCTGTTCTACCCTCTATTCCCATATATTTCCATCTTTTCCATAAGAACATTTGTGAGATGTTTGGCCAAGTACATTGCTGTAATTAAGCAGTAGTATATCTATCACTGTCCTTGATCAAAAATGGTTATTCTTGAATGTCCTGTCATTAAATATCTCATGCTAGTTCTGGAGATCACCTTTCTAAATGCTCAGAAGTGACCCACTAAATAATAACAATAATGCATTCTAAAATTTGACCAGGAATTAAAGTCAACCTCTTAGGCTGATGATTTAAAAAATTATTATTTTGCTTTCTGGAAAACTGGGACTATACTTGCCCATCTTCATGGATGGATCAATTCTATTATACAAGATTTTTTTGGTAATCACTGACAGTGACTTACTAATCAAATTTAGTAGGTTTTTTTTCCATACCTAAGCTGCTGTTCACTTTTGCCATTTGATTTGAATTCATCTAAAACAGTTGTTCTTAAAATCTTTTCACATATCTTGGGTTTTTGGTTTATACTTCCTAGTCAGAAGATCATTCTTATATAAATAGAAGCAAAGTAGAAGATTAATAGTTCTGCCATTTTTGTGTCATCTATTATCATCAGCCTCTACACTTTGACAAAAAATAGTGCTATCTTTGAAAAAGACCTTCTTGTGACTAATAGAGCTTTAAAACTTTTTTTTAAAATTTTAATGTTTACCACAAACCTTAGATCATTGTAAGAATTAATGCTATAAGACTATGCCAATTTCTGTATTCATCTTGTAGTCATCCTCATTAGATTGTGAGCTCCTTGAGCTCAGGGACTATTTTTTGCCGTGTGTTTGTGTTTGTGTGTGTGTGTGTGTGTGTGTGTGTGTGTGTGTGTGTATGGGGGAGGGTATGTATCTCCAGTACTTAGGGCAGTGCCTGACACATAGCAGGCACTTAATAAATAGTTATTGATTAACTAATTGGCTGACTTATTCTTACTTGCCCTTAGTTCACTCTCTTAATGTTTGTGTGTGTTTCTTCTAAATCAACAAATTCCTTGTGAATTAACATAGAACTCTTTAGACAAATCTGGGTCCATTAGACTTTCTTCATTAGGATCATTTTTGTTAGTATGAGCTGATTTGTGACCTTATGGGACATACCAATCCCTCTGATCCAATTTCTGATCCAATTTTCATCCTTGGGAACCTAGTCACCCTTTATGCAAATTCTTAAAATCTTCCTTCTCAAAATGTAGTGTATTTTAAGAATGTTTCCAGCTTTTCCTTAATGTGCTATGAGTTCTTCAATCACTCTTTCCTTACTCTTTCCATAACTCCTTCTTCAATAAACAGTTTCTCTTGATTCTTCTGTTTCTTTCTCATGATCACCCATCTTTATGACTTCACACTAGCTGTCCTCCATTCCTAAAAGGCCCTCCCTCCTCACCTCGACCTCTTGGAATCTATTGTTCCCTATAAACTCAGCTCAAGTGCAATTTTCTAGGTGAAGCCTTTCCTGGTCTCTCTCCCCAAACACCTAGCTGCTATTGCCTGCTTTTTCAAATTATATTTTATTAATATATGCACATATACACATATATGTGTATATATATATATATATATGTATCCTCCATTAAAATGTAAACTCATTAACAGAAAGTTTTTCACTTTGATTTTATATCACCAAAGCTTAGTACAATGCCTGGCACATAGCAATCAATAATCAATCAACATTTATTAAAAGTTTATTATGTGCCAGGTACTGTGTGAAGCACTGGAGATAAAAGCACTGGAGATAAAAGAAAAAGAGGCAAAGGACAGTCTCTGCCCTCACTTAATAAATGAATTTTGATTAATTAATTGGCTGGCTCATTGGACACAATCAGGTCTATCATGGAATTTACTTTCAATGATTTCTCAATATTTGGGGAGAAATTAAATTATAATCAAAGAAAATGATGAATTGTTCAATGACTGCTTTTCAATCAACAAGAAATGTGTGCTGTATTACTGAATAGTTCCATGCTAGTGTTCTAATCTGATTAATTTATCATTTACTCCTTATAATCCTGCAACATAATCACTTTTGTTTCTCTTCAGATAGAATAGTGAGTAGAATCTCATGAACTAGTTGGAGGGAAAAATGGTAGATCTTATTTTGGTGAAGACAAGTGGAGGAAGAGATTTGGTACAATTGTGAGAACATACTATCGACTACTGGCCATAAAGATGAACTGGATGAGAAGTTTCACAAGGGGATCCTCAAGCTAACAAATGTAGATTATTGAAGAGATGGGGGCCTTCAACTATCCAGCTGTCTGCTGGATGTCTCTGTCTTTTTTTTATTTGCTTTAATGACAATTTTTTTTCCCTTAAGAAAGTAGAGAAAATATGAAGAAGAATGATAATTCTGTTTCTGACCAATAAGTAGTAACTGGTGATAAAATTTAAGTGATGGGAACATTGGAAAGATATAGCCATTTTATCTTAGCATTTGGTTTTTGTTTGTATATGTTTTTGTTTTTAAGATTGGGTCTCCCTATCTCACCCAAGCTAGAAATGAAAAGGCTACTTATGCATAGATAATGCAAAGATGCCTCTATTGATCCACATAGGAGCTTCAACTTCTGTTCTGGGTTCATTTGCTCACCATATTAATGCCAGATTAGTTGGACACCTAATTAGCATAGCTATCTGAAGCTCAAAAACTTTACAACTCCAAAAATCTGCCAGTTGAAACCTCCTCAGTGTCTGGAATTACAGATGTTAATAACCACACCAGATACCTCAGCATTCATGATAGAGATGGAAGGGAATGTGGAAATACAATGCTTGAATCTGGGAGAATTTCAAAGAAATATAAAAAAAACAAGTAGGATAATAGCAAGATAAAGGATAAATAAAATTAATTGAATATTTTTAAGATTATGGAAACATGCCATTCTAGAACTTGTGATAACTTATATGGAAAAATCAGTAAGCAGAAAATGGTTTGTTGTTGTTATTGCTGCTGCATTTATTTTTATGGCTCTGAGCAGGTGTTCCTGCAAAAGTAGGGAATGATTCACTTATTCAGTTAGAAGTAAATGAATTTCAAAATCCAGGAGATTGCCTAGAGCAGAAATCACCCTCCTCAAACACAGAAAGGTCCTTCAGTCTGCAATGAAAGGGGCCATCAAGATCTCCTCAGCAATCTGGGATGTTTCTGTTATTTTTTATCTCTAATCATTTATCAGATGAAAAATGTTTACTTTCTAATTGTTAAGGGGAGCAGTAGATTGTTTAAAAAAAAGGTAGGGTGGGTAAAGTATAACAGAAGTACTGAACCTGAAGTCAGAACACCTGGGTTCATCTTGTAGCTTCACCTTTTACTTGCTGAGGAAAATTATTTAATTTCTCTAAATTGCAATTTCTTCATCTGAACAATGGACTTGCTAGTTTTATTATGCATTTCACAGGACTATTGTAAAAATCAAAATGAAATAGCATTAAGAGAAATACATTGTAGCTATAAAGCACTCAGAATTGCCATCTCTTTGGGCCATCTTTTCAGACAACAGGTATTGTCACTTTCAGTCAGTCAATCACCAAACATTTATTATATCCAATGTCCTAATTATTATATAAAATAATTTAATAAACATATATTATATATAAATAATTATTATATCCAATGTGCTAAGTAAGCACTTGTGGTAGAACATCATCTTTTAAAGGACTCATATTCTAACGGGGAAGACAATTGAAAAATAATCATAAACATAAAAGACATATACCACATAAATGGAATGTAATCTCAGAGGGAAAGGACTAGTAGCAGGGAGAGCCAGGAGAGGCCTGTAGCAGAAGGTGTGTCTTGAAGAAAACAAAAGAAGCTAGGAAGTGGAGGTGAGGAGGGATGGGGGACAGGCATGGGGGACAGCTAGTGGAAAAAACAGAGAAAAGGAAAATGGGATTTCATGTTCAAGGGATAGCAAGTAGGTCACAATGTTAAGGTCCTAGAGTTTATGGAGGGGAATAGAAAGTAGAAAGGGACCGGATGAAAAGAACTTTAAATGGAAAGCAGGTTTTTTATATGATTGTAAAGGTAATGGTATGGCCACTGGTGTTTATTAGGTATGGAGCTAGGAAAGATATGGTCAAAATTACACTTTATGAAATTGAGTGGAAGATGGATAGGTTTAGGGAGACAAATTTGAGGCAAGGAGACAAATTAGAAAGCTATTTCTATTAGAATATAATATTTTTGAGGGCAAGGGCCATGTATGTTCATTTTTTTACTCTTTCACTGCCTTAACAATATGTAATAATGTAATTAGCATTTGATAGACATTTTAACGAATGTAATATTATCTCTTGTATCAGAGGTTCCTGACTCCCTTCTAATACAAAGAGCCCAGGCACATTTAGGGGACTTCTCACTTATCTTGATCCTTTCCCATTGCTCAGACAAAACAAGAAAAATAAATACCTAGAATTCCCTCTATAGTATCAACAACTCCCCTTTTAAGTACTCAGGCTCACAGACATCAAACATTAAATAAATTTTATTTACTTTGTAAAAAATACAGAAATGCTTGAACTCAAGTACATAGAGAGTGGATATATTCTTTGCTTTCTAAACATCCCCATTCTTCCATATTCCCAAAGATCTATATAGTCCTTTGGCTCATAATACCATCATGGAAGGAGCCCTGTGAAAAGATGTCAGAATTTATACCACCCCACTACTCACTATGGTAGCAGCACTCCTGGAAGGAATTGTGGGTCCTTCTTGCCTTTGTGCTCGGGTCAGCTTTGCTGTTTCCCACTTTTTGACTATGCTTTTCAGGATTAGACTTTAGGAAGATTGCATTGGAATACTTGTGGATAGTTTTATGGGGCTTTCTCCCCTCCATGTCTGGCTGGGATAGCTCTGGGATATTTAAACTTTCAATTCTTTTACACTAGAGATTCTGTAACCCCAACCTACAAATAAAAGGTTTTTTCTGCTACTAGAGAAATTGTACCCTTTTCATCCTGCTTGACTAAATCTCAGTTTCCCATTTCTGGCCAAGTTACAGTGAATCTGTCCTATTTATTTCTTCCCCCTAAACCTAATTTCTGGACAATGTCTTCTACTAAGCTAGTTAAGTCTTAAAAGTCTTTTGGGAATTTGGAAAGACACTCCCACTCTTTGTCCATTGGCCTGCTGCTTCCCATCTTCCTCACAGCAGGTAGACTGAATCATATCTCAGTTACTTTTCAAAGAAGAGGCAGGAATAAAACTAGTTACATTAGTTTCTGTGGCTCAGAGTGGGAGGTATATCCCTGCCCAAAGAAGCTAGTAATAAGTCATCACCCAATACTGAAAGAATGACTACCACTATATTTCCCAGTAAAGTCAAAAATAGTAGTGGAAAAGTGAAGGCCTATAGAAGAGATTCTGACAGATAATGAGGGAGAATAGAATCAGAAGGCTCTAAAGAAAATCCAACACTACAGTATACCAAACAGCTGCATAATGATAACCACTATACAAACAAAAGTGCTTGGCTGCCTTGTGTTTATGAATATAGAATAGAAACAAAAGTATTCCTCCAATGAGAAGTGATGGTGAGTTTTTCAGTGCTGGGTTCACTACTCCTGGGGTTTGCTACTCTGTGCTCTATAATAGCACTGCAGAAAGTAGAACATCTGTTTTTACTGAGTTTGCCTCCATCTTTTAATAAAACATGAACACTTCATGCCTTTTTCATTCAGTTTTTTCCTAAAGATATGAGATCATGCAAGACAGTAAAGCAAAGTGTAAAACTACCCAAAGGTTTAATTGAAATGCTTCAAAAAGAGAACTTTATTAATATTTGATGTGCCTCTTCTAGTAAAGAGTTCTGGCACACCAAAAAAAAAAAAAACGATATAAGAATGAAGCAGTTCATTCTCCCAATGCCAGTGATCTTAAAATACAGTGTGGTTTTCTGTGCCATTCATTGATGGTTTATTTCATGGAACTCAGTTCAAATAATTTGTTTCATTTTGAATAGGATGTGTGATTTCTTTGGTATAGGACACTCTTAATGAGTACCAGCACAGATTAGCATTTCTTTTGCAACTTCAAGGTTTAGAAAGTTGCCTGAGTCACTACAATCCTAAATGACTTGCTTAAGGTAATAGAGTCAAGATTTGTCTGAAGCTGGAATTGAACCTAGGCCTTCTTTGAACCCAGGTCAGCTCTCTATCCACTACTTCAAATTCTCTCACACAAAAGTTACATAGGTAAATAGAGGCATAGAAGAATTAACTAAATCTTGTCACTGACCACTGGCAAGCACTGATTGGCAATCATGTTATGGGAGATGATTTCACTCTGGAGCCAATTTCTGATGTTAGTTGCTTCCCATCATCCCCATCCTTTCTTCCATGGAAGTTAAAGAAAGTTCAGGAATATTACATAAATAATCTTATTGGAGCATCCTCATTTCTGTTGCCTAAAACTGAGGCTCCTGGCAACATCAAAAGATACCAGAATCTCCCTTCCTTCAGGTAACAGTACAGAACCAAAGGGAGCCAGTGTTTACATTAGCCCAAGAACTCTCTGTAGTATTCCAAATCACCACAGGGAGTTTCAAACTGCCAGATACTCCCTCACTCAAATCTCTCCTGAACACAACCTACTCCTCCTATTACAGACTCAAGTGTGTTGCTTGATCTCCAAGCTCCTAGACTCTCCTTTTTTATTTAGTATTTTCCCCAGTTACATGTAAAACAATTTTAACATTAATTTTTAAAACTTTGAGTTCCAAATTTTCTCCCTTCCAACCCCCCCCCCCATTGAGAAGGCAAGCAATTCAATATAGGTTATACATGTGTAGTCATGTAAAACATATCCATAATAGTCAGGTCATGAAAGAAAACATAGGAAAAAGACTCAAGATATATATGCTTCAATCTGTATTCAGATACCATCACTTCTTTTTCTGGGAATGGATAACATTTTTCATCATAAGTCCTTTAGAATTGTCTTGGAACATTGTATGGCTGAGAATAGCTAAGTCATTCCAAGCTGATAATTTTATAATATTTATGTTATTTTGTACACAGTACATTTCACTTTGAATCAGCCTATGCATGTCTTCTCAGATTTTTCTGAGAGCACACTGCTCATCGTTTCTTACACTACAATATTATCCCATTAAAATCACATACCACAATTTGTTCAGCCATTCCCTGATTGATGGGCATCCCTTCAATTTCTAATTCTTTGGCCCCAGAAATGAGCTGCTATAAATATTTTTATACATATAGGTCTTTTTCCTTTTTGTTTTTTATCTCTTTTGCGATATAGACCTAGAAGTGGTATTGCTAAGTAAAAGGATAATACATGGTTTTATAACCCTTTGAGCATAGTTCCAAATTGTTCTACAGAATGATTGAGTCAGTTTACAATTCCAATGTAACAGTACATTAATGTCTCATTTTTCCCACATCCATTCCAACCTTTGTCATTTACATTTTCTGCCCTATTAGCCAATCTAATAGATATAAAGTAGTACTTCAAAATTGTTTTAATTTGCATTTCTCCAATCAATAGTGAGTTACACTATTTTTTCCATATGGCTATAGATAGCTTTGATTACTTCCTCTGAAAACTGATCATATCTTTTGATCATTTGTCAGTTGGGCAATTGCTCTTATTTTTATAAATTTGACTCAGTTATCTTTATGTTTGAGAAATGAGGCCTTCATCAGAGAAACTTGCTTCAAAATTCTTATTTTTTTTATTTTTTTTTTATAGTGAGGCAATCGGGGTTAAGTGACTTGCCCAAGGTCACACAGCTAATACGTGTCAAGTGTTTGCTCTGAGGCTGGATTTGAACTCAGGAAAATTATTTACACAGTCATTATTTCTACCTGTATTTCCCTCCATCCTATATGCCTGTTTATTCCATTCTCTCTTTCATTTCACCGTATCCTTCCTCAAAAATGTTTTGCTTCCAACTGTCCCCTCCCCAAATCTGCCTTCCCTTTTATCACCCCCTTTCTCTTATCCTACTTTCCTGTAGGGTAAGATAGATTTCTATGCCCAATTGAATGTGTATGTTTTTCCTTCTTTAAGCCAATTCTGATGAAAGTAAAGTTCACTCATTCCCCCTCACCACACCCCCTCTTTCCCTTCACTGGAAAAGCTTTTTCTTGCCTCTTTTACACGAGAGGATTTATCCCATACTACCTCTCCCTTTCTCTTTCTCCAAATACATTCCCCTCATACTCCTTAATTTTATTTTTGTATGATCCCTTCATATTCAACTCAGACCTGTGCCCTCTGTCTATATTTATTCCTTTTAGACACCCTAATAATAAAAAAGGTCTTATGAATTACAAATATCATTTTCCCATTTGGGAATATAAACAGTTTAATCTTATTAAGTCCCTTATTATTTCCCTTTCCTGTTTACCTTTTTATGCTTCTCTTTTTTTTTTTTTTTTGCTGAGGCAATTGGGGTTAAGTGACTTGCCCAAGGTCACACAGCTAGTAAGTATCAACTGTCTGAGGCAGGACTTGAACTCAGATCTTCCTGACTCCAAGGCCAGAGCTTTATCCACTGCACCACCTAGCTGCCCCCTATGCTTCTCTTGAGTCTTGTATTTGAAAGTCAAATTTTCTATTCAGCTCTGGTCTTTTCATCAAGAATACTTGAAAGTCTTCTATCTCATTGAATATCCATTTTTTCCCCTGAAGGATTATACTTAGTTTTGCTGCCTAGGTGATTCTTTGCCCTCCAGAATAACATGTTCCAAATCCTCTGGTCCTTTAATGTAGAAATTGCTAAATTTTTTGTTATCCTGACTGTGGCTCCATGATACTTTATTTTTTTTTTCTGGTTCCATGCAATATTTTCTCTTTGACCTGGGAACTCTCAAACTTGGCTATAATATTTTCTGACAGTTTTCATTTTGGGATCTCTTTCAGGAAGTGATTGATGGATCCTTTCAATTTCTATTTTACCCTCTGGTTCAGTGATTCAGTTATTCTGTGGCCTATTATTAATTTGGTAGGGCCCGGTCTGAATTGTCATGGCCTACACTAGACTACACTCCACTCTTACTATGATGCAACAGACTGTTCCTGCCTACCTTCCAAGTTGTGTTGGGCTGGAAATTTATTTCATTCCATCTTTCTGTGGGTTCTGCTGCTCTAGAATTTGTTTGGAGTTATTTTAAAGGTATTTGGAGGGGTTTGGGGGAGAGCTCAGGTGAGTCCCTGCCTTTATCCACCATCTTAGCTCCGCCCACCACCACCCCATTCTCCTTTACACACACTCAGCTAATTCATTCATACTTCCATTTTTCTGTCTCTGTTTCTTGGTATTGCATTGTCCCTGTCCTCTTCCCTCTTCCATTTACTTCTTCTTTTCTTCCTCTTTTTTCTTCCTTCCTTTTTTTACCTCTCCTCACTTTCTTCCCATTTCTCTTTTTCTTTTCTCTTGTCTCCCTCTCTCCCCCTTTTTTCCTTATTTCTCTCCCTCATCCCCAACTCTCACTCTCATCCTAGTTCTCAGAACTGACTAAATACTCTCAACACTGATATCTTACAACTACATTCTGCTGCTCAAATTATGTGCACCTACTCACACCTACTCACACACCAGAGGATACTGTTTATCACTCACATCTTCTCTCACACACCTGCTTCAAGGATAACATCTTGATATTTTCTAAATAGCCCAGGAGATAACTCCTATTTGGACAGCTATATGCCCCAAAAGCCTCAGGCACATGGCTCAACTCTGTTCATATTCTATCAATTCTTTTAGCAATAGGAAAAAGTAGGCCACTGTGAACCTGAAGATATATGCAAAGGTAGACAAAGTAGAAAGAATACCTTTACTGTCTCTCCTCTGCTCAGGTGAAGATACCTCGTACAACATATCTGCAAATGGAGTAGTTTAAGAATACAGGCCAGACAGAAAGCTGTTATCCATATATCACTATTATCATGACTGCCTAACTCCAATATCTTGTCCAAGACTCTTGTTTTTTATTTCTCTTCCACCCACCTTGAAAATTCACTAGATTTGTATGTAGAAGGTAGGTAGAATTGTAGTGTGAGAAAGAACTCCATGTCTTTAAGAGTTTTCTCAGTATTTGTATCCTGGTATGACAATTCACTTCCATAATTCCCCATTTGCCATCTTTTTTTTTTCTTAAAGACTACATCTGTATCATTACACCTACTTGCACATGTACAAGCTGTTTCCTATTTTCCTACTTGCTTGTTATACCTAATCTCAATGGCTCCAGACAGTAGCACATTGTCTACCTTAGTAGAAATGAACCTTCACTAAAGTTCTGGCTGCCTTTTCCTTGAAAATTGCCTACCCATAAAACAATAAATAAGAGGTTTCCATCTTCAGGGAAAAGGAAGTGAGATAGTTCTGAGAAATGAAAGGAGGCTAATGCTATGATCTATATTGAATGACAGAGGGAAGAGGAAGAAGTCTACTTAGGATATGTCTATTTAGTGTATTCTGTCATTAAGTTTCTGTTCAATCCATAATGTTGCTCTCCTATTTCTTGGCAGAAGGGAGAACATGCCTGCTTGTGAAATTTGAATAAAAATTGCTTTACAGCAAGGGTTTTCTTCCTCCAAAGGAACTTCTGTAACAATTTCTTGGGCAAAAGTTATTTTTACAAATTAGCTCCTGAGAATACATATAAGCATACTCTTGTGCTACAAAAAGAGGCAAATTCAGGACTCAAGGAAAAGATGTTTGGGAAAGGTCTTATTGCTCCCTTTTCTGCTCCTCAATTAGCTGTGCATAAAACCAATAATCAATCTAATTTTAAGCCAAAATTATCATAAAGATATATAGATATACACACACATATACATATGTACATGTATATATATATATATGCACATACATATATTATATATATATATATATATGTACAATGTCATCTGAATCAGGGCAAACATTAAATGAAATATATTCATTTCTTTTCTGAGAAGAGAAAGTCATAATAGATAAAAAGATTTTACTCCCTATGATGGATTATCAGAGACAGCATTTGTCAGAAATGTCACAAAACAGAAAAAAAAGCCAAAGTTTCTGTAACTCCCATATGGGATTATCCATCATATTCATGTTTCTGGTGATCAAGAGGTGAGAGTTCAACAAAGAACTGAAGGTTGCAGCTTCTTTGCAACACATTATATGCAGACCAATGAAGTGAAAAAATAGTCCCTTAACCTCTTCTTCTTGAAGTCTGTGAAAGTTGTGTATTCAAAATCCAGGATACCCAAAACCTTGGACATTTTAAGTGAATTTAATTCATTTGTAAGCATGTACGCCACTATTTTTTTCAGAACTTTTCTGTGATTTACAAGAGAGCTTTAAAACCTAATTGGTGTACCTGAGACTTCCCAATGAACCAATTAATTAGTAAGTCAAATTATTACAGTACATTGAAGCACTATGGAAATGCAAAAGAAGGTTGCATGTGATTCAAGGGAAGAGGCTTGGAAATAATCAGAGATTGTCACAAATTGGCTCCAAATGTGCTCAGCTGGTAGAGATTTGATCATGAAGAGTTGGACGTGACTGAAAAAAAAGGATGCTTACAAAACTATTGAAGATATAGATTTATGTCCTCAATATTTTACTTATTGTATAGATACAAATTTAAAAGAAAAATAACAGACTCAGTGTCTCTGACACTGAGCTTCCTCACACAGTGAAATACTTGGGCAGATTCTATAATCTAGAAAAAAATCTATTTCTTTTCACTGATAAAAGTGATAACTGACACGTATTTAGTGTTTTGCATTCATTATCTCATTCAAGCTTCACAATAATCCTGTGAGACAAAAAGGGCAAGCAGTGTTATATGCACTTTGCAGATGAAAATACTGAGGCCCAGAGAGATTAAATAGTATGTCTAAAGTCAAACTGTAAGGCAAACATCAGGGTCTGTAGATAGAAGTGGGCCCTGGATAGTCTGATTTAGGAAACATGGAAATCTGGAAAAAAAGTGATTTGTAGAATTTGGAGCAGACACTAGTCATTTAAATGTGAGTATATCTCCCTTAATGGGATGTCCTCCAGCAAAAACTGGATCACCATCAAATATGTAGTCCATAAAGTGAATTCCTTTTCAAGTAATTGTGTGATTTTGAGTAAGGAGAATTAGAGGTTTACCAATCAACTCCTTCTTCTGAAAGGCCCAGAGAGGTTTATTCCTGCTCCATATATTGAATCCTGGCTGAAAGGCCTCTAACCCTACCCTTTTATAGGGCCATTCTCCCCATGCCTGGTTCCTCAGCACAAGACTGACCTGCTTCATAGGTAAGAGACATGAATCAAAGTGACCAATAAATCAAAACTACTAAATTTTTTTATCACTCAGGATATTTTTTTATCACTGCCATCAAGCAAATATTTTGAATTCAGTTGTCTAAATTAGGTATTAAAATAGCAGTGCCATAGTGGTCCCAACCCTGAGTTTGAATCCATGGAGTCTGCTACTTACGGCCTGGTCCCCATCTATAAAATGAGGGAGTTAGACTAGATATTCTCTTAGGTCCCTGTCAGATGTTAATCTGACAAATTCAAGTCTTCTTACCAGCACAACTGTTCAAACTCTTTATACTGTTTCCCTAGTGGCTCTGTATCTGTTAACTTCCTATAAAAATTGAAAAGAAAATTTGAAATCTCCCAACATGTTTTAAAATATTTTTCCAATCATATTCTTTTTTTCCAGATTTTTCTAGTCAAAGATGTCTTATGGATATGTATGTTTATTCACAATTATTGGTTTAATCAAAATTTCATAGTTGAAAGGGACTTTACAGATTGTCTAGACCAACCCAAACATTAAATATGGATGATTTCTCCAAAATCTACAATAAATGAGCATACAGTCTCTTTGTGAATTTCTTTATCATGGTCAACTCTCTTCCTTATGAGGCAGTCTACTTCATTTTTGGACAGTTCTAATATTAAGGACTTTTATCTTATCAAGACAAAAATCTACCTCCTGTAGTTTCCACTTGTCTTTCCTAGTTTGGTCATTAAGTCCAATAAGAACAAATCCACTAATTTTTTTTCTAAACTACAATTTCTTGGATTTTTTAAAGAAAAAGAATTCCCCCAAAATTCATGTCTTCTCTATCCTAAGCTAAATATTCTTCTAAATCTCTAACTGATCCTCTTATAGCATGGTTTAAGGTCACTTTTCCATCCTGGTCATACTCTTCTGTTTATTTGACAGATTGTCAATGTCCTCTCTAAATTATGATACTTAAAATTGAACTTAACCAACCAAATGTGATCTACCTAAGGCAGAGGAAAACAAAATGACTATCTTTTATTTTTCCTCTCTGCACTCTATTACCACCATTTGAACCTAAGATACTACATAAGGTTGTTTAGCTGTGGTATTAGAGTCAAACTTGACATATTTTGAACTTGTGGTACAATAAAATTTTCATATGTGCTTCACTTAAAAAGTTGTCTAGTCACTCACTCCTCATTTTGCACTTGTCAAGTTGACTCTAACACAATTTTTGTGTTAATTAAATTTTATTTTATTAGATTCAACAGTGTTCCAAATAGCTGAGAGATTTATGGACCCTGATTCTGTCATTCAATATGATAGAGATCCCAAATGCTACTGTGCACAAATTTTGTAACTATGCCATTTTTGCCTTCATCCAAATTATTAACTGAACTGTGGAATGGAGCAGGACCATGGACAGAGCCCTTTGGCATTACTCAAAGTCTTCCTTCAAGTTGACATAGATATATTAATTATAATTCAATGAACCCATTTTGTCAATCATTTCTGACATTTAATTATACTATTTTCCAGTCCACATCTTTACAACTTTTCCACAAGAATATCAGCAGAAATTTTGTCAAATACTTGCTAAAATTCAAGCATATGATGACTGTGGCAGTCTCCTGATCTATCAGATATTAATCCTGTTTAAAAAAAATAATTGTAGCTAATATGACATGAATTGTTCCTGGTGAACCTATACTGACTATTATCACTTATTTCTCCTCTTTAACTGACCACAACTTATTTCTTTAATAATGCCTTTCAAAATTTTATAAAGAATCAAAATAAAACTGATGCACCTTATGTTAATAGCCCTAAAGGAGTAACTGACAATGTAGATAGAAAACTAGACTTCGAGTTATGGATAATATAGTTCAGATCCTGCCTCAATCACTTAATAGCAAATCAAGCCAATCAACATCACTTAAACCTCAGCTTTCTCCCCTGGTAAGTGGGAGAAATTGTATCAACCACATCACCAGGCTGTACTATGGGAAATAACTTAGCAAAACTTAAGGTTTATATCAATGTCAATATTGTTCTTGTTATCTAAATTTTTCAAGTATTCTAGGACTTTGCTGATAGGGAGAACTTCTTGAGGGCAATGAATCTTCTCATTTGTTCCTGCTCCTTTGTAATTTCAACTATTTGTTGATCCATTTTCCTATATTTTCCTTTCCTTATCAAACTGGAGGTCTTTCTTCTTAGTAGAGAAAACACAAAGCCAAAATTAGAATGGGGTATCACAGAAAAACAGAATCAGAGAAATATATGATCCCAGGGAGGCAAATAACCTTAGATTTTATTTCATTCAACCTGGAATTGGACAAGGCCCCTACTTTTTAAAAAAGACTTTTATTTGTTTCAATTTTCTCCCTCTCTCCCATAAACCTCTTCTTTGAGGAAAAAAGTAAAAACAAAGTCCTAGTGATAAATAAAAATAGTCAAAGGCAAACAATTCCCCCATTGGGGAATATGCATGTGTATGAGTGTTTGCGTGTTTGTGTTAATGCATCTCACTAGGCAACCTGACCTCAACATCTCTTTGTCAAGAAGTGAATGGCTAAGTCTATCAATATTAGTCATCACACAATGTGGCTGTTACTGTGTACAATGTTCTCCAGGTTCTGTTCACTTCACTCAACATCAGAACATGCAAGTCTTTTTAGGTTTTTCTGAAGTCTGCCTGTTCATCATTTCTTATAGCAAAATAGTATTCCATTACATTCATACACCATAACGTGTTCAGCCATTCCCCAATTGATGGGCATTCCCTCAATTTCCAATTCTTGGCCACCATAAAAGAGCTGTTATAAATATATATATATATTTTTTTACGTATCAGTCCTTTTCCCATTTGTATGACCTCTCTGGGATACAGACCTAGAAGTGGTATTGCTGGGTCATAGCCCTTTGGGCATAATTCCAAATTGCTTTCCAAAATGATTGGATCATTTCACAACCCCACCAACAATGCATTAATGTTCCAATTTTGCCACATTTTCTCCAACATTTATCATTTTCCTGTTTTGTCATGTTGGCCAATCTGATAGGTGTGATGTGGTACCTTAGAATTGTTTTGATTTGCATTTCTCTAATCAATAATGATTTAGACTATTTTTTCATATGGCTATAGATGGCTTTAATTTCTTCATCTGAGAACTGCCTGTACATATCCTTTGACCATTTATCAATTGGGGGATGACTTGTATTCTTGTAAATTTTACTTAATTCTCTATATATTTTAGAAATGAGGCCCTTATCAGAGACACTGGTTGTAAAAATTCTTCCCCAGTTTTCTACTTTCCTTCTAATCTTGGTTGCATTGGCTTTTAACCCTTCTCAGCAATACAAGGATCTAAGACATCTCCAAAGGCCTCATGATGGAAAATGCTATCCACATCCAAAGAAAACTGTGGAGTTTGAATGCAGATTGAAGCATACTATTTGCTATTTTTTTTTCTTCTGTTGTGTTTTGTTTCCTCTTTCTGGTGGTTCCTCCTATTGGTTCTAATTCTTACTTACAACATCACAAATGTGGAAATATGTTTAATAAGAATGTATATGTATAGCCTTTATCAGATTCTATGTCATCTTGGGAATGGAGGTGGGGAGGGAGAGGGAGAAAAATTTAAAACTCAAAAGCTTATGGAAGTGATTGCTGATAAATCAAAATAAATTAATAAAAAAAGAAGAAAAAGAAGTGAATGGCATGTTTTATCCTCTGTGATCTTAGTTGGTAATTGCAGTGATCAAACATTTTAAATCTTTCATAGTTTTTTGTCTCTATAATGATGTTATTACATATTTTTCTCTTGTTTCTACTTACTTTATTCTGAATATTTTCATTCAAGTATTTCTAGCTCTCTTTGAACCCATTGCCTTTACTTTTTATTACAGCTTAATACTTTTTCATCACATGAAAATATCATAATTTGCTTAGCAATTATATATATAGATATATACACAAGGTGTGTATGTGTGTGTGTGTGTATGTGTGTAACATATGGGTCCTTTTCTAATTTCTTTAATCTTTTTAGGGCATAGAACTAGTAATAGTATTGCTGGATCAAAAGATTTACATAGGTAATGACTTGGGGGCATTGTTCCATAATGCTTTTTAAAATGGCTGGACCAGTTCACAGCTCCAACAAGGTTATTAATGTATTCATTACACTATGAGCTCTTTGAAAGTAGGGACTCTTATTTTTTTGCCTTTCTTTGTGTTCCCAAGACTTAGTACTGTGCCATATCTCTAGTAGTTAGTATTTTTTTTCTTCCCCATACTCCTCTAATTTGTCTATAAAATCATTCTTTATAACTAAATCATGTATCCATTTGGAGTTTATGCCCATAAAAAGTTCAAGTTGTTGATCTATACAGAGTTTCTGCAAGATTCTTTCTAACTTTCTCAGAAGTTTCCATCAAACATTGAGTTCTTAGTCTAGTAGCTGAGGTCTTTCACTAATGAACAGAGTTCATTTGATACTTAATCTGTTACATCAATCTCTCTTCCTTTAAGAGCACGAAGCTGTCTTGATCAATATTGCTTTGTAGTATAGTTCGCGATCTGGTACAGCCAGATCTTTTCTTCCTACTTTTTTTTTCTTTCAGGTGTTTGACCTTTTTATTTTCCCTTCAGATATATTATGCTATTATTTTTCTTACTCTATAAAATAATACTTTAGTAGTATGATTGGGATGACACTGAATAAGTAAATTAATATAGGTACTATCATGATTTTTATTAGATTGGCTTAGTCTATCTATGAGTAATTAATGTTTATCCAATTATTTAGGTCCAGCTTTACTTCTATAAATTACATTTTACAGCAGTGTTCATATAGTTACTGTGTATATCTTAAGTATGTTACCCAGCCTTTTATACATTCTGTTTTAATTTTATTTATCTATTTATTTTTTGGGGGGTGACACAATTGAGGTTAAGTGACTTGCCCCAAGTCACACAGCTAATAAGTGTTATGTGTCTGAGGTCAGATTTGAACTCCGGTCCTCCTGACTCCAGGGCCATTGTTCTATCCACTGTGCCATCTAGCTGTCCTTCTGTTTTAGTTTTAAATGGAATTTTTTTTTCTAATTCTTACACTTTGGATTTTGTTGGTAATCTGAAATCATTTGTGTGGTTTCATTTTCCTACAACTTTACAAAACTTATTTCCTATTTCAATTATTTGTATTTGATTCTATAGTTTTTTTCTAAGTAAACCATAACATCTACAAAAAAGTGATAATTTTATTTCATCTTTAGCTGTGCTTTTCCACTCAATTTCTTTTTATTGTCTTATTGTCATAACTAGTGTTTATAGCATTATATCAAAGTGTTGTGATGTTAATGAACATCCTTGCTTTATTTTCCCCTGGTCATATTGGAAAAAACTTCTGGTTTATCCTTTTTAACATGTAGTACTGTCTTTTCAATCTAGATAGAAAGGACTTACCATATTAAAGAAAGATCTTTCTATTCCTACATTTGCAGTAAGCTTTAAAAAAAAACAGAAATGGGTACTATATCATGTCAAAAGTGTTTTATGTATCTATTGATGTAATTATGTGATTATTATTGTTCTTAATATGGTCAGTTATGTTGGTAGTTTTCAGAATATTGAACCAACACTGTATTCCAAGTACAAAACTAGTCTAGTTGTAATATTTAATTTTGTGTTATACTGTAGCAGTTTCTATGATAATTTTTATTTAGAATCTTTGCATCAGTGTTCATTAGGGATATTGTTGTATACTTTCTCTACTTTGTCAATTCCTGGTTTATCTATCAAGGCAATATTTCTATCCTTGAAGGAATTTGTAGGATCCCTTCCATTGCAGTTATTTAAATAGATTACATAATATTGGAAATGATAATGATAATTCTTTGAATGTTGATAGAAAGGGATTACAAATCCATCTATTTAGGGGGTCACATTGGGAAAAGAGGAGCTCAGTAATGGTTTTTTCTATTTTTTTTTCTGAAACTGAGTTATTTCAATCCTCATCCTTTTTCTGGTAATCTTGACAAATATTCATTTGATTTAGGTTGTCATTTTGATTGGAATATGATTGCACCAAATACTTTCTAAAACTGTCTGCATTTGTTATTCTTTTTCTCTTTTGATACTGGCAATTTGTTTTTTTCTCTTTATTTTTAAAAATCAAATTAGGCAGTGGTTTGTTTATTTTATTTGTTGTTTTCAAAACACCTGTGTTTATTTATTTTATATTAATTTTGTTTTCAATTTTGTTAATCTCTTATTTTCAAATTTTCTATTTTATTCTTTAATTGGTGTTTAACTTTTTTTTGTTTCTCTAGGGTTTTTTGTTTTGTTTTGTTTTATGCCCAGTTTTTTGTTCTATTCTTTATCTTTTTTACTGATGATATCATTTTTTGTCTAAAAACTATTTTGGCTGTATACAATTAAAAAAAGTTAGTATTGTCTCATTATTGTTATATTTGCATGGACTATTGGAATAGCCTGCTGGTGAATCTGCCTGCTTCAAATCTCTCCCTGTTCCAATCTATCCTCCATTCAGCCACTGAAATGATTTTCCTAAAGCACAGATTAGATCATGACACCTCTCAGCTACTCAATATACTCAACTCCAATGGCTCCCTACTGCCACCAAAATTCTCTCTTTGGCATTCAAAGTCCTCTTAACCATGTTCTACCTTCCAGTCTTTTAGACCCTATTTCCTACCGTATATACTTTGATCCGATGACACTGACCTCCTGACTGTTCCATGAATAAGGCACTGCATTTGTCAGCTCCAGGAATTTTCTCTTGCTGTGTCACATACCCAGAATATTCTCCTTTGTCAGCTCCAACTACTGACTTCCCTGACTTCCTTTAAGAACCAATTAAAATCTCATCTGCTACTGCAATCCTTTCCCAACCTCTCTTAATTCTAGTGCCTTCTTTCTGTTAATTATTTCCTATTTATACTGCATATAGCTTGCTTTGCATATATTTTTGGATGGCACCTTCCCCATTAGATTATAAGCTCCTTGAGAGCAGGGACTACCTTTTGCCTCTTGTTGTATACTCAGCACTTAGCATGGTACCTGGCACATAGTAGCATCTTAACAATTTTTTATTGAGTGATTGATTTTCTTTAATGAAATTGTCAATTGTTTCTACCATTTATACTTTCATACATTTTCCCTGTAGCATTATACTCAGTTTTGTTGGGTAAATTAATTTTGGTTTTAAGTCTTAATCTTTTGCTTTCTGAAATATTATATTCTAACCTCATTGCTACTTTACTGCTAAATTTTATTTGATCTTGACTATGGCTCTTTACTTCTTGGATTCTTTCCTTCAGACTGCTTGCAGTCATTAACTTCTATTTGTTCCATTCTAATTTCCAAGAAATCTGTTTCTTAGGTAAGGTTTTGTACTTGTGTTTAATGGGGTGACTCTCCTCCCATGCCTTTCCTCTATAACTCATCATTCTTTTCCAGTTCTTTCCTCTAATGCTGTCATTTTATTTGTAAGATAATTTTTGACTTAAATAAACTCTTGTTTCATTTCTTTAAGGAATTCTAATATTCTATTTTACCAAATTCTGTCTTTCTTTTACCATTTCCATATGGAAATTTTGGAATAATTCTCTTATTCTAGGTTTGTGTCTTGGGTGTTCCTGTCATAATAATAGCTTTTTATGGTTGGGTTCTTTTTTGTTGTTTTTTTATTCATTTTCCAGCATTAATTCCCAAATCAAGATTTTGCACTACAGAAATGCTCTGCACAATTCTTGAAAGAATCTCTGGACCTTCTTTGGATCAGTGTTTTACTCTCTTCAGTCTTGCTGATGCTTTCTTTAGGCACTGAGTGCTTTAAAAAATCTGAGAGTTGGCTCAGGTTAGGTACTAGCATCATACCTTTAGTGCTTCCAAAGATTCCTGATCACTGCCCTACTGGTATAAATTTTGCAAGTTCCTAACCCACACTAGAATCTAAGCAACACAACTGTGGGTTTGCTATTGGTTGGAGCTCTAGAGAAGTGCTGCTAAGCCCAGCCAACATCAGTTATCAGGAAGTCTCTTCACATAGAAGAGCTATAGCTTCCCCCTTAGGTCCAGTTCCTGGCCTTGATTTTTTTTTCGGCTATACACATCAGACCAGGCTAGAGGTTGGATCTGAGACCCTATTCTACTCCCACATTCAAAGCCATACAATTACTAGTAAAGTGGACAGTTTACTAGTGTCCACAGACCTCTCTAGCTCCCTGTGCCTATCTGGGCTGGAAAAATGATTCACTATGATTTTTTCCCCTGGATTTCTAGGTCAAGATTGTATTGGCTCATTTTCTAGGTCTTTGTTAGATTCATTATGGGAATGGGTTAGGAAACTGCATTATACTGCTTCACTATACTTTTTTATCTTAGCTGTTTCCCAGAAAAATCCTTTCTACAATGTATCCCCCAAAAGTAAATATCCATCCCTTTATTGGCAGGGGGTAGGGGAGAGGGTGACAATTCACAAAACAGCCTAGGAATGTCTACATCAAACTGAGTTTTAAACATTGTTATGAGATTATGGAAAAAGATGGAAATAGACAAGATTCATACAGGATAGGCAGTCATGGATGGGTTGAAATCTCCATTGTTAGATAAAACATTAACACTTATAAAGTCACAGATCCATTAGAGTATTCAATAATTATTAGAAAGTTTTTGTGCTCAATTAATTATAAATTTGTTTTCCTGCAATTTATACCCATTACTCTTAGTACTTCTCTTTGGAACCAAACCACTTTTTGCAACTGTAGACATCCATCATATTTTTCTTATGTATTCTCTTCTCCAAACTAAGCATCCCCAGTTCCTTCAGATTGTCTACATATGGCATTGTTTTGAGCCCTTACATTATCAAGGTCATATTCCTATGTATGGTCTCAAAACTATTAATGGCCTCTATCAATTGTAGAACCAAAACTGGATGAAATACTACATATGTGTTCTGAGAGTAGGATGATAATCTTCTAAACACTTATCACTATTTCCTATCATTAGTCTATCTACACCAAGCTATGACCTTTTCCTATTTTTCTCTTGATGTTCTCTCCACAATAGTTTTGAAAGGTCCTTTTTGTTGTCCTTAGCATTCATTGCAATTATAAGCTTATTCTCTGTTTTAAATTCCTGACATTATTTTTAAATGACTGTGCTATTTCAGATGTACTATCACCAGGGTATAATACAATGAATAGTTCTATCACTTCTACATTCATTCTCAACTTTATGCTTTTATTTCTATCTTATGTGAATATGACTTTTAAAAGGATTAAATTGTCAGTGGGTTCCCTGTGTAGTCACATTGATCATTTTTTCTAATATCAGAATCATCTGAGGTTTTTTTTTTTTAGGATTTTTATTGTCAGTCAATAAATAAGCATTTATTTAAAGTCCACTACGTGCCAGGTACTATGTTCAGAACTGGAGATACAAAGAAAGTTACAGTTCCTGCTATCAAGGAGCTCACAATCAAATGAGGGAGATAGCATGCAAATAAATGTGAACAAAACAAGCTATATACAGGATAAATTGAAAATCATCAGCAGAATGAAAGCACTATAATTGTGGGGGGATCAAGAAAGTCTTGCTGTAGAAAGTAGATTTTGCCACCTTCTTGGATTTTAAGGAAGCCATGGAAAACAGGAGGTGGGGTTGAAGAGAAAGAGCATGGTGGGGAAATAAATAGAAATAAATAGAAAAATGTCCAGAGTTAGGAGATAGAATTTCTTGTTCAAGGAACAGAAAGAATGTGACAACATGACTGAAAACATCATGATAAATAGCATGGGAGCAAGCACATAGGTTTGTTTTACTCTGTTGGTGGCTGGGAAAGCATCAAAGCAGAATCCATTATCCAGAACCTAGGCAAGCATGCCATCAGGAAATAGATGTTCAATACTGATGAACTTCTCTAGGCAACCAACTCTTGATGTAATTTTCCATAAGCCCTCATGACTGACTGTATCAAAGGCCTGGGTCAGATCTACAAACATTGTGTACAAACCTCTTTTATGCTCTTGGCATTTCTCCCAGAGTTGTCAGGAAGCAAACACCATGTCATCCATTCCTCAGGCCTTTCTGAAGCCACACTGGCTCTCAGGTAGATGACCATCTTCCAGGTGAATGATTAACCTATTAAAGAGGACTATGGCAAGAATTTTTTCATGTCATAGGGCAATCTATTTCCTGACCTTTATAGAGATGGACAATGGAGGCATCCTTGAACTCCTGGGGAATAATGTCCTCTTGTCACATAACCCAGAAAATTTCAGTCCATCTTTATATTAGCAACGGATGTCCCATCTTGTAAATCTCATCTGGAATAAAATCAGCACCAGGTGATTTGCCACACAAAAGGAGTCTAGTGGCATTCTAAACCTCTTCTTCATTTGGAACTTCTGCTAGGGAGGGATTAACTACATCCCTGGCTTCAGCATTGATTGATGATGGTCTATTGAGAACACTATGGAAGT
Organism: Vombatus ursinus; assembly: GCF_900497805.2. Taxonomy (NCBI): domain Eukaryota; kingdom Metazoa; phylum Chordata; class Mammalia; order Diprotodontia; family Vombatidae; genus Vombatus; species Vombatus ursinus. The sequence continues at coordinate 42,662,150 of NW_020955033.1, read as the reverse complement.
GTTCAGCCCATTTCTCTGGGATCATGTCCTTATCACTAATCAGTGTGACTCCATCAGCACTGAGTAGTTGAGATACACCATAGGTCTTTGGCCTATAAACAGCCTTCAGGGATCATAAAATTGTTTTGGATACTCTCAGTATAAAACTGAATTTTGTCTTCCTTCTTACTGAGTCAAGAATCCTTCATCTCTCTAAGCTTTGCTTGTACTTTACTCTTCGTTGCTGTTTTTGACTAGCCAATGGGGTTAAGTGACTTGCCCAGGGTCACACAGCTAGTAAGTGTCAAGTGTCTGAGGCTGGATTTGAACTCAGGTCCTCCTGACTTCAGGGCCAGTGTTCTATCCACTGTGCCATTTAGCTGTCCCTGTACTTTACTTTTGATGGAATTAAATGCTGCCTTTTTAGAGATGGATAAACTATTCTGCTGGTAAACCCTATGGAGTTTTCATTTTTCATTTAGCAGCTTCTGAATTTCCCCAACATTTTCATCAAACCCATCTTGATGTTTGTGAATGTTCTGACCCAGATGAGGAAATGCAGTGCTATGTACCAAATCTCTGAAAGCTGTACACTCCTTTTGTGCTTCATTGTTGCCAACTGTGTGTTGGCTCAACTTTCTCTCCAAGTTAGCAACAAACTGTTTCTATGCAGAGAAGGGCTCTAATCTGTTGACATTAATTATTCTGGTAGTCATTTTGCCTTGGGGGTGCTGCTTTTATCGAATGTGAATATTTAGCTTGGAGGGAATAAGTCTATGATAGGTCCAGCACTCAGCACCACACATTGCCTTCAACACTCTCACATCCTGTCTATTTCTTCTCCTTACAGTGGCATAGTCTATTTAATGCCAATGTTTGCTGCAAGGGCATATTCATGAAGTTTTATTGCATTTAGGTAAAGGCAAGATAGTGTCGGTGATGAGAAGGTCATGAGATGAACAAGTCTTCAGTAGTGACTTTTGCTGTTGTTTCCAACTGCATTCAATGTGTGTTGTCAAACACACATTGCTTTTTTTCCCTACTTCATGTCATCAATATTGCCTATTTTGTCTCATATTATGTAATCTGTGTGTCATTGAGACTTTCAACTTTTATGCAATTGGAATATTATATGGTATGTGGCATAAAATGATGTTATAAGGCTATTTTCTACCAAACTAAATTTCAGTTTTTATAGAAGTCCTTATTAGACTCCTTCTGTAATTTGCTGGTATTCTTGATTTTCTCTGTTTCGATACATGTCACTTCAGTATCTTGCTTATTTTGATATAATATTATGATCCTCTTTTCTGTTTTTATTCAATTCCAGATAGTTCATGTAACTGCTACTTTGTAAAATAGTTTCATATCTGGTAAAGTTAGACACCCATCATTCCTAATTTTATCTATTTTCCTTTATGTTTTTGAAACTGTATTCTTCAATGCACATTGTTTTGTATAAGCATATAAAGGATACCAGTGATAATTTGATTGGCATACTGTTATATTGGTAGATTAATTTGGATGTAATCATAATATTTATTATGTTGCCACAGCCTAAGCATGAACGTGGAATAATTTATTGAATTATTTAGGTCTTTTTTTTCTTATTTGTATTGCATTTATATGTCTTGTGTGTGTTTTGATAAGTTAACTTGTAGATATTTTATGCATTTTGTAGTTACTTCAAATGCAATTTCTTTATCATTCCATTCTATCTTTAACTATTAATAAACAGAAAAGCTGGGGTTTGTGGATTGATTTTATGTTCTGATACTTCACTGAAGTCAGTAATTATTATGATCTTTTTTTAAATTCTCTAGTCCTTTCCAAGTAACCTATATCAACAATAGTTGTAATTTCTCTTCTTCTTTGCCAATCCTCATTCTCTTAATTTTTTTTCATGTCTTATCATAGCTAACATATTTAATACTATGTCAAAGAAGAGTGGAGACAGTAAGTGTTCTTCCTTCTTCCCTGAGATTACTGAAAAATCTTCCATTTTTTACCACAAATAATGTTGGCTCCTATTTTTAGATGAATGATCATATTAAGGAAAGTTTCTTCAATTTGTGTTTAAAATAATTGTAACAAGTATTGTATGTTACAAGAGATTTTTTTCTGCAATTATTGATGTTAAATTGTTATTATACGATAAATATTATGTTTTCCTATTTTTATCATTCTTACAAGGCTGGCATAAAAAATTTAGTCATAAAATAATTTTCCTATATTTATGCAATTTCTTTGCTAATGTTTAATTTAAATATTTTATATTATTTATCATTAGGAAAAAGTAACATGGTATAGTGGAAAGAAAACTGCATCTGGAATCAGAGGAACTGAGTTCAAATCTAGAATACGCTACTTGCTGTCTGTGTAACTTTAGGCAAATAACTAAATTTCTTTGGACCACTATACTTCATATAAAAAATTAAGAGGTTGAAATAGATGATACCTAAGATATCTTCTAGCTTTGAACCTATGATTCTGTGATATTGGTTTATATTTCTGTTTATCTGCTTTACCCTTCCTTAATTCATATATCACTATCATGTCCACCTCATATTAGAGATATAGAGGTCTCTTTCTCTATTTTAGGGAACAGTTTATTTAGTTGGGATTAATTGATTTTTTAAACATTTGATACAATGCATTTGTAAATCTAACTTATCCAGTTCTTCCCCAACCCACCTTTGAAATTTATATAAAATTAGGTTAATTCCTCTTAATGAGATAGGATTGTTTAGAATCTTCATTACCCATTTCAATAATAATGCATTTTGTAGGTATTTATCCATTCCAAATCAATCTATCCAACCAGTTCTAATTAAACACAAAATTTATATGAGGCATTGTAATGGTTGTCAGAGATACAAAGAACATGAAGGGCAAAAAAGAGGGTTGTTCACATGTCCCATGCAACATTCCCATGCAACAATGGATGGCATGGAAGGTGAACAGATGCCAATGAAGAATGTCCTAAGTTGATGACCAACTACTATCCTTAGCACCATGGGTAGGTTGGTGGTTGGGATATAGCAGCAAGATGAGCACTCTAATCCAAGCCTCAAAAGGCACTCAAGATTCAAATTTATGTTGAGGTTTTTAGACAAAGAGCTAATATGACATTTATAGGAGACTTGCCCTTCTCCCATGAAACAAAGCAGTGGTTACTGCTGAAATCATGAAGGTCAGCATCCCAGAAACTTGACTTATGCTGTGACACAGCAAGCAGGAATCTAGAGAGAGGAAATGCCCAGTCTCTAGATCCATTCAGCCTTAGTATTTCTGTACCCTAGAAGATGGGATCATACCAGTACAATCGATTTTCACTAGATTACACAGAGTCAAAATGAAAAGCATTCCTGGCCTCAAAGACAAACCCAATACATAAATAAGTCCATTCATGATTATATGAAGCAGAAGAGCACACCAACATCTAGAGTGATCAGAACAGGCTTCCTATAAGAAGTGGACCATGAACAACTTGAAAGAAGCTGGGAGAGCTAGGGATTGTAGGAGTTAAGGTTTTCAAATGGAGGAGTGCAATACAGATATTTCATTTGAGTTCTCAGAAGACTTTTGCATTATTTGAGGCTAGTAGCTTTTAAAAATTAGTTTCCTCAATTCTTCTTTTCACTTTTATCATTTATTTTGGAAATTTGGTCTCCCTCTTCCTCCCTCTCCTGTCTCTCTTTCTCTGTATCTCTCTGTGTGTCTTTGTCTTTCTCTCTCCCCTCTTCCATCCTTGTCTTTCTTACTAGAGCATTATTAAATTTTTTAGGATTCTTATTTGCATATTATAATGCTCCCTTTGTCAAAAGAGCTATGCTTCATTTATTCATTCAATAGTCTTTGGTTTTTTATTTTCTCCAGTTTCCAAAATGTATTTTGTTAATATTTTAGGATTATTAAATTATTGACTCTCTCATTTTGAAATTACATGCTGAACTTGTTGATTCTTCACTATCTTTTGTTAATAACTATGTTCTGATAAATGCATTTTACTCTAAATATTATTTTAACTGCATTGCCAATTTTATCTTGCTATTATCATTCTCTTAATTATAAGTATTTATTTTCAGTTTTTGTGTTGTTCTATGATCTACTCGTTCTTTATGATATTGTTGTCTAGTCTATATTTAGGTCTTTTGTTCATATTTATTTTATGATTCATAAATTTATTATGTAATTACTTCTAAAGGCTATAAAATATTTCTCTATTTCTATCTTTATTTAAAATAAACAAAGATGTTGAAATATAGGTATGGTTTTTATATTCACCTTCAATAATCACTCAAATCTACCATATCTAGTTTTTCTATCATTGCGTTCAAATCTAACATCTCCTTTTTTAGTATTTCAGTTGGATTTTTCCAGATATGAAAGAATCATATTGAAATCACCCACAAATTTTATTTTATACTACTATGTGAGTAATTTTTCTTCCTTTTCCAGGAGTCCTAATATGGATACTTATGAGAAAATCAGTTGTTATTTGTTACCTTAGTTCTCTATCTATGTTTTGAAATCTTGAACATTGTAGTTGTTTGAGGGGGTGAAGGAGGAGAGAGTATCTGATTCAATGCATGGCTAATTCATTGGTCTTATTCTCATAATGATAAGACCTTGATCTCATGATCTTGACTGAACTTCCAGAAAATCTTCCAAAGTCCAGGGGCACAGATCGTCATTAGTTCATAATTAGTCTCATGGAAAAAAATAGAAGAATGATGCCATTAAATTTATTCATAATCTGAATTTCTGATTTAACTTTTAGGTCTCCTGAGCCAGTTTCCAGATTGTAAAGGCAAGTCAACAAGCATTTACTAAGCACTTACTATGTACCAGGCACTGTGCTAAGCACTGAGGATACAAATACAAGCAAAAAGAAAGAACAAAACCTGCCTTTGGGAAGCTTGCATTTGTCCAAGGGAAGACAATATACAAAAGAGAGTTGGATAGAGGGGAAAAGAGTTACACATTCAGGGGCATGGTGTTAAAATTCAGGAAATAAGAAGCAGAGCCAGGAGAGGAGTGAAGATTGAGTGGTTTAGATGTCTTCCCAAAATGGAAGTCCCAAGATGAACTCATCAGTGGTAGAAATGGTCTAGCATGACCAAGAGATTTTTGAGGGTGAGCAGATCTCAGACACTTAGTGAGGTTCTGTAATTAGTGTGTAGCTAATAGTTTAGCTTTCATTCAGGGTTTTCTATTGACTAAATCACATATTAGGGTAAATCTCTTCTATGAGATGAAACATTAGGCACTTATTAATGTGTATTTTCATGTGTGTATTTTCTCACAAGCAATGCCAACTTATTTACATTCTTAAAAGATAGAAGAAACTTGCAGTATCAGAATCCAAACCAGCAAAATATACCTTTCTATACATTATAGGAAAGATCATAGCCAAAAGAATAGAAATATCTCTCACCTGGCTGGACTAGTTTGGAAATTCTCTGACTTTTCAGCCTTTTATGTTTTGCCTTCACCTATGAAACTGTAAGTTCCTTGTGGGCAGTGTGTCTATCTTTCTTTTTTTCATGTTTGTATCCCCAGTGCTTAGCATAGTGCCTGGTACATAATAGACACTTAATAAATGTTTATTGACTGACTTATGAAATGAATTATGATAGTCATACTTTATATGGCATGACACACTTTCTTTTTAAATAATAGAATGTATCTCATTCTCATAGTCCTATGCTACACTATATTATGCTATACTATACTATATTATACTATACACCAAATCCAAAAAGCTTCAATAAATGCATCCAAAAACAAAATTGTAGATCTCACTTATCTAAAAGATTATTTTCTATATCAATCCCCAAGGATGATGGGTTCATAATATAGGAGACAAGTTTACATGTCTGGTTAGAAGTATTCTTACAAGTTCTGTGCTACAACTATAAGCTATTTCAGTCATAGCTAGTGTTGTCCTGCTGTACCAACAGTACTGGCAACATATGGATTAAAAACAAAGTATGAAACATGAAAAGGAAGAAATAACAGATAGTCAAAATAGTGAAGGAGAACATTCACATAGGAACAAAAGTTATTTTATTTATCTCAAACACAAATTTGTTTATCAAAACTTCCTTATGACCTAAATTGAAAAATCTCTGCTACATCTGCAAAGACTTAGGCTACCTCTATCTAGTATGTTATCACAACTTTCAGGGGTGTTAATGAAACTTGTGTAAGTGTATGAGAAGAAAATAGGCACTGAATTATTTATAAAGGTGAACAGTGAAGAAGTGTAAAGAAACAGGATGAATTGGAAGATGGTGCTAAAATATGAAGCCCCTGTCTAGGATTCCTAATCAGCTAGTTGATTAATAAGCCTCCATAATCATCTGATGATGTCTGTTCCCTCTCCAGGATGGATACATAATCTGGAGGTCTGCATGCCTAATTTGTTTTACCGTGTATGGAAATAGCTTTATTTGTCACATTTATGACTTTCTTAAGAAATAAGCATGCATGGAAAATTGAAGCAGATATATGTTATAAATCATCAGAGTAGGAAAGAACAAATATATGTCCTAAAAAGAGCCAGGCTTTAGGCCATCTCTAAGCTGCTGAATGCTTAAACAAAATTTCACAACTCATCCTTATAAACAAGGTGATGTGACAGAAGAAAAGAAGCTACAGGTTGGAGATCCTCAGGCAACTTAGATTGGTGCATATGGTACATCATTACCAGCCTGATTTTAATGGAGTTTTAGAGCCTCAAATTTCACATCACAGTTGGTGCCGATATGCATTTTACTGTTATTGCCTTGCCTTTGCCAAGTAAAGATAATTGATGGTCTTCGTGGATTTACAGACTTCAGAGTAGTGTCTATTTTTAACACTATCTCCTATATTTGTGAATTTTCCTACCTACATTTTGCCTTAAACTTTGTATCTTCTCCAGAATCTATAATTTCTCAAGCATTTACATTGAGGTCAATAGGAGAATCCATTCTTTACATTTAAAATCAAGTTGATGTTTAATTTATAACTCCCTTTCAGGTTGGATTGTCCAATCTGTCACATATTAGTGAGATTCCTTCAAATAATGCATGGTGTCAGCAATGTGCAAAATCATATTGAGGAGAGAAGGCTGGCTTGGGAGTCAGAGGACCTGGATTTAAATCCTAACTGTGTCACTTGATCTCTGTGTGATCTTGAACAAGTAACCTCACCTTTTGGCCTCAGTTTCCTCATCTGTAAAAAGAAGGGGTTATATTATATAATCCCTAAGTTTCCTTCCAGCTCCAAGTTATATGTGTGTGAAAGGTACAATACCATTGTCAATACCTTCACATGAGTTTCTATGGCCAACACTATTAATCATTCACTAGCCATCTCTCTGGTGATAAGCCTCTCCAAATGTAGCTGAGTTACTGATTGAATGACAGATACAGTGTTTGATGAAGCTTGTGCTCAAAGCCTTTCCAGCTTGGCTTAAAGCACTTTATAAATTTGAATTATTTTTATTATCTTACTATCACCTGAATGGAAGTATATCATACTTCAGGACTGCTTTAATTGTTAGCAAGTTTTTCCATACACTGTGGCAAAATATGCTGTCTTTTAACTCTGAAGCACCCATTTCTCTTAGTTCTACTTCCTGGAGGCCAAGAAGAGGAAGTCTAATTCACAATACAGTCCCTGTCTAGCAGGAGTCAATGTATTCTTTAAGATTTCAATTCAAATCAAATTCAATGAACATGCTATAATTACCTTCAGTGGACAGAGAGCTAAGATTTCTATTGTTTACATGACACAATCCCAACTCTAACAGACTTTGTAGTATAAGAAGCTGGTCTCAGAGTCAAAAAGACTTGTATTCAAATCTCACATATAACAATACAGTCTGTACAATTTTTAAAAATTCACATAACCTCTCAGCATTCTAAGTCAGTGGTGTCAAACTGAGATAGCAGGTAGCCTCTTAACTTAGAAAATCACAAACTGACATTATCTATCTTGAATCATATTTTAAATTTATTTTGTTAAGTATTTCTCAATGACATTTTAAGCTGGTTTGGATAACACTGGGAATGTTCTGCACCTCCATCATCAAAACCTATACTCTAGACAATATTCTAAGAATATTATCTAGAGAAAGTAACAGCTTGCATTAGTTGAGGGAATTTCCTTACCCAGGTGTTCCCTATACCAATGAAATCCCATATCTAATTCCTCCCCTCACCCCACGCCCACCCCATATCAATCCCTACCTCTAGAGTTCGAATGCTCATATTCAAGATATCAAGATGTTATCTTTTTTCATTACTAATATATATTAATCAATGGATATACAGAAGTATGCAGGATATAGTTTATTGAATTTTCTCTCTTACATGATTTCAGGACAAATTTGCTATTATAGCTGTTTTACTCAAATTACTTTAATGATCATGAGAGAATATGATTCCTAGTTTCTTAATATGAAGGTATCAAGAGATCTTCATAGAATTTCTCTCTATTCTGACCTCTTGACTTGAGAGTTTCTTTGCCTTTGGAGTGGTAATGAGAGAAAAAAACAGTATTAATTCCCTCTGAAGAACTTTTTTTCATCTTTTTTTTTGACAAAGTTGTTAATATGGCCCAATAATTTCCTGCATTGCCTTAGTGTAACTGTGAGTATATATAGGGGCAGAGGGTAGGGAAGAGAGGGGAATGTCAGTAGAAAAGTAAAAAAGGATATTCTTTCTTGTTTGGTTATTTTGTAAAAATCAAAATATTAGGGAGCCTTTTCTAAAATAGATGTTTTAATAAATAAAATAGATTTAGGAACCAGAATTTAAAATTAAAATTTACTGTTCAATTCAGTAGCTATGGGTTTGTAGCATTCTTACTTAAATCAGGAACGAAACCAGTTATTTTTAATGAAGTTATTTTTCCCATGGAATTCCAGTTCACATGGATAGTCAAATTATGTAGTAAATCCATACTTTACAAGTTCCTTAAGGAATTATATTTTACTGTCATCACCCTTATATTAAAAATAAAGTTCATGTATTATAAGGGTAATTTTGAATATCTTGCCTAATATTTCATTATTAATACTCAGATGCACCTTAAATGCATACATCACCAAGTCATCATTATCATCAACAATATTTTTATGTCTGCAATATAGAGCAAACTTTGCCTGGTACTGTAGATACAAAAACTCATGAAACAATCCATTGGGGAGGTAGAATATATATATGAAACAACAGTGCAAGATAACCAATGCCAAATATTTTTAATAACTGCCCTAGGGATTCAGAGGAGAGAGAAAGCTAAGGGTGAGGACCATGAAGAAATAAATATGGAGGGAGGGCATCCCAAACAGAGGACAGGATGGAATGCAGGAATTGTTAATGATGATTTACTAAAATTGGCTCAAGGGGAGAATTACGGGAAGTGCATTAGAGATAATCAGTGTCATTATTTGTGGTAGACATGTTTCTTAATAAGGCATTAGTAATTTAGGTAATCACAGACAAACTTAGTAGATTTAGAACTAGATGAGTTATTAAAGGAATTGTAGTCTAAATGATGACATGACTTGCCTAAGGTCTCACGTTCAGTAGATAGTAAAACCAGTATTGGAACCTAAATTCAAGAGTGGCATATCCATTTCTCTTTCCACTAAACCAGAGATGACAGAATCCATTCTATTTTGATGCTATATTACACCTCAATTATGAAGGTTATGATTTCAATTCTCTTACCACTTTACCAAGTAAAGTTATTGAGCACAGTCAAAGTTGGAGTTTAAATGCATTTTGTTCATATTAATCTAGAGGTCTTCTGCCTCATTTATACTAGTTAAGCACGTGTAGCTCAGTAATTGCTTACCACTTTACACATAGGTAAAATATGACAGCTATCATGGGAGGATATTCAATAGCTTAAAAAATAGCCACACGTGATAGATACTCCAGAGTGATTCATAAAACCCTAAGACATTCACACAGCACTAAAGTGCAAATGTAAAATGTTTGACTGAAATGCTCACAAGTTCATAAGGAAAAATTAAAGAGGCAAGCAAAATGGACAAGGAGGGGTGTTTATGACAGATTTTAGCAAATTTATACACATGTACACTGGAGGAGGGGGGGAATGTCCTAGAGATTTAAATGAATTATTGGATAAGGAAAAGAGTCTCCACTGAGAACCAGCCAAGTAATAAATAAAATGCTGTCATGCATGGATGGGCATAGGAAGCAATAAAAGTTTAGTAGGTCTAGCATGCCAGGGATCAATAGCAATATAATTTTTATCAGTCAATATGAGAAATAAGATCAAGTATTAAAAGACTTAGTAGGCCAATAGGTTAATATAACCTATCATACATTTTTATTCATATAGACTGAATGAATCCTCAAATATATATTTTAACCATTTGAGTCTCAAATAATGGTATTTTGAACATTTTCTCTAAATGCATGATAAAAATCAAAGGCACTTAAACTTTTGCTTCCTCCTTAGGGCTAAGGGCTTCCTCCTTCCATGCACCCACCCCTCAGAAAGTTACCCCAAGTTTTAGATATTTTGCAGACCAAAATACTCTTTAAACTATAGTTAGTGAGCTCCCACTGTTATGTTACTTTTATTAGTCAACCAGAACACACAGTTTAAAATAAAGACATTTAATTCAATGTCATAGTAATAAAAACAACAATAGAACATTCCCCCCACAAACCTTGTGCTCTCTCTCACACAAGAACATGTGTCTTCAAAGGGATGAGTAAAAATTAATGGTAATCACATAGCGACATACACACAGAGAGATCACATGTTTCCAGAGAATTAACTTGGAACAGTGTACGTATAGGGGGTGCACATGCCCAGAACACAATGTGGAGGGGTTATTCATACCTCCAAAGCAGCAAAGCTACTGATATATTCTAAAGATGTCACTGTGTAAATAGTCTTTTGGGTCTTCTTCCCCCCAAAAGTTATTCTCCAATGCTTCTCCCCAGTCTTCTCATCTAAGCCCTGCCCAGTATCATATATTCTCTTCTTGGTTGGTCTGCACTTCCTCCTCTAGCCTAATTAACTAATAACCTATCTGGCATCCACCAAATGTTATGGTTAGTAAGCCTCTCCCCTGTAGAAGTCTAGAACTCCTTCAGCTCTTTTAGTGACCTCCACTATCTACTTGAAGTTCTTTGGGGCAATATTCCCTTCCTTTGAAGAGTAGGGCTACTACAGTTATTTGTCTTCCATTGTACCTCAACTAATATGCTATATCCAGGGCCTTCAATTGTTTACATTCACTTAGATCCCTATAGCTCAACACTTTATAGCTTTCTCAACTATTGGCTATGAATTGCTTCTCCTCAAACAGCTAGCATCCACAAGATAACAAACAAATACTGGGACTATAATCATCTTTGTCCTTTGAAGTCTTCATTTTAATGATTCTTCCACTTACTGGAATTTTACTGACTCTCAATTCAATTTTTATCAGACTTATGGCCAGAAACTCATTTTAGTTTTGACTTTTTATCCATACCAACTCTATTCTCAAGGGTTCTACTTCCTGAAATAGAAAAGGAGCTGAGTGAAACTACAGTGAGGTATTTGTTTACCCCAACTCACATACACATACATACTTACATACATACATACATACACACATATAAAATGTCCCTCTTTTCAATACAAATGACAGAAGTTTAGCTTAGTACAGAAGACTGAAATGTCTGACAACCTTTGTTGTCAAATTCAACAATTTTTTTCAAGATTTATAACTTATAAACAGAGAGAGAGAGAGAGAGAGAGAGAGAGAGAGAGAGAGAGAGAGTTGGGCAAGGGCCCTACCATCCCTTAAAAATATAATGATTTCTCTGAAAAAAGGAGAAGATAAGAGGGCAGTATAAAGAGATGAGAGAGGTAATAGGATGAGAGTACAGGGGTCCAAAGCCTCTCTGGAGAATCAAGGGTCAGAAGGAATAAAAAGATAGATGAGATGCAAAAAGGGCCTATGGGAATGAGGACAGAGGCTAGGGGCCCATGATACAGGGGATGGGGCAGTGTGGAGCTTCTGATATCATTCTACAGATATATGGAAGGGGTATACATCATATACATGGAAGAAGACAGAAAGCACCCCTGGTCAGACAGTAAAGGGAAATGGGTAGCTGAGCCATTCCCACAGTGAATTTTTTGAGGTGATCACATAGTAGAGGAATGAATTTTCCTAAATAGGCACATGAGATTTCAGGATGTTCATGCTACCATGTCCTAGGAGGCTATGAGCCAAAGTATAGGTAACATAGATCAGGAACATGAAGACCATTTAGTAGAAGATAAAGCCACCCAAGTTGGGAGAGAGTCCAAGTTGATCAAAGCCCAAGAGGCCCCCAACAAGAAATCACAATTGGTTCTCTCTCTGGTCTCTCAATATCCATATATAACAGAAGTGAAAGATTCATTTGGGGCAGGTAGGTAGCACAGTGGTTAGAGAAAAGGGTCTGGTAGAGGGCAGCTAGGTGATGCAGTGGATAGAGCACCAACCCTGAAGTCAGGAGGAGGACCTGAGTTCAAATCCAGTCTCAGACCAAACACTTGACACTTACTAGCTGTGTGACCCTGGGCAAGTCACTTAACCCGAATTGCAAAAAAAAAAAAAAAGGTGAGGTATCAAGAAGATCTGAGTTTGAATCCAGGCTCAGGCTTTTATTCTGCATAACCCTGGAAAATAACTTAACTACTGTTTGCTTCAGTTTCCTCATCTGTAAAATAGGGATGATAACACCTACCTCCCAGGGTTGTTGTGAGGATCAAATGATATAATAATTGTAGAGTGTTTAGCAAAGAACTTGACACATAATGAACACTATATATGTATATATATATATATATATATACATATATGTGTGTGTGTGTGTGTTATTTATTGCTATTATGTAGTACTTGAATAGTTAGTCTGCATCTCCTTTAAGGTATTTTTTGTAAGGATGTAATGTCTCGTATAAATTAGAAATGTATTTTCAAGTTTTCTTCAGAATTTTAATTATTATAATACCATGCATTCATGCACATTTGATATGAGAATGTTGGTAACTAGTTAACACAACAAATATTATTGAGATTGAAAGAGTGAAAAAAGCACTAATGCTAAAGAATTATTGAATACAATTCATCATTTTTTACCAATAACTTGAAAATGGCATCTTTCAAGTATAACATTGGTGAGTGGTAACCTATGGAATATGTAGCAAAAATGTTAGTAGATATAAGCTTCTTTACATGTTAGAAATTACTCCCAGGAAAGGGAAACAATAGAGCATGTTCAATTAGTTTTCCATCTGAGAGATCTAAGTAAAATAGCCAACTTGGATCAAAAGTAGTGATTACATAGTCACATCAAATGTAAAGTTTGACACAACTTTTAACCATTGGCATTTTAATCTGATGTTTATGTGTGATAGAGTGGAGAAAATACTACATTTAATGATAGAAGAGTTGGCTTGAATACTGAATATTCTACTTGCCATGTGACCTTGGAGTATTTACTTAAGGTCTCCTAAACCTCAATTTTCTCATAGGTAAAAACAGAGGGTTAAACTAGATGATCTCTGAATTCCTTTCAATTTCTCCATGCTCAGTAAGTGGCTAGACATTAGAATCCCTTGAGACATATGGCATTGTAGATGGATATTCTGAAAAAGGCCTTTATGATTTGAATTTTCATTTTGCCTTTATTTTATTAGGCTGCTGTTGGAATTTTCTAGTGGGAGAAAATATATCATCTTTCCATGACTCAAATTATATCTAAAGGAATCTGTGGAGAATATACAGGTTATTTAAAAAATCTTAGTGCCATATTAGGCTACTAAGGCTTAAATCTACATTAAGACTTATCTTTGTTCAGGCATTTTCAGTCACGACCAATTCTCCATGACCCCATTTTTGGTTTTCTTGGCAAAGATGTTGGACTGGTTTGCCATTTCCTTCTCCAGTTCATTTTAAAGATGAGGAAACTGAGGTAAATAAGGTTATGTGACTTGCCCAGGGTCACACAACTAGTAAGTGTCTGAGGTCAGATTTTAATTCAGGAAGATGAGCCTTCATGACTCAAGGCCTGGCACTCTATCTATCCATTGCACTACCTAGCTGACCCATTAAGACTTACAGGACATATAATTTGTGACTGTATGTAAATAATCACATAAATATTGGTGTATGTATATATGCACATATATGTGCATGTATAGCACATGTATCATACATGTTTTGTGGAAGTAACTTTATTTCCATTTTTTAAGCTTATTACTTTGAAATGATCACTTTCTTTTCTTTTTTCCATTGTTGATAACTTGTTCTTTCCACCTGCCACCCTGCCTCTGTTGATGGTTTCCTTCTTTCCACCATCTCCCTCTCTACTCCAAGAAAAGATTTTTGATCATCTCTATCTGTAAATCTCAACACTGGAGAATTGTATCTGCCTCCAAAACAATCATATCAAAGACCTGGACTAACAAAAGCTTTGGACTCAGTTATCAGGGTCTTTTTTTTCTTTTCAATATTTTTGACAGTGATGTACCTAAAATAATAAATAGCATGTTCATCACATTTTTAATGAAATGAATTAATAATATATTGTATGAGAGAGATGGAAAAATAGTACGCCAAAGTTATGGATCAAGAAGAAAAATATGAAATTCAATAGGGATAAATGTATAAATGTAATATCCTACAATTGAATTTCTGAAAAATTACTACTTAGATGTAGGATGGTGAAGCCTTATCTAGACTAGACCAATTCATATCCTATGTCTATGGGCCAATTTTGTCTCTGGATTTAAGTTAATCTTATTCACACCACCCCCACTTTAGATATGTGAAAATTATCTATCTATAAAATGCATCCCAACAGTAAAAGCTTTCTATCTGCACTTTCTCACATTCCTATTTTATATTCTAAGAAAATGGAGTCTTTTCAAATGTTACTTACTTGGTCTTTGATGTCATTCTTTTTTATTTAAAAAAACTTCAAAAGGCCTGAATTGTTCTTTTTTTATATTTATTTTAAAAGAAATTAAAGAATTGGGTTTTCTATCAGATATTTGTAGGCAGTATAACATAATAAATCCCTGGAGTCTGATTTAGAGGGCTTAGATTTGAATCTCAACTTTCTTGTAACTGAGGCAAGCTACTTCTACTTTATGGGCTTCAGTTTTATATGCATAATGGGATGATGGGAATAGATGATCTCTAACTGCCCTAACAGCCCTAAGTTCTGTGAACTTATTTATGTTCAAGTTAAATTTCATAATTTACTGACTTTTTATAAGAACAATTTGTTCTTTATTTTTCCTTTTTCTCATTATTGAAATTCAAACTATTTTTTATTATTTCTAATTTTTTCTGTAAATCTATCTAATTCTAGAAGGCAGGGAGACTGTCTGACTTCATCTGTTTCCTCTAAGATTTAAATGATTCATAGATCCTTGGCATAAAATCTCACCTTACCATTATATCTGAAAGATTTTCCCTTTATTTTTACAAATATTTCTGTAGAAGAATATTCAGAAGCTTCTTACCTTTACATTTTTCCTTCAAGAAACTGAAATCTGCTTTCCTTTGGTTATGATGTCTCTTGGGATAACCCTTGTTTCCCACACTTTTTATTAAACACACACACACATACATCAATGTAGCATCCTCAATGGATTTTGTAATGCCTTCATGTTTAGCTTTTTAATGTAACACTCTTTTAGAATTTTAGTGGAATTTCCCATTTCCTATCAAATTTTCTTTGAAAATCTCAATGTTAATGATACTGACCTTCTCTGTTATGTTCAAATGCATGAGCAATTGTTTCTTGCTTTAGAACAATAATTTTTGGTGTCTATAATAGTGTCAAGCACATGTTAGGTTCTTAATAAAGGACTGATTGATTGTTTCCTTGATCGAGGTTTTCTAATGATAGATATCTTCTATAGTCAATCTGTGTTCTTTTAACTTATGTGTCTCTTGAGGTCAAAAGAGATTCACCATAAAATTGTGCCACCTCTAGGATTTCTCCCATATAACCTTGAACAAATACAGCTGCTCTTCTTAACAGCATGTTCCTATGTTATGTTGTCAGATGAACTAAGAACTATGTTATGCTTTTTTCCCCCACCTTGGGGGAGTGAAGTCTGCACTTGTTTGTTTGTTTGTTTTTTTGTTTGCTAGTTTTTGTGGAAGAAAATTCTCAGTGAGGAAAATCTTTCTGCAAATGTAGGTTATACCTGTTCTACAATTTTTTTGATTGTACCTTTCTGACAAAATCTTTTTGCTGCTTCTTTTGTGGAACTTTGCTGGCAATATTGCATCTTCCCTATGGCTGCTATGAACTCCACTATTGCTCTTCAAATGACCATAAACTTTATTCTTTAGACACACTGTTGTTTTCTAAGATTTGCATCTAGATCACATCACCAGAAAATTTTTGCTTTTAAAAAACTAGACACTTGTTTGAGGATAAGGTGCAGAAATTTATGGGAGCAACAGACAATAAAAAGTCCAGTACTAATACAAATGAATAAAGACAAGAATAATTGTTTCTCAACCATAGTCTACTGAGAGAAAACAAAGATTTTAATTATCATATGTGACACTCCTGGCAATCAATCTATAAGCATTTATTAAGATCTTACTATATGCCAGACAATGTGGTAAAACAAGGCACACCAAAAAAAGGGGAAAAAAACATTATTCTTACTCTTAAGGAGTTCACATTCTAAAGAGGAAGTCAAAGTGCCAACAAATATGATATGTAAGATATATATGGTATAAATGGAAAATAATCTCAGAGAGAAGACTAGCAGTAAAGAGAACTGAGAAAGAACATCTGAAGAAGGTGGGCTAGAAACTGAGTTTTGAAGGAAGCCAGGGAATCCATGAGGTGGACATGAGGAGGGAAGATATTCTTGGTATTTGGGATTGCCAGGGAAAAGGCACAGAGTTGAGATAGGAGGAATTATGAAGCCATGACCTGAGACACCAATTTAATTCTTAACTGCCTTGACCTTTCAGAAAAGATCATAGAACTACCACCATCTACTCTATCAACACTCTCCCTTCATTCACAGAGACTGATAATCAAATCAACATTACCATTGCTATTGTAAAGTGCATGACAATCTACTGTCTTTTGATAAATGAAGAATTTCAGCTCTCTGATATTGCTTCATAAAGCTTTTCCCCTTTTTAGTGTTATTCTTATAATTTTGAATCAG
This sequence comes from Vombatus ursinus, assembly GCF_900497805.2. Taxonomy (NCBI): domain Eukaryota; kingdom Metazoa; phylum Chordata; class Mammalia; order Diprotodontia; family Vombatidae; genus Vombatus; species Vombatus ursinus. Next base: position 42,644,934 of record NW_020955033.1, on the reverse strand, counting down.
TTTATTATTATAGATTTGTCATATATATTGTTTCTTTTGAGGCTTTTTGTTGAAATTCTATTAAAATGTCTGAATCTTACCAGTCCTGTTTTCCCAGACAATATTTTTAGATGAACAGTGGTGAGATTATTTAAATGGGGGCAAACTTGGTTAAGTATCTCAAGATAACACTATATAATAATCAATTTAAGCCATTGGGTTTTCTTATTATGTAGTAGAGGTCACTTTGTGGGGAGATGATGGCTGTCTTCAAGTGTTTAAAGGGATGTAAAATGGAAAATGAATTGTTTTTGTTCCTTATATCCCCAGAGAGAAGAACTACAAGTCATAGTTAGAAGTTGCAATAATTCCATGTTAGGAATTTTTTTTTTCTGAAAAAGTACAGCTATATCAAAATGGAAGAGGCCATTATGAGATGCAGTAGAATCCATCTGACGAGAAGTCTTTAAATAATGACTTGATAACTATATGTTGCAGGCTTCCTCTGGACTTGTGGGTACAATTCTATTTAATTAAACAATATTTTATTAATTACCTACTGTGTAAAATATACTGTGATAAATTTGAATATACAAAATTTAACAAAAATAATTGCTCCCTTCAATTAAAGTTTAAAGTAACAGGTGAAATATCAAATCGTTATATGTTATAAAATGGTTCACTAGAGAGTGACAAATACAGAGTTATAATAATATTTTTTCAATTACATGTAAACACAACTTGAACATTTGGTTTTTTTTTTAATTTTGAATTCCAAATTCTCTCTGTCCCTCTGTCCCTCCCCTTTTCCCTCCCTGGGAGAGTAAACAATTTGATGTAGGTTATACATGTGCAATCCTGCAAAATATATTTCTATAATAGTCATACTGTGAAAGAACAGAACAAAAAACCCACAAGAATGTGAAGAATAGTATGCTTCAATATACATTCAGACTCAATCAGTTCTTTCTCTGAAGGATCGACAGCATTTTTCATCATGAGTCCTTTGGCATTGTCTTGAATCATTGTATTGTTGAGAATAGCTAAATCATTCACAGTTGATCATCATACAATATTGCTGTTGCTGTGTACAATGTTCTCCTGGTTCTGCTCACTCTACTCTGTATCGGTTCATTCAAGTCTTTCCAGGTTTTTCTTAAACCATCCTGTTAACCATTTCTTATAGCACAATATTATTCCATCACAATCATGTACCACACTTGTTAAGCTATGTCCCAATTGATGAGCCTCCTCTCAATTTCTAAATTGGTTAAAATCCTTAACAGTTCCTTTGTTTACCCTCACCCTTCTCACTTTTATGAAAATTAAAACTTTTAATTCCTTTCTGTCCTCAGATTGGGAGGGAGGGCAATCATAATTTATATTGCTTAATACTAATAGTAAATTACATGAGCCTTAATAATTATTTTATCTAAGTCTATAAATCTGTGGTTTAAGACAGAGAGAGCAAAAGCTAACCCATGGCAAAAGAAAGCTCCCCATTGCTACTCTTGGTAAGGAAACAAGACAATTAGAACTTCTATGATTTCAGTATTTTACTGTCTTCTAGAATATGCCCAAAAGGGATGTCATTTCATCCCCTTTTCTTCAGCAGATTGCCCCCTCTATGACCCTTACTCTCATTTATCTTCATTTTCTTCTACTGACAGTTATTTCTATACTATCTAAAACATGACCGTGTCTCCTCTTTATTAAAAAAAATCCCTCACTTGATCCATCCATCCCAACCAGCTAACTTTCTATATCATTCTTCCTTTTTATTGTCAGTAAACATTTATTAAAGACCTAATGAGTTCCAGGGACTGTGCTAAATACTGGAGATACAAAGACAGGCAAAAAAAGGTCCCAGATCTCAAGGAGCTCAATCTATTTTGAGAGACAATATGCAAACAGTTTAATACAAACAAGCTACATACAAGATAAATAGGAAATAAACAACTGAAGGACATACACTGGAATTGAGAGAGATTCAGAAAAACTTACTGTAAAAGAATTTTAGCTGGTACTTGAAAGGTAGTCAGTGAAACTAAGAGATGGAGATGAAGGAGGCAGAGCATTCCAGGCATGGGGGATAGTCAGATAAAATATGCAGAGCTAAAAGGTGGAATGACTTGTTCAAGAAACAGCAAGAAGGCCAGTGCACATGGAGGACAGGGTGTGTGTGATGTTCAGGGAGGACTAGCACCTCTGGTGTGAGGGCTTGCTGAGCCCTTTTTAGGACTGCTTATCCACCTTTGGTATCTACCTGATTCACTCAACTCTCACCTGAGATTGCAAGAAGCTGTAGTATGTGCAGTTGTCACACCCTGGTAAAACTGTCTCCCCAGATTGGCTAAACCAGGTTAAGGGTAATTGACTGGCCTGAAACCCATTGGTGAGTTAGGAGGATGTCTACTTCAAGCATGTGAACACTACCCCTGGTAGAATGGTGGATAAGAACAGTTTGTTCCAGTGGCCATTCAGGTGACTGAAGCAAGTGCAGTGGAGTGCTTAGAGCTTGGTCAGACATCAAAGATGCCACGGTCATCCACTGCATCCCAGATCATTGCCAGTCATCCTAACTTTTGTCTTGCCACTGGACTTCAATGACTCTGGAAGAGAGAGAGAGGCTGAAGACTTTATGCAACTCTGACTTGCTTAAATCCAATTCGTGAACAAGTCAAGACATTATCCTGTGATTCATTGGTCATCTTTGAAAATGGAGAAACAACAACAGGGAGAAGTATAAAGGTATAAGAAGACTGGAAGACCAGAGGATTTTAAATTTGATCCTACAGGTGGAAGGAAAGAGTTAGAGTTTATTAAGCATAGTGACATGGTTGGACACGAGCTTTAGAAAGATCACTCTGACAACTAAGTAGAGGATAAAGTGAAATGGGGAAGGGACTGTTTACACAAAGAGCAATTAGCATGTTATTAAAATATTGCAGACATGAAGGGATGATGGATTGCACCAGGGTGCTGGCAGTGTCAGAGGAAAGAAGGAGGCCTGTAGTAGGGTAGTGGCAGTGTGAATGAAAACAAGGGGACAGATGAGAGAGAGTGATTTGATGTAGATTCACAAGGACAAGGATTGAACATATCATTAGTCTGAAAGAACTGGGATAAAGGAGAAAGAGGGGCAGCTAGGATAGAGCACCAGCCCTGAAGTCAAGAGGACCTGAGTTCAAATCCAACCTCAGACCAAACACTTGACACTTACCAGCTGTGTGATCCTGAGCAAGTCACTTAACCCCAATTGCCTAAAAATAAAAAAAAAATTATAAAAAGGAGAAAGAAAGAGAAATCAAATAAATTTTCAGGCTTCATAACAAGGAGAATAGTAGTACACTAACAGAAATCAGTTAAGTGGAGAGACAATGGAATATGGAATAAAGAAGCTATTTGAGCCCTGACAATGAGCTAACTTCATAGAACTACTATGACATTATAAAAAAAAATGGTTCTCAAAACACACCACAATAATCCAGATAAGGTTCAATCTACAGAAAATCATGGTATGTTGATTCTGAATACAATTCCCAAATAGGAGTTTCAGCAATGTTCTGAACAATGAAACAATCATTGGAATAATTATGTATCTCCCAAGGTGAAAATTTCAAAGGAACACATTCAGCTGAGGAATTCTGGAACAATTGTCAACAATTTAAAGTCCTCCCCAATCTGTCTCCAACCTACCTTTATATTCTTATTTTATATTACTCATCCTCGGGAATTCTACAATCTAAGTTATAGAAAAAGCTTTAAGGGCAGAACCAAGATGGTGGAGTAAAAGCAGTGACTTGCTTGAACTCTCCCCTAAACCCCTCCAAATACCTGTAAAAATGGCTCTAAACAAATTCTAGAGTAGCAGAACCCACAAAAAGACAGAGTGAAACAAATTTCCATACCAAGAAAATCTGGATGGCTGATTGGAAAGGTCTGTTGCACTGGACTGGGAGAGAAGTGCAGTTTGGCATGGACCACACCATCAGAAAAGACCTGGGCTGCAGCAAATCTGGAGAAGGTCTCAGGGAATTGAATCAAGGGGAGCTGTGGTGGTTTCCAGACTTCTCAACCTACAAATGCCAAAGGTAACTTAGAAGGTCAAGTAGGAAAGGTCTATTGAACCTTGGCGAGAGAGGAGCTCAGTCTGGCCCTAGAGCTGGCACAGTCCCAGGGTGGCAGCTACTTCCAGAGCTTAGCCCACAAAGGGAGGGGAGACCAAGTGACTGATCAGAGGGGGATAGCAGGAATCTCTATGCTGGAACTGAGGCAGGATTCTCTTGTTCTGCCCATGCTTGGATCTGGGTCGTAGTCCTGGGTGACTATCCTAGGGGAAGGAGAAGCGCTGGTGTGGTGGAGCTTGTAGTGGCAGTGGAGAGGGAATCTTCCTCACAGTTCCAAGGTAGAAAAGAATGCTTGTAGTGACTCATAGACCAGAGCCCTGGCCAGGAAAGGAGTAAACATCTTGCCCTTGATCATACCACCTTGGAAGAACTGAAAATTTAAGGTCCATAGAAGTATCTCTGAAAGCAGTTGCACAAAACCCTCAAAGCTTGGTACAATACATTCTCCACACTAGAAGCAGACCCCTACCTTAACAAAGCATTTAAAACTCAAGTAATCAGCTGGGATTATGAGCAGATGGTGCAAAAAAAATCAGATCATAGAATCTTACTTTGGTAACAAAGAAGATCAAAATATACAACCAGAAATAGACAACAAAGTCAAAGCTCCTATATCCAAAGCTTCCAAGAAAAATATAAATCAGCCTCAGGCCATGGAACAACTCAAAAAGGATTTTGACAAACAAGTAAGAGAAGTAGAGGAAAAACTGGGAAGAGAAATGTGAGTGATGCAAGAAAATCATGAAAAACTAATCAACAGCTTGCTAAAGAAGATTTTAAAAAAATACTGAAGAAAATAACACCTTAAAAAATAGCCTAACCCAAATGGCAAAAGACATCCAAAAAGCCAATGAGGAGAACAATGCCTTCAAAAGCAGAATTGCCCAAATGGAAAAGGAAGTCCAAAAGCTCACTGAAGAAAATACTTCCTTAAAAATTAGAATGGAGCAAATGGAAGCTAGTGACTTTATGAGACTCAAAACATTGTAAAACAAAACCAAAAAAGTGAAAAAATTGAAGACTGTAAAATATCTCATTGGAAAAACAACTGACTTAGAAAATAGACCCAGGAGAGATAATTTAAAAATTATTGGACTACCTGAAAACCATGATCAAAAAAAAAAAAAAAAACAGCCTAGACATCATCTTTCAAGAAATTATCAAGGAAAACTGCCCTGTTATTCTAGAACCAGAGGGTAAAATAGAAATGGAGAGAATCCACTGATCACTTCCTGAAAGAGATCTCCAAAGGAAAACTCATAGGAATTTTATTACCAAATTCTCAAGTTCCCAAGTCAAGGAGAAAATACTGCAAGCAGCCAGAAGGAAACAATTCAAACATTATGGAAACACAATCAGGATAACACAAGATTTAGCAACTTCTACATTAAGGGACTGGAGGGATTTAAATATGATATTCCAGAGGTCAAATTAGATAGGATTACCACCAAGAATCACCTCCCCAGCAAAACTGAGTATAATCTTTCAGGGGAAAAAATGGATGTTCAGTGAAATAGAGGACTTTAAAGTATTCTTGATGAGAAGACCAGTGCCAAATAGAAAATTTGACTTTCAAATACAAGACTCAAGAGAAGCATGAAAAGGTAAATAGGAAAGAGAAATCATAAGGGACTTATTAAAGTTGAACTGTTTACACTCCTACATGGAAAGATGGTGTTTGTAACTCATTAGACCTTTGTAAGTATTAGGGTAGTTGGAGAGAAAAATATATGGATAGGTAGATAGATAGATAGATAGATAGATAGATAGATAGATAGATAGATAGATAGATAGATAGAT